>NC_088783.1:103938956-104259581 GCF_958450345.1 Calliphora vicina | reverse complement strand
CTTCTTTTGTATTTATGCGGCACTGGGTGATCTACGTGCCAGGCTTTTAGGTGAGCGATCCTTTAATATCCCCTCCGGGTTATCTGTGAAGGAACTAAGGTGCATAGACGCCTTTATCAGGGAAATCAGATGGTTTATAAGACCGAACATGCAAATTGCACCTCTTAGGGACCTAGCAACAATCCCATGATGATCTGCGTTAGTTGAATTCTTTGAATTCTTAAACACTCTCCTCCTTCTCTTCCCACTTCTATCTATACTCTACTCTTGCAAATTTCACTCTTACTCAATCTATAGACTTCCTTTTTCTCCAACTTCTATTTCTCTTTTCTTTCTGTTTTCATTTTCTTCATCAGGTATCACAAAGGGAAAGATTATTGCACCCAAGTGAGCTGTATGAGACGAAGGCTTTGGACGGATTACCATACCATAAATCATATATATTATTCATGTTCTCCTCCGCACCTTTACCTTCTGGAAGGAATAATTACTTTGAACATACTGTCAAAGTCTGAAAGAGGCGTGGTGTAACAGAGGGAAGAAAAATTGGAGTTATATGTAAAATAGTGGTTAGAGCCTCTGAAGAACTAGTACGTAGTTCACATATGATACTGATTCAAGCAGAGCTCTGAATATTGTACAGTTGGTTCTACGTATTTCCATACAGATAAAAATATCCATTAATTGAAAATATGCCATAAATACAGATTTCTGTGCTTTCTGTGCCACCAAACTAGAGATCCATAAGTCAGTATTGTATGTATTAAAGAGGTATTCATCCAATAAATTAGCTTAGCTTAGAAGCCAACCGTATTTAGTAATAACTGTCGATTTCGACATGGTCACAATCAAGTTGCCAATGTATATCTACTTCAACATCTAGATATTTTAGAACGTTACAACTGTCTCCTTTGAGCAACCCTTTAGATATGCTTTGGATAAGCGAGAAAAGCCATCCAACTTCTGCCTCATATATAAGATTATGAGTCTTTCCACAGTTTTCAACAGGAAAAACGAGAGATGTTGAAGAGATTTTATAGAGCCAAGGAATGCTGGAATCCTTCGCAATCTGCAGCATCAGCGGCATCCACAGCAGAATATCATGTGGTTCTGGTGATTTTTACGGAGTTTCTCTCTTGTGAGATTTCAGAGAGTGACTCATTGTGAAGTGTTTCACCATCAGCCACGTGGAAAATGGGTATTGATTAGAATATCCAGAGATTCCTATGAATATTCCAGGTATAATCCATCCTCGGATGTATTGACTTGTTGGATAATCCATGGAACATTGGGTATCAATTTTGGGATACAATTAAATATATTTTACGTTTAAAACAAGGTTGGCTACTGTTTCGTAATTATATTTTAATGTTAACGGTAATTTTATACTGAAATAAGTTAATAAAGGTGGTATTTTTTGGGTTGGTTAGCATTTTCAGAGCCCATTGTTAGCTATGACCTTTTCCCATCTTTCTGGCAACATATGTATTCCGAGCCAAAAGAACTGCTCATCTTTTGAGGCCAAGCCAATTTCGGATACACTGTTCTGAAGTGAAGCGTATCCCAGAGATAGCGTTCTGTATCGATCTGGCAAAACTTCCACTTATTTCTAAATAGTTTTTAACAGGTTATGGATTATTACTGTTTCATGTCTTGCCGCATATTCTGAGCGTTTTTCGGCCAATGTTCGCTTCAAACGAATCAGTTGCGTTCGGTACAGGTTCCATGTGATGCTCTGGCCGATTTCAGCAGCTCATAATAGATTGAACCCTTTTGCTCCCCCCCAAATACAAAGCATTACCTTAACGCCATGGATATTTGTCTTTGGTGTCGCTTTGACTGGTTGACCCGGCTTCACATTCGATCTCCTACGCTTTGTGTTATTGAAATGGATCCATTTTTCATTGCAAGTAATGATTCAAATAGCATTTCAGTCATACAAAATCGTATTTCAAGCATCTATTCGTATGGAACCCAATTTCCCTGCTTTTGGTTGAATCCTGGTGCTTGCAAACGTCTTAAAATTGCTGATTTAGTAGCTGACAATGATTTCGCAAGCTGTTATTGAGTTGGAAAACAATATTCATAGAGTAGTGCCTTCAATTCTAAGTCTTCAAACTTTTTTGGCTGGCCTGGACGATCTTTGTCTTCCGCGTCAAAATCACCAGTTTGAACCATCACTCGCACATTGAAACCGATGGAACACTTTCAGCTTCAGCGCCATTTTTTTCAAATTAATGAAGTAAAGCAAAACTTTCCGCATACGAAGCTTTTTTGGCACTAAATTCATTTCTATAATTTAAATTATTTACAGAATATCTGTAACGGTATTTAGAGGTAATTCTGTTTACGATTATATCGTTAGCGGTATTTTAGCGATAACGGTGTAAATATACTACTGTCTCATTAATTTGTATTTTTTGTTCTTAATTAAAAGAAATATTCTCCTATAAAGTATGAAACATTATACCTGAAACATAAAAAACAAAAATAAGCAGAAAGAGAGATAAATTAAAGCAAACGTATGAATATCGCTGGTTTCCAAAATAAAGATATATAAACATGATTAATAAATATAATAAAAAGCGTAAAATAAATAAAACAAAAAAAATAACTTAACAATATGTTTTGTTTATGAAAATTACTGGAAAAAATGGTAACCTGAGTATTACTTCAACCCTTTTCTTAACATTTAATGAACTTTAAACTTTTAATAACAACTGCTTGTCAAACTCATTATAATTCTATTATAGAAAATAACTTGTTAAGAAACTCTCCCTTCAACAACAGAAGAGAGTTTTAATTTTTATACCCTCCACCACCATAAGTGGTGAATGAGGGTATATATAAGTTTGTCATTCCGTGTGTAACATTGAGAAATATTCATCTGAGACCCAACAAAGTATATATATTATTGATCCTTATGAAATTCTAAGTCGATTGAGCAATGTCCGTCTGTCTGTCCGTCTGTCCGTCTGTCCGTCTGTCCGTCTGTGTAAAACACGCTCACGTCCAAAATACGCAAACAAACTTAGTAGAGTTGCAAGAAAAGTGTTTATTATTGTCCTAAGCAGTTTGGTATTGAAAATCAGCAAAATCGGTACAGTGGAACCAAAGTTATGAATGAAAATGTGGGACAACCTCAAAAAAAAATTGATAATTTTCACATATTTTTGGACATTTTTTGTAAATATATTGCAGCTAATATCATAAAATTTTGCACTCGTTACTTTTATGATAAAAGGAGTAACTCTGGTGAAAATTATAAGAATCGGTCCATGATTTCTCCTAGCCCCCATACAAATTTCTTCCCGAAATATGGTTCTATGGTCTATAAATGCCTACAAAATAGGAATATCCACATGAAATTCAGCAAAAATAAGTTTCGTGGTAAAAGAAATTATATTCCAAAATTTTTCGTGGATCGACCCATATTTGACCATAGCCCCCATATAAAGTACACTTCCGAAAATCTCTTAAATAAGCATAAATGTCTTATAAATATCGCTATCAAGTTGAAATTCGACATGAATAATTCCCATATATACCAAAATCGCTGTACCTAATTCTATGAAGATCGGCCGATAATTGGTTATAGCTCCCATATAAGGACCACTTCCGAAAAACACAATAACCTACATAAATATCTAAAAAATATCAATATCAAAACAAAATTTCACACACATCCATAGTTTATATTTAGAAATCATACTACTGGATTTTGTGAATATCGGTCCATATTTGACCATAGCTCCCATATAAGGTCCACTTCCAAAAATCAGTTAAGTACTCATAAATCTCTTATAAATACATTTATCATGCTAAAATTCCACACAAATCATACTCATACATATAGATATCACTGTTCCAAATTTTATGCAGATTGGCCGATAATTGGTCATAGCTCCCCTATAAGGCCCATTTCCGAAAAAAGATATTAACCTTAAAAAGTATTAAAAACATATCGATATCAAAATGAAATTACGCACAGATCCAGTAATTTGAATCCAGTAATCACACTTCTGGATTTTGTGAATATCGGTCCATATTTAACCATAGCTCCCATATAAGGTCCCTTCCCGGAAATCCCTAAAATCCTAATAAATTTCTTACAAATATAGTTATCAGGTTGAAATTTAAAACAAATTTATTCAATATATACAAAAATCGATGTACCAAATTTTATGATGATAGGCCCATAATTGGTCATAACATCCATATAAGAACCACTTCAGGAAAACACATTACCGTGCACAAATATCCATAAAAATCTACACTCAACCAAAAATTTAACACCGATCAGTAATTTGTATCCAAGAATCGTACTACAAGATTTTTTAAATATTCGTGCATAATTCGGCATAGCTCCCACATAAGGTCCACTCTTGTTAATAGCGTTGTTTATATGAAATTCTACAAAAAAAGCCCTTAAATACTTAGGATCATAATAGGTCATAGCATCCATATATTTAACCAAAATGGTACACAGATCAGTAATTTGTATTCAAAAATCATAATACTGAATTTTGTGAATATTAGTCCATAATTGGCCACAGCTCTCATATAAATACATAAAAATCACGTAAAAATATTTTATGACAATCGAATCATAATTGGTCATAGCTCCCGCAAAAGTCCCACAACCAAATATTTTGAAATTTGTCTAAATATATTTGTATACTAATTATTAAGTATATAAATTGTAAAATTTCATTTCATGAGGTCCAGACTTAAACTCGACAACACTTCCCCTTTGCGCATGTGAAGTTTCATTAAAATCGGACTAAGGGTTTAAAAGTTACAGATTTATTTCCCTCTTTTTTTTCTCATACCACTGTGCGCCACTTTGACAATCAGATATTGTAGATCGTTTAACCCAGTTCCAACAAACTGTTAACGGTTACCTATGTAAGAAAATAATAATTTACACGAAGATTTAGAAAAATTAAGTTTAGACGACAATTTCTCAATTAAAAGACAATAATTAACTGTGTCAAACGTTCTAATAGGAATTTCAGTTATAAATTGCTGAATTAGATAAAATTTTTTGTACATTTGAAATAAAATATCTTCTGCGTAAACTAGTCTTTCTAACAATTGTTATATTATTTCAGCTTTTATACCATCATATTTAGGTGGAGGGTATTTAAGATTCGGCACGGCCGAATATAGTACTCTTACTTGTTTTTCTTTGTTTTTATTCATCTTAATTAATACTTGGTCCTTCTTTTTGTTTTTATTTCATGTTAAGATAATACTAGCAATAACAAAACAAACAAAAACCACATCATCATAATGGTCAACTGTCAAAAACAATAACAATAACAGTGCTTAACAATCACCTCAACTTTTCTCTTCACCAGTAAAAGTATGTGTGTACGTGTGTTGTCTTAAATGTATACAACCGAGTATTTTTGTTGTATTTCTGTGACCATCCGTCCCCAATGTGGCTTTACAATATTCTCCTTTAAAGTTCAAACAAATAATGGAAACTTTAAAGATACAAAGTTTTTAAAACACTAATAACAACCAACAACTTGTACTGCAAACAAAGCAAATACAATAAAACTGTAACAAAAAGTTAAATAAAAAAAACTATCACAACATTCAAACATCATGGGAAGTTTACCAAATCTACACGAACTTGAACAGATAGAGCGCAAACGCGAAAAACGCCGAGAGCGTGAAATGCGTGAGCAATTGGCCAGAGAGGCGAGTCGTGAGAGAGAACGTTTGCATCAGAGAAAGGTAAGTTAAGAAAAGAGCAAAATTTTTTGTTTACATTTTTGTTATTTATTTAAGAAGATTTGTGTGTTTACTTTGTTTTCATTTTTCTAGGGGAGGGTATATGTAAAGGGAAGGTATACTAATGGTAGTAGATGAAATTTATAAGAATTGTTTTTGATCTTCCAAAATAAAAAAATTTGTGATTTTTGGTATTAAATCTTCCCCATTTACTCAATATTCCCTAAAAGTACACATTTTTAAACAGATTCTCCTCTGAATGTAGCTTCTTTCGCTGATAGACCATGTTAGTGAACACCATATTTACCACCTGTAACCCATATTATCCCCATCTTGCTCAATGAAGCGAAATATTTTAAAGGTTCTGTAAATAGCAGACCCAGGTATATGGTAATATCGGACATCCATCGATCTTTTGATTAAATAATGTGGTTCTTATATCGCCTAGTGAATAATACCAGTTAAGTTGGCGCAGAGTTAACACCCTTGACATCATTTATAATCACGAGTAGAGTATTAATATTCTTGTCACAGAACAGTGGTGATTGTACCGAAACTCTGTTAACATTGTTAAATTTTTACCTTTTAAAAACGTCGGTTTATTTCTAACGGACAAAACTAGAAGGATCTTTTTCTAGAGCAATCATGTTAATCAACAACAATTGGTCTTAACAAATGTCAAAAAACAAAAATGAAAAATTAAAAAAATAATTTACTTATTTATGTAAAAAATAAATATTTTGTTAATAAGCTAGAATATTGTTACGAAATTCAAATATAACGATTTTAACGTCAGATTTAAAGTTGCATAATGCTTTCAAACAGCAGTGCATCTCAAACTGTAACATATCTGTGGGCATTATTAACATTGAATAAAAGCTTTGAGTTGATCATTGATCGTAAGTATGGCAACGCTGAATGTTTGCTAGCTTTGACAGTTAAAGAATATTGTAGAAAAATCACCAGAGATGGCGTATGCTCTAGGCTTCGAAAATACGAGCTTTGACAGTTAAAGAACAATCTAGAGTGCAGATGGTAGTGTTAGAAATAGTGGCTGAGGTTTGCAGTCGTTAGTGAGTTTTTTCAGATACTACGTTTATACGCACGGCTTATTCGCAAATAAAAATATTGCAATTAGAAAAAATTGCCGCATAAACAGTGAATTAATTTTAAATTTGCGAATAGCTAACTCACGAAAACAATTCCTGATTAACGACACTATTTGCAAATAATAATTTAAGCATTGCCATATGTTTTAACGTTTTAAGTTTATTAAGACGTTTTTTAAATATTTCATTGCGTTTTTGCATTAATTGGTTTGCAAGACGAGCAAGAATTTTTGATTCTTTAATTTTTACATTTAAAAAAATAAAAAATGTATCATATTTTATTCAATAAAAGAGCTACCAACTAATTAAATTTTACCATCCGGCATCTCATAAAAACAAGAATTTTCCGTAACCAATGTGACATATAAACAGTGAGTTAATTAATTGCAAATAATTTTTCTTTGCGAATATGCTACGTATAAACGTAGTAAGAGACGCTATTCGAATATACATCAACTGAGTGCCTTAAAGTGTGCTATATTTTTCAAGTGAATTCGTGTACATTATAAAGTGTGTCTGTATTTCTGCGAATTTATAAACATGTATAAAAACAACATTGAGTGACTATTAATTTCTGTAATTGTTGTAATTTTAAATAAATAAAGAGTTGTTACAATTTTTAAACTAAAAGTATCCGGTTTATTTAAAGGAAATAAACCAACGTTTTGAAAAGGTTAAAACGTAACAATATGTAGATATTTAAATTTAAAAACAAGCTTTGACAATTGTTAGAACCAAAAAGCGAAAAAAAGTTATCAGCTGTTTGACTAACCTCACCTTGATGTTCATCCCGGGAAATCCCGGTTTTTCACTACCCGATTCCAGGGATTTTTAGTCGGGAATCCGGGAATTAAATACTGACGAAAATACATAGAAAACAAGTTAGAACTCTGTTTTTTTCACCAAAAAAAGTGAAAAGTTTTTTACAGTTTTTAGCTTCAAAAATTTATTAAATGATTAAATTTTTCTTCAATTAATATCTATTACAAAAAGGTTTAAGACAATTTTTTCAATTAATTTTGTAAATGATTTGATTTAACAAAAATTTAATCATTCAAAGTTTGAATAAATTCTGTTATTAATTAACTTTAAAATTAATTCAGTTTAAACAAAGGTTTAAAAATGAATCTAAAAAATTAAATATTAGGAACGGATTTATGGAATGAAACATTTTTTAATTACGGATTAAGATTTTAGTGAATTAAGCTCAAATTTTATCAATTAATTCGAAGCTCTGATATTTAGTAATTATAACACTAAGTTTGTATATGAAATTTGGCTATAATATTCCTAAGTCACAGTATAATTATATGTTTCGGGAATAGCCGGGAATGTCGAAAATAATTTCCCGATTCCCAGGAAATTAAAAACCCTAGCTGTGACAGTTAATGTTGGTAGCACAGTGCTACCAAGTATCCATTTATGGCAATGTATACAAAAGCTGTTGGATGTGGCAACCCGTGTTAAAATCGTTAAATTCAAATTCATAGTGCAATTTCCTAACAATATTAACTTAATCTTAAAGAACATGAGCAGTTTTCCAGCAAATGACATGATTGCAGTATTTACACCCAGAGTTTCCAAGTCGTCAATCTTAATTCCACGTCTACGAAGGCAATTAAAGTTAGTGTCTCTTATAGGTATTTAACATCTATTCCCCTGAAGGTGAGGAATTTTTCAACAAACAACACAATAGCAGAATTAACACCCCGAGCTTCCAGGGCGACAATCTCGATTTCATGTTATTGATGACGCTCTCTAGGTATATGAAGACAATTTATGTTAATTCCTAGTAGTTCAGATATCTTCCCTTATAGCTCACTAGTGAGTTAAGTGCAACTTCACTCGATCTATTCTTATTACAGGCATATTATCACTGGTTCAGGCGACTATCTAATGTAGATATCAATTATCCTTTTCAGAGTATTTAGCAGTAAGGATGATTGATCTAAAATCCTCAGCGTAAGAGAGGGATGTTCTACCTCTTTTTTAAATCAAAACTACTTTATTTGCTATTCATTTTCATTAGATAGTATCAACCGAATTTGTGGCCAATCGATTGATTGATTCTGCCTCAGTGAAAGAATTTTACAGTTGCGACTTAAAAATTTTAGAAGTGGTAACAAAAGTTTGGTTACTTCAACCTTTTTTTATCCACTGATTTTCTGTTGCTAGAACCGAAAAATTCTATGTGTGCAACCGAATCATTCGATTGGCAACAAATTCGGTTGCTATTACGAATCTGTTTTCTCCATCAAAGTGCCGATACTCCCATGTAGATTTGATGGTATAATGCCATCTGTACTAAAGTGGAGTGTTTTCCCGCGCTTTGTAATTAAAACTACTTATATGATGTCCATCTTGATATAACATATGATAGACGTAGATATGATCTAAAGATCAGAAAGATCGATGGCTTAATAGTGCCAATATGCAAATCTTGCAGGTCTGATGGTATGATGCGATCTGGACTAGGAGAACTTTTGATTGCTCATCGTATTTGGTACTGTATATCAGTAATATCGTGAACAACAATATCCAGATTTTCCATTGGCTTAGCATAATGCTCCTGACAGCCGTGAAAATGTTTGTCCATCGATACTTCTTGAGTTTTCTGACTTTTAGCGGTCCAAGATCCAAACATATTATAAATATAATCGTATCGTGGGGAAAAAATTTTATAATCTTGAGAGGCCCACTGGTTTCTGAAGAGTGTTGAATGACGTTACAGAATCCAAGGCTTACGATTAGCTTTCCGAATAATGATGTTGATATATTTTTAATAGTCTGCGAAACCTGCACCATATGCTTTGCTATCAATATCATTTAAATCTGCCAATCAAATTACATCGCAACAAAAACAGTTTCATCTAAAAATATTCTAACCCGAATCCCAATTTTCTCCGAAATATAGAGTTTTTTCGTAGGCAACATGCGAATATTTTCCGAGTGAGATTCACTTAAAGCTGCGATTTGCAGTTGCATGTTTTTAGAAAGTAAAAAGACTGTTTAATGTAATCATCGCGAAATCCAATTGGCGTTATTTGCAATTCCTCGACAACATTAATTGATCTTTCATTTGTCACTATGTCTGCTGGTCCAATCGGGATAAAATTTAATTTAACCATCCAATTTCAAAGATTTTTATATTTTTGGAAAGCGATTTATATTTTTTCCCTATCAGACAAGTCGTTTAGAAATTATTTATTTCCATATAACACAATGATTGAGCAGAATATTAAGAGGTACAAAGATGTTTATGATGTGGGATAGTCAGCCTTCGCTCAGGTCATTATCGTCGTATGAGTGAATGTATTCCAGCTAACTGAACATTAGGCCTACTTTGGGAATGAATGGTCCGATTATTTGGCATACGGGAGGATCGAAAAATTATTTGTAACCACACTACTAGTACCTCTAATGGGTATGCTAGAGAAAAAAGTGGGTCCTAGATTGAGTCGGACTTTGTTTGGCCCCAGTGTTCCCATATTTAGACACAGACCATTGTATGATGCTGTCAAGGATAACATCTATCATAAGTTATAATCGTTTAATCAACATTGTAGTGTCAGTAAATTGGTCACTGGCTAGGGGATTGAATATCATATAAAAATTTCTTCATGAGTTGCTGAAGGATATGCTGAAACTGTGGGATATCTCATTGATCAACTCAACTTTTTCTAGCATGACCTGAGGGATTTGTCGATGAAGCCAAGTAGGCCTGATGAGAGAATTGCTTTTCTCGACTCTTATTATCCGGGTATCACAACTGAACACAAAGGAATCAGGGAGAGCAAAGTTGGTACAATTGTACTTTTTTTGGTACTTTTCGTGACTGAAAAGTACAATAGTACGCCAATGATTCATTTGGTACAATTATTATAACAGTATCGGAAGATGATCCAGCTTAACCTTTTGGAGGAGGAAGAAATTAAAATTATTTTTTTTGGTTTTTTGAAGGGGAGGTGAAAATTTGTTCGATTGTTTATTCCGTTTAGTTTCTTTTGACATGATTTTTTGTTAAATATTTGTTTTAAATATCATTATTAAAAACCTCGACTTTTTTTAAAAAAACGATTCCAAATGAACTCCAGAATATTAATAAATAAGCAGTTTAAAGCTCATTAACGATTTCGTGTTTGAAATATTTGCAGTTCAGGCACAATCAAAGCCCAAAATTTTTAATAAAAGTTGGTACAGTTTGTAAATTTCAGATGCCATCCCTGAAAGGAACTAAGTGAGTCACTACCAGTTTAACATAGCATTGCTATACATTGTGGTTTTTGATATTCTAATAAAGCGCTCTGGATTATACTGCAACCGTGTTGATTTTGTGAATTGCAGAATGATCCACTTAAAACATTGACATCTTTAGTAGAATAAATAATTTTTCATTGGGACTAATTTTAAAGACTAGCATCAGTTTGTGTAACTCTTACTAAGATTAACCCGATAGACTCTACGATAGTGTGCTGGACTATGAATCTAAGGGTTGCGGGTTCGATTCCCGCCAGAGACTCTGGGTGTATCTGCAGACAAGCAAAATATAGGTATTGTGTGCAAATTGTTCTAGAATATTGTTTTTAAATCCTTCAACATGTCTGAACGAAATCACTTCTAAAGCTGTTGAGCATCTTGAACAATTCATGATAATGATGAACTAAGTATTTGGGGCGGGTCAGCTAGGGAAACGTTTTGCGTATGGTGGTAATAGAAAGATGGGAAGTGCAAATTTAATTCAATAGAGTTTTACGTTACTGATATATTCACCATATTTCTTAGATTTCAACTTCTTGAAACTTCTCCAAATCTAAAAAAAAATATTAGGGTGATAAAATCCAAAAATCAATGCGCTCCTTAAGTAGCTTCACATAGTTATACTAGTTGAAAGAGACAATGATATTTGAACTCATGAATAAAGTTCAGATGACAGTTTGCCATAACAAATATTAATCCCTTATTGATTTATCTACCAACCCTCGCATTTGCCATAATTTCATATTTCATCTGTTTCAAAAAACAAATAAAAAATCATGTAAATCTCATTTTCAGCCTCTCTCTATATCTTCCATCATTCTCTTAAATCATACAAGTAGAAACTCTCTTAAATTGCTTTGTTTTGCTTATTTTATGTATTCTCAGCACTCCAACTACAATCCCTATTTAATGGCTGGCTTGGGTATGGGTGGCATTGCACCACACAGTACAACAGCAACTAGTGGTGGTCCGACCCAAGCAAGTACTTTACCAATTGGTGGGGCTGCCCTATTAAACTATGGTGCTGGAGTGGGCACGGCTGTTGGTGCAGTAACTTTAAGGCATCATGGACACCAACATCCCCATCATTTTCGTCATTCATTGACAAATCGACATCGTGTGCTGCGTACTAGAAGTTCGGGTGCAACACACAACATATGGGACGAACAAGCCTTAGAGGTGAGTACGAACGATGGATGGATGGATGAAATGGGGTGATGTAGAGATTATTTATTTGTTTATGTGCGCAATTTTTATGAATGAAAACATATGTACATATATGTATGTATATGGTTTTGTATTTAAAATAACTTCAACTTAAAATAGGTGACAAACAAAAACAAAGTGGTTAAATTGTGGCATCATCACATACTACTTATTCAGTTTAAGTAGGTACTAAAAGTACACGGGTATATAACTAAATGCTGCAGGATTATATTGAATCAATTAAACACAAAGAAAAACTTTTACATGTGTAGGTGGATTTGTGGTTAAGTATTGTAATGAATGAATTTTGTTTTCAAAATTTTTAAATTGCACCAACTACGATGATAAATTTCTTGATGGAATATTTTGTTGATAATTCTTTACAACTGAGTATGACGTCAATTACATTTCAAAAATTAATTTTTAAATATTTACTAATTGAAGAATAAAGGTGTTTATTAAGAAAGAGATTTTTTATACCCACCACCAAAGGTATATTGAGTTTGTCATTTCGTTTGTAACATATCGAAATATTGGTAGTAGAAGCATAAAGTCTGTCTGATGTTAGCCCGATAGGGCCTCTAGGGAAGGACGTAGGGGAATGAAATTTTACCCAAATATTTTATGCTAATCAAAAATCAGAAATGCTTTGTATTGGTCCAAACTGTGGGACTTCCTCTAAAATTGTGTATCTTTGGAACAGAATGATTGAAGTGAATGGTATTGTATAATGAAACACAAGCTTTTGTTGAATTTATTTTTATTCGAAATTTTTACCAAATAGAGAAACACGTCGCGCAAATTTACACAATTGAACAAATGGGAAACTTAAACGTTTAAATGAGTACCCTTAAGCTGGCCACAAATGGAATGATTTGTTCGTCTGATTTGTGATTGAAATTGTGTTGGAACTAGGAAAATAGGTAGAGGGAGTAGTGTTTGTGAACATTTGACTTGAATTTTCCTATATTGAAAGTGACAAGAAATACTTCAGGAGGAAGCTTATTCCACATACGGGCAGTACGGCTAAATAACGATTTTTCCCTGTAATGTGTTGTGCGATCTACTGTCCAGTCGACAACGAATTGATGTGCCCTTGCCGAAGAGCGTGTGTTGCGTAAATATCTACGGGTTTCGGGAACAAGTTCCCTAATTTCAGCAGAGCACATACCATTGTAGTATCGGTAGAACAGTGAAACACAACCCACATTGCGACGATGTTCCAGTGAGTCAATAGAGCTGGATACCCTACTGTCACCGATAAGCATCTTCGCCCTCTCCTGTACGCGGTCGAGTAACTCCAAAATAGACTTGGAAGCACCGGCCCACACATGAGAGTTGTATTCCATTTTTGGTCGGATATAAGTGGTGTAAATAGTAAGGAGATCAGATGGAGTGAAGTATTTCTTACACCGTTTTAGAAAACCAAGGCACTTGAATGCTTCTTTCGACACTCGAAAAATGTGATTTGTCCAGCGGACATCGCACTGAATACTCATGCCTAGAACATCAAGAGCTTCTGATTCCTTAATATTTACACCACCCATAAAAACAGATTGAGCGACATGATCTGTTGTGCGTTTGTGGGTTAACATACAACATTGAGTCTTGCGTGCATTAAAATCGACTCTATTCGCACAACACCATTCAGAGATTGTCACAAGATCTTGGTTGAGCGTATCATTCATATTTTGCCTCATTGCCCCAATCTCCGACAGGCTTGGTCTATAATTGAATGCATATGAATGGCAAATGTTGCTGTCATCTGCAAAAGAGTAGATAGGGTTGGAAGTTTGACGTAGAAGGTCGTTTATAAAGATAAAAAATAGAGTAGGAGAAAGGACGGAGCCTTGCGGTACCCCTGAATTGATCTTGAACTCGTTTGATGAAATTCTATCTATAACAACTCGTATAGTGCGATCTCTGAGAAAGCTCGATATAAATCGACAGAAGTTATTACCAGCGATTTGAATTTAACGGTCTGTAACGATTGCTTGCAACATTCATCATGTTTATAAACACTTACATCAGTAGAAACTTCTACTTATCAACAATGTTGATAACACTCAGCTATTATGTTTGTAAGTATGGCAACTTTGAAGCTCTAGAAGCAGAACATTCTAGTTTTGTCCGTTAAGATAATTCATGAATCTACTGGAAGGAAGATGACGTTGTATATAAATAGTGGCAGCGGTAGCAGTTTAGTTTATCACGGGCCCTATATTCGCTGCATTTTTATACATTATTACGTGTGTTTTTATTAAAATAGAGTGACTGTTTAAATTGTTGTGTAAATTTATATAAATAAAGAGTTTTTACAATTTTTAAACTGCTGAACTCCTTTTATTTGCAATCAAAAGTATCCGGTGGAAATAAACCAACGTTTTTAAAAGGTAAAAACGTAACAATATTATTTTGCGCTCACGCAGTTAAAAATTCTTGAAGCTCTTTATAACGTGCAGTCGAATTTCCTATGTGTTTGATGGTTGCTAATGTAACGCCAATTTGCTCTGTGTTTTTCTTAATTAAGGAAAGTATGGTAAATTACCATCATGTTGAATATCTGGATTCCAATAATTTACTTAGCGAACGCCAGTACGACTTTCGTAATGGACGCTCTACGGGGTACTTACTAACCTTCTTATCAGAAAAATTGTGGCTCTGAATATTTAAAAGGCGTTCGATAGAGTCTGATTTGGTGCGTTTTTATCGAAACTTATTGCTCTTGTTGCAGGAGGTCAATCTGATATACCCAGGTTGGCTGAATGTAAAAAATTTAAGGCTATAGGTGGTAGTGACCTAAGCGGTGAGGTACCATTGGATTTCTATGCTAGTACCTCCAAAGCCGCTAAGGCCCAAGTCGGCTAAACCCCCTATCTTGGGTGCCTCTAAGGGGGAAGCGACTAAGTCGCCTATCACAGATGTCTCCCACATGCCACATGTGCGATCAGGTCTAGCAAAGGAATCTTCCTGTCCTGAAGACGCATCACCCCTGGCCAACTCCGGCTCCGATTCAAATCCCAGGCATAAAGACCCTGCTAAAAGAGCTGCTACCAATAGGAGTTCCGCTTATCGCTTTATTGAGACACTCGGCTCTAAAAAAATCGAGGATCTCACTAAGGAGCAACAAGCTTCACTCTCCTGGGTGAAAGCCCACATTGCTGGTCTCAAGACCGCTCCTCCTTCTTTTGAATCATCAGCGGGGCCTAAACGGCAATGTTCAGAGGTGGATGCACCGGGACCTAAAAGGCAGAAAGCGAGACATAGGTCGTTAACGTAGTCCTTTAGTGAGATTGTCAAAGATAATCTTGTCAGGGCGATTATCGACCGGAGTGCCAATGACAGATCCATATCTCAATTGAATTGGGATATGGTGAAGCAAAAACTGGTGGGGGCGTTCTGGAAAGTGAGCAAATAAGGCTAATTGTTTCCTTCATTACAGGACACTGTATAATTGGGACACATTCTAGGAGATTGGGCCTACGGTACAATGACTACTGTAGGAGCAGTCATACTGAAGAAGAGGAGGAGACGGTGTCCCACTTATTCTGCCAATGCCCTGCTCTGATAAACCTCTGATTACCATTCCTATTATGCTTATATGATTTATCAAGGTTGAGTCTTAGACGAATCTACTCTTTCATCAGACAATCTGGTTGGTTTAGCCTGGAAACAATGGACGTATAATTAATACCCATATGTTTACCCCTTGGGTATCACAATCGAAATCAATTTTGAATGGACCCAAGTGAGCTGTTTGAAGAGTGGCTACCCATGGAACCTAACCTATTGCTCTTGGGGTCAGTGATAACTTCTCTCGATTTATAGCGAGCTACCTCAGAGATTATACTATACGATGGTCCAATCAAAACTAAATTACATAGATAATCCTCATATATACAGAAATTGCAGTACCCTCGGTCCATAATTGGTCAAAGAGCACTTCCGAAAAGCACATTAACCTTCATAAAGTACATGAAAATATCTATTGTGCAAAAATCAAGCTGTTGGATTTTGTGAATATCGGTCCATATTTAGTCATAGCTTCCATATATAATCATACATGTTTAAAATTATTTAAAGCCGGCTATAGCCGGTAGATGAGCTGAAACTCTTTAAATAATCCTTAATGATTGCAAATTAAACCATTTGTCTTTGTCTTTCCAGCACATGCCGGCCTATTCTCCCATATCGACTAGATCACATCGTATCAATCCAGTATCATCATATCATGTACAAGCTGCCTTGGCCGCTTCACGCCGCCGAGAATCAATTAATAGCTCAATAGGAGCTACATCCATCAGACGTTTAATAACACTGAACAATCGTAATTGCCGACATAAAATACCAGCCCATATCAGACAGAAAGTTGGTAAATCATTTACCTTTCTAGCGGTGGCTCATGGTCTCAAGTGTGCCGCCTTAGTGCCAATATTTGGTTTACAGGGCTCCAATTCAGTGTGGCATCATAGAGAACAATGGCTGCAAGTGGGTCCTAATATTGGTTCACTGCTCCTCAGTGTTGGTCTGCTGATATCGGCGGGCATGTGCCTGGTTACACCAAAACTTATACATAAATTTGGCTATTCCCTGCTGATGGGTGTCAACTATGTGGCTGTGTGTTTATTTTTATTGTGTCATTTGTACCCCTCAATTTATACGATGCTGCCTGCCTACATACTCTTCGGGTTGACGCATAGTCCTTCGTTTATTAGTAAAATAGCTGTTGTGGTTCACTATGGCAGCAAGCTGAGCTGTTCTCAGCATGAATGTACGCTGCTCTCGTCACATGCCTTGGATTCTTGGGAGGAACATAAACTGTTTTGCAATCGTGATCAAAAGGTAAGACGTTTGGCCAGATGGTTTCATGCTGCCAAAGACCTAGGCATTATAGTGGGAGCTATACTAGCTTCATTTATATTGTCATGCACTTCAAATGACTGGAATTGTCCGAATGCGAAATTCCCTGATCTAACAACAACCACCACCACCACGACCACTGAGTCCAGCTCAGTTAAACTTTTGCAAACAACAAATTCTAGTGTACCAGTTTCGGCTGCTTTTCAATCGTTTATACCCAGCACTCCCTACGTTTGGAATCACATGTCTGGCTTTAAAAGTGAATTCTATAATTTAGATGAACATGGCAATCGTATATGTGGTGCTGATATGTGCCCGCTGTGGCACAATGATCTACAGGCCGAGGGTTATGCTGGCAATGAAACCATATATTCTTCGTTTATAAATGAGAAACCCCGAGAAGGCAGCTTTACTTTGATTGTTGTGTATTTGGTGTTTACTATGCTGGCTTTGGTGTTCTCCATACTGGTGGGTAAAATTCAGGCTACTTTTCGTCATGAACGCATCAAGGGTATTACTGATACTCTGCTGTTTGCTGGTCCCTTGGCATATTTTATTGGCACGGAGCAGGCCTATATTTTGAGTGATTTTTTAAGGGTAAGTTGTGAAATATTTGAATTTGCAAACAAAATTTCTAATTTAATGTTTGTTTTCTAATTTGCAGGCCTTTGTTTCTTGTTCATTGGGCATTAGTATGGTACCAGGAGCTATTGTGGGAATGGGTATAATGCAACTGATTGTGTCTGGTACCTTAAGTATGCTTCTTAGACATACGAAACGTATTGTGGTAATATGTGAGTATAGTTGAAATTTTTACGTTTTTATTTGTGTAATCTCTCAGTTATTTTATAGCATTAACCGAAAATCCATTTACACAATGCCTAATTGTTTTTGAACCTAAAGTTATACTGACAGTTTTTATACAGTAATCATTTTAACCAGACGTCGTAGAAATGGGGCTAAATATAATATTTAGAGCAAATATGAAACAATTGATATCCCCGATATATTAAAAATTAACATGAATATTTGACCATTGGTTTTTTTCTATACTGAACTCCAATATAGCCTCCTGTCATGGGTACTACCAAGATAATTTCGAGTTTATCAGTCTGATTATAATGACAGTGCCTCCTGTTTTCCAAATCCACCTGCAGGGTGTTTATAGCCAAGTACCACAAATGGGGAGATAATACTCCTTCACCATTTTGAAACACTGACCCAACTAAATACTTCCGATTTCTTAAGTAGGGTGTCACCATGACCGAGCGAAAGCTTACTGGATTATTTTAGGTAATGTTGAGAATGAATAGTGTATGTTTTGTGAACTTCATGCCGAAACCTCTGAACATGTTCTATCCGAGGGACACAACTCACCAAATAGAATAATTGGCTTCATTCATAGCCTAAATCTGTTGGAATGAGAATATCTAAGGCTGCACAAAAGATCCTATGGGTCGCAGTGCGTAAAGCCTCAATAATAATAATATTTAGCAGTGGATGCTTGAGTTTCTCTATTTGAGGAACACTTGGATTCGTAGAAACTTTAAAGTAGTTAATATGTATATCATAAGTTAGACACTTTCCAATAGTTTCACGTATTATCTGGAATACCCAATAGAACTTTTTCATTAGTAAATCAAGTTCAAATATAATTTTCAAGTCGACAGTAAGTTTATATTCAAAATAAAAGCCATGAAAAGGTCTTCAGCCACCATTTAATCCCGTAAGTTCATCATTGGAAAGAGTTGAATTTCACTTACTAGATGATTCGCTGAGTTTACATGGTAATAGTTCAACTAATTATTTCTATGGGGTGAATGTCTTGGATTCTTAGAAGATTGGTAAACCTTTAACGAGCTTAATATTTGTATCAAAGTTTTAAAAACTTTAGCAACATAACCTAATTCATTTGATCGTTATACATGTTTTTTTATTAGTGAATTAATTTCAATAAGTTGAAATCCAGTCTCCATTTACCCTGTAAGATCATCATTGAATGGAGTTAAGGTTCCCTTTCCAGATGGTTCACTAAGTCTGCACGGTAAAGGTTCTTCCAATTATTATTATGGGGTTATCCTTTAGTGACTTGTTCTAAAAAGGAAAGTCTGTCTGAGATTTAGCTGTGGAGGTTTTGTTTAAATTATTAAAAGACTGTTAAGTCCCGGTCCACACTGTGAAACATTTGCTGCAAAACATTTGAGTTTGTTGACGAAAGGGGAAAGAAGAATGAAAAAGGGAACTTTGTTTCATGTACATGAAGTTTTTGTTGAGTATGTCATCCACATTTATTCGTTCGTATTCAATCTGTACAGAAATGTCAAAAACTGAAAAGCAAAAACTTCACTGTGTGGACACGAATGCAGTTTCAAAAGAGAATTTAAAAATGTTTTGCAGCAAATGTTTCACAGTGTGGACCGGGACTAAGGAGCTTTATATTTGTATCATAATTTGTACAATTTCTAATAGTTATAAAAACTTTAGGAATGGAACGTAATTTTGGTTAGTACATAATTATGAAAATCATTTAATATATCAGCTGTTTTCAGTAAATAGAAAACAAACAAAAGGAAATTTCAAAATGGTTGTAGTTAGGAAAGAGGGAGAAATATATATCACACTCGTTGTCTATTGAACATTTTATTTATTCTCTCGCTCTGCAAATCACAACCATTGAAAAGTGGTTGTAGATTCTACAATGTAAAATGTCAAAATAACCATGCGATTCGATATTATTTATACCCTTCATCTTCGTGAGAATGGTATACATAAGTTTGTCATTCCGTTTGTAATTTCTACATTTTTCATTTCTGACCCTATAAAGTATATATATTCTGGATCCTTAAAAATAGCGGAGTTGATTAAGCCATGTCCTTCTGTCTGTCTGTCCGTCTGTCTGTTGAAATCAATTTTTTGAAGACCCCAGATATCTTCGGGATCCAAATCTTCAATAATTCTGTCAGACTGCTTTCGAGAAGTTTGCTATTTAAAATCAGCAAAATCGGTTCACAAATGGCTGAGATATGAGGAAAAAACCAGGACAACCTCGATTTTGTTTACCTAGTTTTGACCTATATCTGGATTACTAAGTCATTACTATAGACAATATGGATATCTAATGATAGATATTTCAAAGACCTTTCCAACGACGTATATAAGACCATCATAGTAAGTTGGACCTACAATGGGTCAAAATAGGAAAAAATATTTTTTAACTTGAATTTTTTTTTCACCAAAATTTTTTTAAATTTTAAAATTAAAAAAAAAATTTAAAATATAAATTCAAATTTGTTCATGTATAATTTGGTGAAGGGTATATAAGATTCGGCACAGCCGAATATGGCTCTCTTACTTGTTTTTTTTACAACTGTCATTTGTTGCATATTTGTAATAATCTGTGACTATCTGTAATTAAATGTCATATTTATATAGTTTAGTTTTTATCAACCCCTGTCTATACTTGAAAAATATTTATCATAACAATTAATGACGTTTGTTGTCAAGACAAAGTTTTCTGAGCAAAAGCACTAACATTTTTGTCACAAGGAATCAATAATACTAATAAATGGAGACTATACCTGATAATTTTTTGTCTTAACAACCATTTGGACATTTATCATGTCAAAAATTTATCAGGTATATATATAGCTTTTTTTATAAAAAATAAAATCAAAATTCTGTTATTTTTGACAAATGTTTATTTATTTTTAAGTACATGTAGAATGTGTTCTTTTATCTTACCTTCTTATTTCTCTTCTTTTTTTAGTGGCCGGCTTCTTCTTTCACTCCTGCCTACTGCTGGCTCTCTCCACCTGGAAACCCTCCAGCGATGACAGTGCACTATTTTATGTGCTGGCCGCCTCATGGGGCGCCTGCAATGGCATGTGGGAAACTTTATTGCTGGCCTTGGTAACACTAAATCATGCAAATCATGTAGCAGAAGTAGCATCACCACTGCAATCGTTACGTTTCCTTGGCTTGGGCATAACCTTCGCGGCACATGGTTTCATGTGTGAAACACCGAAAATCATAACATTAGTCATAATACTGGTGGTGAGTGTGTTGCCGTATGCAATGCTGGAAATACGTTTGGAATCGCAGCGCAAAGCTCAGCTAAATAATTTATGACGTAATTTATTCACATAGTCAAGAAGGCACAGTACTATGGCACGTACTCATACCATGTAAATAGAAAAGGTTGAAAGAATAAAGAATTATTGCAATTAAGAGTAAAACAAATTTAGACTTTATATAGTTATTATTATGGGAAAATGTACTTATGTATTTTAGCACTTACTAGTAGTTAGCAGTAATTGTTTGTTTAAAAAATTATTAGCATAAGAAGAGCTTTTCTGTATTATTTGAAAAAAAAGCTTTTTTAAAAAAGTCAAGCATAAAAGAATAAATTAAATGTTAAAATGTGTAATAAAAAATAATGAAGATCATATAAAAACTAAATAATATTTGTATTTAAAAATTATATTAATTTAATATGAAACTTATTAAAAATCTCTATATAAAAAACACACTTACACAAGTTTACAGAAAAATAAATATTTCAAAATAAAATTAAGCTCTGATTAGTACTACTACAAGTTTAGGCTGAAAAGTCCTTTGAAATGGGTTTAAATTTGGTTTTTTTCAACAAGATATAGAAGTGTTTGTTTGATATTGAAAGTTTTTTTAAATTTCTTCAAAGATTTTATAAAACTAGCTTAAATGTTTAAGTTTTAAATGTTAAAGATCACATAAAGCTTAAAGTCCTTTGAAAGGGGTTTAAATTTAGCTTTTTTCAGCAAAACATATAAGCCGTTGTTTGATATTGAAAGCTTTTTTTAAATTTCCTCAAAGCTTTTATAAAACTGGCTAAAGAATGCTTAATTTTTAATGTTAAGAATCACTTAAAGCGTTCCATTTATTTGATGAAAGCTTTAACAATACCAATGCTTAAAAGCTTGGCTTACAGTTGTTCAAATATTTAAAAAAATTAAATCATAGGGTAACATAGAGACGAGATGTCATTGTCAGAAACCTAAGTGGAGAGCTTTTTGAGCTTTTTTTATATTAAAAGCGTTTCGTCTCTATTTGTATATTCCCTAAATTTTAAAAGGACTATTCAGTTTACTCCCGTTTTCTTTCAAATAAATCTCCCTTATATAAAAAAAAATCACAATAATTACATGTTAAACTTTTTACATTAAGCTTACAGAGATTACATACATACATTCCTTGGGAGCTTAACATAGACTTACAAAAATAGAAATAGAACTAATGAAATATATGTAGAAAAAAAATTATATAAAAATTTATTGCAAAAGTTATATTTTTAAGAAGGGAAAAGATTTACATACATACATACATACAAATTTGTAAAATAAAAACCTACCAAAATATTGTTTAAGAAACCAAAAAAAAAAACAAATTATATCAGTATTAAAAACAAATGTTAACATTTTCAAAAAATAAATAAATAAAAAAAAATATTTAAATATGTATGAAACTAATGTCAAAGTAATTAGATTACACAGGGCAACAAAATGGAAAAAATGTTGAAGGCTTTTTAAAGCACTACACAATTTTGATGTATTGTGGTTCCAGCAGTACAAAAATGGTAAAATTTTTAAATTCTATGGATAGATTTTTAACAATTTTTTTTTTCTAAAATTATGATTTTTTTAAAATGTTTCTCCATATAATTTATGATAACTCAAAAACGGTTAGTCCGATATTACTGAAGTAAACATAAAAATGTTCAAATTTTCATAACCTTTAATCCGGTTATATATTGCATTTTAATCGGCTCAGTAGTTTCGAAGTTAAAATAACAAATTTAAGCAAAAAATATATTTTTTAGGTGAAAATAGCAAATTTTTGTGTTTTAAAAAACTCATGAAAAATCGAAAACGGCAGAACTTGTTCAAGTAATAATACTTTGTCAAAAAGCCACATATAATAGCAATAAAATGAGATATTGAAGATAAAAATCGATTGATTCTTTTCCAATTTATTCACAATTAAGTGAATTCGCTCATTTTCACAAAATTTTACTTTTTTGTTTGTTATACATAAAATTGAGTAGTTAATGTTCTTCTTTCGATCGATTGAATATTGAAAACATTTTCCTTATGCTATGTACAAATTTTTACTTATATATTGCGTTTTAATCGGCTCAGTAGTTTCGGAGTTATAATAACAAATTGAAGCAAAAAATATATTTTTTATGTAAAAATATCCAATTTTTTTGTTTTAAAAAAATCATGAAAAATCGAAAACGGCAGAAATTGTTTAGATTTATTGCTTTACCGCAAAGCCACATGTAATAGGAACAAAATGAGATATCGATCATAAAAATCGATGGATTATTTTCGAATTTATTCACAATGAAGTGAATTCGCTTATTTTCAGAAAATTCACTTAATTGTGAATTAATTCGAAAATAATCCATCGATTTTTACGATCGATATCTCATTTTGTTCCTATTACATGTGGCTTTGCGATACATTAATAAATCTAAACAATTTCTGCCGTTTTCGATTTTTTATGATTATCGAAAACAATTTTTTGCTTCAATTAGTTTTTATAACTCCGAAACTACTGAGCCGATTAAAACGCAATATATATATAAAAATTTGTACATAGCACGGGAAAAATGTTTTCGACATTCAACCAATCGAAAGAAGAACGTTAACTACTCAATTTTATGTATATAAAAAAAAAGTTAAATTTTGTGAAAGTGAGCGAATTCACTTAATTGTGAATAAATTCAAAAGGAATCAATAGATTTTTATCTTCAATATCTCATTTTGTTGCTATTATAAGTGGCTTTGCGACAAATTAATAAACCTGAACAAGTTCTGCCGTTTTAAATTTTTCATAAATTTTTTTAAAACACAAAATTTAGCTATTTTCACGTAAAAAATATATTTTTTGCTTCAATTTGTTATTATAACTCCGAAACTACTGAGCCGATTAAAACGCAATATATATAAATTAAAGGTTATGTAAATTTTAAGTTTTCTAAGTTTACTTCAATAATATCGGACTAACCCTTTTTGAGTTATCATAAATTATGTGGAGAAACATCTAAAAAAATTTAGAATTTTAGAAAAAAAAATTTTAAAAAAAATCTATCCATAGAATTGAAAAATTTTACCATTTTTGTACTTAAGTAACCATGATGCATCAAATCTATATAGTGGTTAGTGAAGCTTTTTTTTTGCTGTTGACCTGTGTTATAGATTTATGTTTTTTTAAGTTTATTTGCAGTAATAAGGAAAGGAAATATTCAAGCAGTGTTAAAATGACTTTGGCCAAAATATTATTTGATTCCTTAAATTTCCTATAAATTTATTCAAGCGAGTGTTAACTGTAGCTTTAGTATCCCAGAAAAATACATCATAAAACTCTAACAGCTCTAACTCTATTGAAATATACCAAAGTAAATCTATATTCCTTCTGAATTAATGTTGATTTCCGTTCCATATTATTCAAAACTTCATCGCCAGATTCATAATCCTTCATAAGTGCCAAAAGAAAATATTGACCTTTTCCAAAAAACTGTAAGAAAAATATAGATTTCAACTGCTATAATAATGAGTGTTTGTATATTTCAAGTCACATATCGATGTTATTTTGAATTACAATTAATTTTTTTACACATTTTTTACAGTATACACTTAAATATTTTAATGTATCTATATAAACCAACTTAAATCTAATGTATTTAGTTCTTTTTCACAAATATATACTAGTAATAGATATGAGAGGGATGTTGGAAAAGCAAGTTAAACAATTAAAAAATAATTTTGTAAAAAAACCACCCAAATTGTTTCGTAACCGTTTCAGATATTCAAATATTCAAAACAGGCCAGTAAACAATCTGGAAAGTATCCTAAGGACTCTAATCGATATATAGTAGCTTGTGGGATTTACTCCTGGACAGTCTGATGAATCGTTTTGCTTGTTTGAACCAATTTTCCCAGTGGAGAATTAACTCCGACCCTACCGGGGATAAAGTCTTTTCTCCAGCATATCCAATGGGATACCAAACAAATGTTTCGGTCCCACAACTACCAAACAAGTGTTTCGAGCAATGTTTACCTAGCTAGTTCCTTCTGAGATGTTCAAATCCGTGACAACTCGCGATATTATCTTATACGAGGATAACGTAATAATCTATAGAAAAATTATCGTAAATTTCCGCCAAAAATATTGCATTCCTTAAGCCTCTCATAAAGCACTCCATAGACCAAATGAAAATACCGTAAATTTCCGCCTAAGTAATACCAAAACTGGTAACTTACTGTCAGGCAGCTAACTATAATAGTACTTCTGAAATAATTTGAGAATACGCATTTGAAGCATCGGTCACCGACATTGATAAGTAAGTGATTTGCGAAAGTGATATAGTTACAAAGATACTATTTGCAAAATAGCGTCCATGACATATGAATGATAAGTTCTCATGACCTCAGTGAGAGATATTGAAATGAATCGAAGACATAGCATTGACCTGTTCCACCTTTTCTTAATGTCATCCGATTCTTAAATGTCATCGATCACCAATACAACACAAGATGCCGAGCACAAGGAAGATTCAAAGTTGAACGCTTTCATAACGATTATGGCCGACATACTCTATCTTCAATTTGCAACAAAATTCCAATAATTATTTTAAATTAATGAATTTAAAAGAAAAAAACTCTTAAAAAATTACTTTATAAATTCGCAATAAATATACATTGTTAAATTACACTAGTTTACAAATCAAACATTTTTCATTGCTCATGGAATGAAACTTATATTTTTGAGAAGAGCTAGGGACGCTTGTTAATTGACCATTTTTTGTTTCCCACCTATACGTCAAAATTTTGAGATATATGGGTTTTTATTTGTTACCTGCCCTGAGTACTACTAATGCATACTGTAGTGTACCGAATTGTAGTAATTAAGTATTTACATCGTTTTTGGGTACTCAACACTCTGGTGAAGCTGCTAGATACTTTCAGAGTTGTATTCTTTTGACAAATTCCAAAAAAATGAACGGGAAAAAAATAAATACGGTTTAAAAGTACGTCTTTCCTGTAGATAAACGTTAATAAATCGCTGTTAAATACAAATTTCTAAAGTAAAAACTATATCAAAATGTCTTCTAGAAAGTGTAAAATAAACCCAGACCATTTTTGTTTTATTTGCAGAAAAATTATTCAGTCAAATCGAGGTTTTCCTATAACACAAACACTGCAAAATGCTTATTTACATACATTAAATTATTTCGTAAAAGCTTTAGATAAGACAAAACAAGCATTTCAATATTTATGCAGCGTGTTCTCGAGTCTTTCTGAGGCTAAACTAAATGATGGGATATTTGTGGGTCCGTAAATAAGAAAAATTTTGGTTGATACCAAATTTGAGTGTCTATTAACCGGTGTTGATAATGCAGCATGGAATTCTTTTAAACTTGTTGTTCAAGAATTTTTGGGGAATAAGAAAAGTCAAAATTACAGAGATATTGTTGCAAATTTATTACATAATTTTGAACAGATGGGTGTAAATATATCCCTCAAGATTCACTATTTAGATTCTCATGTGGATTTTTTCCCGGAAAACCTCGGACACATGAGTGACGAACATGGAGAGCGTTTCCATTAAGATTTGAAGTTTTTCGAGAGGAATTATCAAGGTTTTTGGGATCAGAATATGCTAGGAGACTACTGTTGAAGTGTCGTGAGGGAGACAAATGAAAATAATTATAAAAAGAGGACTAAACACTTCACATTTAATTTTTTTGTAGTAATTTAATGTACATTTTTATATGTTTCGTTTTTAATAAATATCTCAAAAGTTTGACGTCCAGGATTTTTTTTATATTTTTTCCAAAGTTAGAAGACCTTAATACACAAATCCCCATATGTTTCAATTCATGAGCAAAAACCTTGTAAACTAGTGTTATTTTTCATATATTGTATTATACTTATTTTCAACTGCTGGCAAGCCGCATGGCTTAGTGGGTTACTGAATTAATTAAATAATTATAAAGAAAATGGAGTTATGATATATATTGTCAAACTTATGATAAATAATGAAATAAATAAACTTACTTTTTAAAAAGTTCAGTTCTAGTTTAGTTCTAGTTCTAGTTCAGTTCTAGTTCAGTTCTAGTTCAGTTCTAGTTCAGTTCTAGTTCAGTTCTAGTTCAGTTCTAGTTCAGTTCTAGTTCAGTTCTAGTTCAGTTCTAGTTCAGTTCTAGTTCAGTTCTAGTTCAGTTCTAGTTCAGTTCTAGTTCAGTTCTAGTTCAGTTCTAGTTCAGTTCTAGTTCAGTTCTAGTTCAGTTCTAGTTCAGTTCTAGTTCAGTTCTAGTTCAGTTCTAGTTCTAGTTCAGTTCTAGTTCAGTTCTAGTTCAGTTCTAGTTCAGTTCTAGTTCTAGTTCAGTTCTAGTTCAGTTCTAGTTCAGTTCTAGTTCAGTTCTAGTTCAGTTCTAGTTCAGTTCTAGTTCAGTTCTAGTTCAGTTCTAGTTCAGTTCTAGTTCAGTTCTAGTTCAGTTCTAGTTCAGTTCTAGTTCAGTTCTAGTTCAGTTCTAGTTCAGTTCTAGTTCAGTTCTAGTTCTAGTTCAGTTCTAGTTCAGTTCTAGTTCAGTTCTAGTTCAGTTCTAGTTCAGTTCTAGTTCAGTTCTAGTTCTAGTTCAGTTCTAGTTCAGTTCTAGTTCAGTTCTAGTTCAGTTCTAGTTCAGTTCTAGTTCAGTTCTAGTTCAGTTCTAGTTCAGTTCTAGTTCAGTTCTAGTTCAGTTCTAGTTCAGTTCTAGTTCAGTTCTAGTTCAGTTCTAGTTCAGTTCTAGTTCAGTTCTAGTTCAGTTCTAGTTCAGTTCTAGTTCAGTTCTAGTTCAGTTCTAGTTCAGTTCTAGTTCAGTTCTAGTTCAGTTCTAGTTCAGTTCTAGTTCAGTTCTAGTTCAGTTCTAGTTCAGTTCTAGTTCAGTTCTAGTTCAGTTCTAGTTCAGTTCTAGTTCAGTTCTAGTTCAGTTCTAGTTCAGTTCTAGTTCAGTTCTAGTTCAGTTCTAGTTCAGTTCTAGTTCAGTTCTAGTTCAGTTCTAGTTCAGTTCTAGTTCAGTTCTAGTTCAGTTCTAGTTCAGTTCTAGTTCAGTTCTAGTTCAGTTCTAGTTCAGTTCTAGTTCAGTTCTAGTTCAGTTCTAGTTCAGTTCTAGTTCAGTTCTAGTTCAGTTCTAGTTCAGTTCTAGTTCAGTTCTAGTTCAGTTCTAGTTCAGTTCTAGTTCAGTTCTAGTTCAGTTCTAGTTCAGTTCTAGTTCAGTTCTAGTTCAGTTCTAGTTCAGTTCTAGTTCAGTTCTAGTTCAGTTCTAGTTCAGTTCTAGTTCAGTTCTAGTTCAGTTCTAGTTCAGTTCTAGTTCAGTTCTAGTTCAGTTCTAGTTCAGTTCTAGTTCAGTTCTAGTTCAGTTCTAGTTCAGTTCTAGTTCAGTTCTAGTTCAGTTCTAGTTCAGTTCTAGTTCAGTTCTAGTTCAGTTCTAGTTCAGTTCTAGTTCAGTTCTAGTTCAGTTCTAGTTCAGTTCTAGTTCAGTTCTAGTTCAGTTCTAGTTCAGTTCTAGTTCAGTTCTAGTTCAGTTCTAGTTCAGTTCTAGTTCAGTTCTAGTTCAGTTCTAGTTCAGTTCTAGTTCAGTTCTAGTTCAGTTCTAGTTCAGTTCTAGTTCAGTTCTAGTTCAGTTCTAGTTCAGTTCTAGTTCAGTTCTAGTTCAGTTCTAGTTCAGTTCTAGTTCAGTTCTAGTTCAGTTCTAGTTCAGTTCTAGTTCAGTTCTAGTTCAGTTCTAGTTCAGTTCTAGTTCAGTTCTAGTTCAGTTCTAGTTCAGTTCTAGTTCAGTTCTAGTTCAGTTCTAGTTCAGTTCTAGTTCAGTTCTAGTTCAGTTCTAGTTCAGTTCTAGTTCAGTTCTAGTTCAGTTCTAGTTCAGTTCTAGTTCAGTTCTAGTTCAGTTCTAGTTCAGTTCTAGTTCAGTTCTAGTTCAGTTCTAGTTCAGTTCTAGTTCAGTTCTAGTTCAGTTCTAGTTCAGTTCTAGTTCAGTTCTAGTTCAGTTCTAGTTCAGTTCTAGTTCAGTTCTAGTTCAGTTCTAGTTCACATAGAGAGGCATATCCTACCAATGGGCTATTGAAAGGTATAAATTACATTTATGAGCTTCCTGAAAGTGCAGCCTAGCTAAGGATTTTATCAAGAATAATCCCAAAAATATTCCTCAGAAAACTTAATAGTCGAGCAGTTAAAAGACGTCTTGATAAGTCTCAACGATCGGCATCATGTAAATGATCGGGTTAGTTGTCAGACCACTTTCCTTGCAACTTTCGATTAGTTACATAGATATAACCAGATCAACGGCTATAATACGCCTCCTTGTGGACAACCCCTGATCAAACTTAACGACGCTGAATGTCAGCATCTCCTGCATCCAGTTCCTATTATTAACGCTTGGTCAATTGCTTCATATAGCATATTAAGAGTTTTATCAAGAATAATCCCAAAAATACTCCTCAGAAAACTTAATAGTCGAGCAGTTAAAAGTCGTCTTGTTAAGTCTCAACAATTTGCGTCCTGTAAATGGCATAGGATAGTCTTGATCGGGTAAGTTGTCAGAGCACATTCCTCGCTGAATATGTTTGGAAACCATTAAGTTTCTCCAGCCGACTACTACCTTGGGGAAAACCTCTGGTCATACATATCATGTAAGCATTAAAATAGAAGGTTTGTTTGTATGTTTGTATGTCAATAAATACACACAGGACTATATTACAGTCTTCTAAATGGAACAATGATTAATTTTAAGCCTACTTTGCTAGCACCATTTAGATTCATCGTCAACCTGATTGTCGGCGTAACCATATTTTGGGAAGCCCCAGTCATTAAGTTTATCCAGCTGACTATCGATATCTGGATCCACAGTAGATGCAGAAAGCCATCTTGTGGAAAACCTCTGGTCAAACTTAATGACGCTAGATTTCAGCAACTCCTCCAAGAGAAAAGAGCTTAATTTGATCGGTCGGTAAGATTTTAACAATTCTTCATTCATGAAGACCAGTTTGATCCTTCGACAAGTCTTTGGGCTTATATATTAATTCCTGTTATTCCTTTAAGGAGCATAGTGTTCGTTCCATTCGGATCTGTTTTCCTTATATAAATGTTTAATAGTTTGTCCACGGTATCCAAGAAAAAAAAGCTTAGTTTGATCGGTCGGTAATTTTTCTTAAAGTCTTTGGATTTCATGCAACGATAATGTCGTATCTGTCTCAATAGAATACGTTCCTCCCTGAATACCTTATCAGCCAGACTTTTGTGTCAGTTATTAAACAATGGTAACCACGAAGATGGTGGATTCATGTTCACAATAAGTACCCAAGAAAAGTTTAAAATTCTGTCTTATCGACTCAGTGCAAGTGTCTTGCGCATATTTTAACATACAGAGACCATTTGGATGATCGGCTTCGAAAGGTTGTCTTTTCATAATAGTGTAGCCATGTATACATATATATAGCCTCGGCTATATTCGTTAATATTTGGAAGAAAAAGCATGTGGAAACTGGTACTGGCAGTACCAATTTCAGTATTTTTTTTTTCTTTAAAAACGTGTAAAATTTTTTATTCAGAAAATTGATTTTTCAGGCGAAACTATATTAAATTTTAACGATCCGGATGGCTTTAGAGACTTCTGATAATGGCTTTCCTAATGGTTTGGGTTGTATTTAGCTCCAGTGTGTATGGATTCCCTCAACTAGAATGAATAATTTGAAGTCTCAAATCAATAAGACCAAAAGATTCTTATCTGAAAAAGGTGTGAGCAACAAATATTTTAGACAATAGGACCAATTAATACTATGTGAAATATTGGATAAATAGAAAAAAATTTTGCCTCATGGAATAACAAAGGTGACAAAATAGTCTCAAATAGTGGAAAGGCTAGGGCAGAATAATTGTCTCAACGTTTAAACTTCCTTCTCATTCTGAAAACTTCTGAAGAAATCATTATATGAGAAATTTTCTAAGTGCATTCCATACATGCTCGTCAAATACGTCGTCAAGCCATATGGCCCTCGTCTTCATACTGGTAGTCTTTGAGTCTTCCTTGAATCATATATTTACACATACTGCGCACCTTAGTGACTGAGTATCGTGTAGATCGTTAAGAGATGCCCTGCATTCAAGACACTCCAGTCATAGTTCGTGCAATATAAAAGCCCCCACACGCGTGTTTTTTCGTCCTTCAGATATAATTGAAGACCTCAAATGGATTCCTATATGTTTATTTTCGTGTTACTGGTACATTGTTATAGAAATTTGGATTCAAACTCTTTAAGGATAGAATATATTTAATTTCATAACTATGAGTTCATGGGGGAGTTAGTTCCTCTTTTGTTTTACTATCTAGATCGATACGAAGAAGCCTCAGGCATTTGTCCCCAATTCATACTCTGGCTCCATGTTGCCGTTGTTGTGAGTATTAGGCAGAGTTTTAGAGCAACTCTGTTTGCCATAAGATGAGGAGGCAACCAGTTCATAATGCAAAAAGAGCCTTTGACACTATCGTGAGTATTGCACCTGTAATTAAAAGTTCAAATATTTTACCACATTTTAATCGAAAAGTTTTTAAGGTGTTTCTTCAACTTTTCCAACAACCCTTTTATAATATCTGTTATTATATATTGTAGGCATGAGAATACATATTTAAAATTAGTAACAGTCTTTATATAAAAATATTGTAAATAAAAATTAAAATTTAAATAAGAATATATACTTAAATACATTTAATTATAACAATAATGATTACACGATCATTAATAACATGTTAGTTAACATTTTGAATCAATACTATTGTCAATAATATTTTTAGGAGAAATGAAATTAAAAAAAAACCAAACTAAAATAAAATTTTAAATTAAGTATAATCCAATCAAAATCCATTACAAACCACCAACATTATTAAACCATGTTTAAATGTTTATATCAATGTTGGATGATTTTGATCTATAAAATAAAAAAATATAAATTGTATTATAATTGTTTTATATATTAAAAAAACAGAAATACTGAACATATAAGATTATTTATTTATAATAATTATAAATTTGATAAATGTTATTAAATAATAATGAATGAATTATATAGTAATTAAGTATTACAAATAAATAAATGAAAAAAAAAATAAAGAAAGTAAACAAAATAAAGTAATTGTTGTTGAAAACATATTAAAATATAGAAAAACTGTTTTATTTCTTTTTAATAATAGACTAACATGTATATATAAGACAAGTAACCAATTAGGTAGCTATGAGTTGTAACTGGCGTTGACTACCTTTTACCAGTGTTTAAAAAGCTACGATAACTAACAAATTTTTAACTGTTGCTACAACTACTGCTTCAAAAAAGTGTATGTAGCGATAGCAGTAGCATTTGTCTTTTTTCGTTTTCTTGTTTTTTTAAAACAATTGCTACCTTCAAAATATAAAAGTCTTAACAGAGCAGTAGTAATAAAACATGAATTGTAAATAGAGTAGTAGTAATTTTTAAGGTAGCAGTAAAGTAGCAGTTGATGCAGCAGTTAAGGTAGCAATAAAAGTAGTCAAAAAAGAAAATCTTCAGTCATAATACCAAAATTGACAGAATTAAACACTGTGTGTTGTTTTTGTTTTGAGAGAGTTTGAAAGAATTATTCGATTTTATTCGTCTCAGATGTTCGTGTTCCTAACAGAAAGATCGTGTTTTCTGTGTGTATAACAAAAAAGCCGAACTTTTGTTTACAACACGACCAACTTACGCTGAAGATTTTTATTTTTGACTTATTTTATTGCTATCTCAACTGCTACTTAGCTGCTACTTCAACTGCTACTTCTTCTACTACCTCAACTGCTACTTCTATTACTACTAAATTTTAAAAGTAGCAGAATTAATAGAAAACTTTTTTTTTTTTAATGATACATCAAAACTTTTTCTTTTTTAAGGTAGCAATAGAAAATAAATTACTCTGTTACTTTTAAATTTTTCTTTTATTAGTACTACTACAACTACTGCTACCAAAATGTGAAGGTAGCAGTAGTAGTAGTAATTATTGACTCCGAGTTTTTATAATTTTTTAACTAGACTACTTGTGTTTTTTCGTTGCTACTGCTACTTGTAGTCTAGTTTTTTAAACACTGCTTTTTACCAGCTATCGGACAGTCTCTTTGTTATCTACTATGTAGGGTAAATTTACTTCGGACTAGGATTACATGAACTACCATCGTTAAATCGTTACTCAAAAAGTGATTCTGAGTCGATTGTGGTGAAGAGTATAAACATTTGCGTCTATAAATTGGCATCAGCGATGGAAAAGTTGAATTGATCGTACCATTTTTTTATTCTATTTCATATTAAAAGGTACCTAGTACTCCTGCGATTCATTTTATAATTTTTTATTCAGTATAAGAGTTAAACAGTATTTTCTGTAGAAATCTTCAATATAATAGGAAGGAAACCAAATTTTTCGAAAGGCATCGAACCTTACCTCTTCCAAATTTGTTAAAACTTGGTATTAGAGTATCCAAAACCTAAACCGAAAACCGGTCAACCGGTTTTTTCATCTTTGTAAACTCCACCGGTTTCGGTTTTTTTTAACTTTTCGGTTTTTTGACTAACCCGTTTTTGTAAGACGGTTAACCGGTTTTAATGAAATATATTTTCTAAAGCTCATTCAAACATATTTATGAAAAACTTTGATACCATTTTTAAAAATATTGATTTATTTTACAGAAAATTGTAGCATTTGACAACATTTTGTAAAAGATATAAAGTAATTGCATAAAGAATTAAAAAATGCTAAATTTCCAAATTTAAAATTTTTTTTTTTAAAAATTATTTTTAAAAATTTTTTCTATTTTCGATTTTTAGATAAACAAAATTTAAAATTTTTTTCAAAATTGTTTTTCAAATTTTTTTTTTATTTTCGAAATTGTTTTTTTTTTATTTATTTTAAAAAAGATTTTTCCAATTTTTTTTTTAATTTATTGAAAATAAAAATTATAACAAAAAATTTGGGTGAAAAAAATCCGGGTTAAAAAATATTTTTCCCGATTTTGACCCATTGTAGGTCCAACTTACTATAGCCTTATACAGTGTTGGCCAGGTAATTAAGACAAAAATTGTTTGCTAAATTCCATGTAATTGTCAATTATTTTTTCAAATATTTCCACAAATATATATGCATAAGGACTGTTTTAACCAGAGATCGAAAATAACTCGTCCATATACCAAAAAACCCAAATTGTGATTTATATTTTTATGATAAAAATAAATCACTGAAAATAACAGTTATAAAATGATTTTTATTTAAATGGTTTAGTATGACTTTATTCGTTTTTGTTGTTTTTTAATGGTTTGGTGTGAGATAAACAATTCATTTGTTCTTGTTCTTAATAACTGTTACTTTCTCTTTTATTTACATACAATAACATATTATTAGTAATGTTTAACAAATTATGGAAATAATATGATAAGCATGAAGTAATGAAGTCTGGGTAAAATAAATGAGAATTTTTATTTAAATTGTTATTAATCTTTTGATAAATTTAATATATTTAAGCGTTGATTTTCATCAAATGAATTTTTGCGATTTATTTTTCATGTTCGCAAATAAAAGTCACAAGCTGACCTTTACGAAAAAAAATAAATTATAAATCACTCATCCAGATTATTTGTGTTTGTTTCTTTTCTGTTTCTCTCAACCCCAAACCTAAAATGTTCTCGAATAAATCATTCTCTCAGTGATATATAACAAAAAATTATTTTTAAATGGATGCGAATGTGAAGATTTTTCTACAACTTGACCAAACAAATTTTTTTTTAAATAAACATATTTCTCACATTTATATCAGTATATTTTTATTATTATAAAATATTCGGACCAAATTTCGTATTTTTAGTTCCATTAGTTTCGGTCATATCATGTTATTAACAGCGGATGTTCGCTGAAGTGGGTTTTACCGTTTTTTACCAATTTTTCCAAACATTTTTGAGAAACTAGAAACACTAATAATAAATTTCATACCCTTAGAGGTCCTTTTATTTTGGCACTATCGCACTTAAAATTCAGTTGATGAAAAAATATGTATATGTACATCATTGCAATGGACTTTGAAATATCTGTCATTAGATATCCATTTTGTCTATATTAATGACTTAGTAATACAGATATAGATCAAAAGTCGAGATTATCTCAGCCGTTTATGGACCGATTTTGGCGATTTTAAATTGATTTGATATTGATGCATGAATCATGTATGTAAGTTATTTAGGGGCTACGGAAACTTGATTTCACACGGACAAACGGACATGGCTATATCGACTTCGCTATCTATAACGATCCAGAATATATGTACATATATATGCACTTTGTGGGGTCGCAGATGAAAAATGTAGAAATTACAAACGGAATGGCAAACTTTTATATAACTGCCACTCATGATGAAGAGTGGCATAATAAAATTTTTAATGCAGTTTTATATTAAAATTCTGTAAGCGATTTAATGTTGATGAAGGCTTTCATTTTAAACATCCACCAGAGTAAAGGAATATATGTTGAATATTTGGTGAACCAACAAGGAAATTGAAACCACGAAGTTTCCATCTGTTTCGTCCAGGCGTGGATCCAGAGGAAGTGAAATATTAATATAAAAAAATTTTTTTTAACATTGATATTGTTACGTTTTAACTATTTCAAAACGTTTGGTTTATTTCCTTTAAATAAACCGGATACTTTTGATTGCAAATAAAAGCCGTTTAGTAGTTTGAAAATTGTAACAACTCTTTATTTATTTAAAATGTACAACAACAGAATTAAATAGTCACTCAATGTTTTTTTTATACACGTTTATAACTTCTCAGAAATACAGACACTTTATAATGTATACGAATTCACTTGAAAAATACAGCACACTTTAAGGCACTCAGTTGATGTTTATTCAAATAGCGTCTCTGATAAACTCACTCACGACTGCAACCTCTGCCACTATTTATAACACTGCCATCTGCACTCTAGATTGTTCTTTAACTGTCAAAATTCGAATACTCTAGATCTTACTAATACATTTAACTAAATATTCGAATTTGGATACAGCGCTGCCAACTTACGATCAAATCAACTGAAAGCTTTTATTTAATAATGCCCACAAATATGTTACAGTTTGCCATTACAGCACTGTTATTTGAAAGCATTATGCTACTTTTAAATCAGCCCTTAAAATCGTTATATTTGAATTCAAGTACAATTTCGTAAGAATATGATATATGGCGCACCATTTATCTAAATAAACGAAAATCTGGGCTATATATAAATAGAAGCATTTTTAAGTCTCAAAATTATTTATGTTAGGAATCTGTAACATAAAATATGTATTTATGTTAATTAAATAAAACTAACAAAACCGAATAGAGCAATAATATAAATCATAATATTTGGTTTTAATTTAAACGCAAACGCCTCCAAGCAATCGATTCCATAGTTACAGTAGTCTGTAAAGCATCTGCAGCATACAGCAAACTGTTGAGTACACTGTCTTCGACCGTAAAAGTGATTATAAGTACAACCCCGCCAAAACACTGCTCTTCTATTCAACTTAATGTCTTCGTTACCCCATTGGCCCTTCATAATTGCGCAGCCATCATCACAAAGTATACGTTTTATACTTCCATCCGTTTCATTAAATCTGGGTATTTCATCACAATAATTATCATATTGGGAGTTGCAATGGTAGCACTTATATCCTTCTGCTATATACATAGAATTATTGATATTATTTATCTAGATATCCAAAAATATATACGTACTTTGTCTTCCACTATAAAAGGATACTATAATTAGTATTTTCACAAGAAATTGCGACATTTTTCAATTCAAATTTTTTGAATATTATTTGTAATAATGAATGAATTTTTCAATTTGTGTCTAGGGTTAACCCGCTATACGTTTCAATATAATACAAAAACAAGTAAGAGAGCTTTATTCGGCTGTGCCGAATCTTATATACCCTTCACCAAATTATACTTCAAAATAAAAATTGTAAATATTTTTAGGTAAAAAAATTTTATTTTTTTTCCAGTTTTTTCTATTTTTCGAAAAAAAATTTACGAATTGTTTTTTTTAATTTTTTAGATTTTATAAAATTATTTTTTTTAATATTTAGCGAAAAAAAATTTTGGTGAAAAAAAAAATTTTGGATTAAAAAATATTTTTTCCGATTTTGACCCATTGTAGGTCAAACTTACTATGGTTTTATATACGTCATTGCAAAGGTTTTTGAAATATCTATCATTAGATATTAGGTCAAAAATCGAGGTTGTCCTGGTTTTTTCCTCATATCTTAGCCATTTGTGGACCGATTTAGCTGATAGCAAACTTCACGAAAGCATGTCTGACATAATTATTGAAGATTTGGAACCCAAAGATATCTGGGGTCTTCAGAAATTAATTTCAACAGACAGACGGACAGACAGACATGGCTTAATCGACTCCGCTATCTATAAGGATCCGGAATATATATACATACTGACTGTTTCATCATCGCACAGCCCAAACGACTGAAGCTAGAATCATGAAATTTTAACTGTGGGTTCCTCCCTCCCCAAAACGATCCGATAAGAAGGGATTTTTGGAAATTCGAACGTTTAGGGGGTAAAAATGGGTAAAAACGGGTAAATTTGGTAACCTTATATCTTAAAAACAAATAAAGATACAAAAAAACTTAAAATTGCATGTTACTCCATTCAAAAAATAAGCTGACAGGTGTTTCGTACTTTTTCGAAATTCGAAACTTTTAGGGGAGAAAACGGGTAAAAACTGTATTTTGGTACTTTTTTGGCACCCTATGTATCTTTTAAACCAATAAACATAGAATCAAATTTTAAATCGTATTCTTTATTTATCAAAAAATAAAAAATATAAGTTTGGTACTTTTTGGAAATTCGAACCCTTAAGGGATAAAAATTGTGTTTATTTTTGGTACTTTTCATAAAATATGTTTTTCTATAATTTGGCATAGACATACGAATATTTTATTATGAGCTCCCACCACGTTACAGAAATTTATTTGAATAAAATTGTACCACCTCAATGGGGATAAAAAGGTACCAAAAATGGGATAAAATCGGGAAAATACATTATATTTGAAATTATTAAGCCAATTTTGATAATTTTTTTAACATTGGTTCCTGGATTCATAAAAAAATTAACTAACAGAATGTTATTCGAGTACCAAAGTGTATATTGGGCCAAATCCGGGTAAACAGTTTGGTACTTTTTTTTAAACATATTTATTCTTGGGCACATTAACACAGATTTTAATATTTTGAGACATGCCTGTAGCATAAACAATTTTGGCAAAATGGGATATTTTTAAATTTCAAACTTGAGGGGTGTTCAAGCAAGAAAAGGGAAATTGGTACTTTTCTCCTAATGGTACTTTTTTAACATTTTAAATTATTTCAGTTATCGACATTAAAGTTAGCTGATATGTATCTGAGTGAAGTTAGTGTTAGGAATAGGGTATAATGGTACTTTTTTGAAATTTCTATAACAATGGACTTAGAAACATGAAATTAAACATATATGGTCCTAAGTGAGTGAGAATTCTAGGGGGAAACTTTTTGGTACTTTTTCTTTATTGGAATGGTACTTTTTGTAATTTCTTCACCAATGAACCTAGAAACATGAAATAAAGCTTATATGGACCAGAGTGAGTGGGAATCCACAAGTGACTGCTTTTTGGTACTTTTTCTATATTCTAATGGTACTTTTTTGAATTTTCTATAACTATGGACTTAGAAACATGAAATTAAGCATATATGGTCCTAAGTAAGTGAAAATTCTAGGGGGAGACTTTTTGGTACTTTTTCTATTTCTAATGGTACTTTTTTGAATTTCTTCACCAATGAACATAGAAACATGAAATAAAGCTTAAATGTGAGTGAGTGGGTAACCACAAGTGGGGGCTTTTTGGTACTTTTTATATATTCTAATGGTACTTTTTGAATTTTCTGCAATAATGGACATAGAAATATGAAAAGTTAGACATTTACAATCAGATTCACAAAGGGAGACTTAATAGTACTAATATTTCACTACTATTTCACACTTCTAATTGGGGTGGCGAAGCGCACCGGGTCAGCTAGTAGGAAATAAAAATATGAAAAAAGTATGACAATAACTCTTATAGTTTTTCCGTACCTGTGATTAAATTTTTGCGATTTTCGAGAACTAATTATTTGGCCATATTGTTGCGAATGATACCAATTTCCTTACTGTTATGAATTTTAAGTAATATGAATTTTAGTAATACAGTCTGAAAGTTCTACTAAAATCGGCAAACGTTAACCCTTAAACATAACCTTGAAAAACAACTTTAACCCTGAAAACTATCTTGCTGAACTTTTGAAAAAATGTGTATGCAGTATGCAGAAGATTGCAAGAAACATTTTGTAATCCCAATAGGTTATATTTCAATTTATCATGTGATGACAACAGAACCCTGGAATCAAATGGTATTCTATATTTTTGAGTCCATGAAAAATTTCTTACTTTTCAGATATACTTACAATAAAACGATTTATATAAAACGCCGCGGAAAATTTATCGTAAATTATTTATTAATATCTATTATTAAAAAGAATAAAAACTTAAGAAAACAAAAATGAAATTGGCAAAAACTATTCAAAAACAAAAAAGTTATAATTGTTCAAAGTTAGTGAACATGCAGCGGGTAGAAATTGGATTTTTATTTTCTGTAATAAACACGACATTTGGAGCACCATTACTTTGTGTTGGTTCACATTTCTTCACTTTGATATGCATTTATTTATTATTTGGACAATTGTCTCTCATACTCAATTGAAACTTAAGGAAAAAAACACAAACAAAATTATGACTTTAGTCCCCCTAAATTGGCAAAATCTGACACTGTGCACCGCCGTGGTGGACCGGGATATTCTACGGAACCAATTTTGATATTAAAAATCAGCAAAATCGGTCCAAAAACTACTATATAGGTTTTTAGACATATTTTTGTCTATATCTCAGATAATAACATTTATACATAAATAATAATTAATACTTCAAATGAAAGGTATTTTCAAAGATTTATAAATTGCATAGACAATTTGGCTAATTTTGAAAATAATCTTTAGAAATAATATAGTTTTTGAGTTTCACTCAAAGCAATTACAATTTTCAGTCGAACATTTTTCATTTCACTACAAACCACTGTGTCTAATAAAATATTTGTTGATCGTCATCGAAATAGTAAATTCGTTCAACGGCAAAACTGAATTTAGTCGTTTACAAATCGTTGAGTGAACAAGTGTAGTTTATTTATTACTTTATTAAATTTTATTTGTTATTGTTCATATGTAGTTTTTATCAAAACTAAATTCAAAGAAACATATAAAAATTTGTTCAAATTAGTCACTATGACAAGTGAAATAACGATATTGCATGAAAAACTGGAACATTTGAAACAATGGTTTAAAGAAAATCCAAAATTACCCACTGAAATTAGTATGTAAATTAAAGATCATCCACAATGTCTATCTATATATAATATAAGATCACTTATTATTTATATATTTTAATTGAGTAAATTTGTAATTAAATCATTTGTTATTTGTAATTGTAATCATTGCCAAAGGTCAGTGTTAAATTTGCAATAATCTTCTTATCCAAATGTGTGTTTGTTCTCCCTCCATATGCCTGAAACGTAATAAGTTTACTTATTTTTTGTTCTATTAAAAAAAAATAATAATAAAATACGAGTATTATACATTTATTTCTAATCAGATGTTTAAGTTTATTTGTACTTAGAAGTCATAGTAAATATGTATACGAGGTGTGCTCTAATGATTTCGAGATAAATAGTGTTTGTTGCTATAATTAAAAATGTGTACAAATTGTGATTAATGTTTTTAAAATATCATATTTGAGTTTAAATTCTAAATTTATTATCTGGCAACCCACAGTGCTTGGCCTGTTAGGCAAAAATAAACAAAAAGATATCTTTATATAAAAAAGAATAACGTGAGTGGCTGATTCATTCATTACACTGTGTGTAAATTTTTTGAGTCATGGAAATATAACTATATACGGACATATAATACCCGTATCTCCCAGTTTTACCCAAAGTCATGCACTTTTTTTATGGGCCCCCAAAGATTGGGGGCCTCGGTGCCTTTTTTGCAAAAAAGTTATAATTTTCTCATTCTCATATCTTGCAAACAGTTTGGAATTTTGATTTACTCTCTGAGTTGTAGCCCTTGTCATAAAGAACAAAAATTGTGAACATGGTCCGAATATTTTATAATAATAAAAATATAATGATATAAAGGTTAGAAAATATGTTTATTTAAAAAAAAAAAAATGTTGGTCAAGTTGTAGAAAAATTTTATGTGTTCTTGGTGAATATGTATGAATTTACACAGTTCAATAAAACACACTTGTGTGCTAAAACAGTCCTCATTCATACATATTTGTGGAAATATTTGAAAAAATAATTGACAATCACATGGAATTTAGCAAACAATTTTTGTCTTAAATACCTGGCCAGCACTGTACGTCATTGCAAAGGTCCTTTTTCCTCATATCTCAGCCATTTGTGGACCGATTTTGCTGATTTTAAATAGCAAATTTCTCGAAAGCATGTCTGAAAGAATTATTGCAGATTTGAATGCAGAAGATATCTGGGGTCTTCAAAATATTGATTTCAACACACAGACGGACATGGCTTAATCGACTCCGCTATCTATAAGGATTAAGAATATATACACTTTATAGGGTCGGAAATGAAAAATGTAGAAATTACAAACGGAATGACAAACTTATACATACCCTTCTCACGAAGGTGAAGGGTATAAAAAAGGTGAGGTTGAGATATGTAGTACTTTTTTATAATTCGATATTCTAGGTGTTAAAAGTAGTACCAGTAAAACAACCTTCGTAACTTCTAAAGATCTAATATATAAGGGTATTTCATTAAATAAAACAAAGTGTTTGTGAGATATCATCGACATTTTTTATTGGAAATCACCAAACAGTGATTTTTTCGGGATGAATTGGACGCTATTGGATCCCATTTTGATAAAAACAATTTTATCACTTACACGTGTTGTTGATTCTTATATGCATCCATGTGCATATTTTTTGAAAGTTTTCAAGAAGGCATCAATTTGTATTAGATTTTAATCAATTAAAATTTAATCAATAAAACGTTAAAAGAGTTTTATTATGAAATAATTGTGAATTTCGTAAATCAGCTCATAAACAAGTTCTTATAAATCAGATTATATGCCAGCCATTACTAAACTACTTATATGTAATGCAGGTGGTATGAAGTAGTCATTGAAAAGTAAGCTGTTCAGTAATTGCAAGTCATTACCAAGTTTTTGCTAGGGATGATTAAAATAGACTTTGAAGCTCCGGCCCATACATGGTTGTATTCCATTTTCGGTCGGATATACTTGGAGATTAGATGGAGTGAAGTAATTCCTACAACGTTCTAGAAATCCTAGACCAGCGACATCACATTCGCACGACCCTATTCGCACAATCCCATTCAGAGATTGTCAGAAAGTCCCGATTAAGGGAATCATTCATGTTTTGCCTCATTGCCCCAATCTTCAATAGGCTTGGTCTGTAATTGAATAAATATTAAAGGTAAAGAATTTATACATAGGTTTGGATGTTTGACGTAGAAGGTCGTTTAGAAAAATAAGGAATAGATTGAGAGAAAGAACTGAATTCGTTTGATGAGATGTCATCTATAACAACTCGTATAGTGCGATCTCTGTAAATCGAGAGAAGTTATCACCGACACCAAAACAATAAGTGCCACACTCTATCGAACGCCTTAGAAATATCGAACGCCTTAGAAATATCTACTTTGCCAAAAGGGTAAATGGAACGATACCATTTATCCGACAGGAAGGTTAGCAAGTCTCCCGTTTAGCGTCCTCTACGGAAGTCATACTGGCGGTCGTTAAATAAATGGTTGGACTCCAGATATTTAACCAGATTGAAGTTTACCTTACTTTCCATAACATTGGAAAGTGCAGAACAAATTGATATTGGATATTGATGGATATTGGTAATTTTCAGGGTTATTGGCCTCTTCCTTTTTAGGAATTGGCGTGATATTAGCAACCTTCCAATACACAGGAAATACGATGGCACTATATGAAATGCTGAAAAGTTAGCTAATGAACGAGCTAACGTCGAATAGCACTGCTTCAAGACCAGCGTTGGTATGCCATCTGGCACAGGAGACTTATTTACTTTGAAATCCGATAAAACCCTTTTTACAGTACGATCTCGAAAGAATATATTTTGCATAATCACTAATACTCTTTCGAGTTCGGGCATTGGTTGATAACTTTCCGTCAAGTAAGAATTACTTGAGAATAATTCAGCTAAAGGTTAGCTTTGTCGACCAGGTCAGTGAATGTTTGGTCATCCTTTAAAAGAGTCGGAATTGAGGAGATAGCATTATCCCCGGGGAACAGAAAGAACTCTAGTAAGAAGGCGTTGCAGAAATGAAAGACTTCATTCCCAACATGATTATTTTCTCAACCATTTTCACCATGGCATTGACGTTATTGTCTAGGAAACAAAGTTTCCAATTAAAATGCCGAAAGAAATCGTTGAGCTCAGCCCAACGAGCCTTTTTATAGATAAAAATTTAACGTTTCGTTGCAGTTTGTGAAAAGTTCTGAGAGCAAAAAGGAAGTGGAAATTGTGCAATGATCCGAATTACAGAGAGGTTCATGGATGTTCTTTCATACTTTTCAGGGTGTGAGGTGAGAAAAAGGTCAAGAGTGTTATGTTGGTGCCCTTCAACAAATCAAATGTTGGTTCATTCACTAATTGCGCAAGGTGCATGTGAGCGGCGAATGGCTCAACATATTGGCCAATAGGAGTTGTGAACATTGAAATGACCAGCAACTACAATTTCACTACTCGAACAACTCTCAAGAACCTTCAATTTGGAATTGGAAAGAGCATCAAAGCTTAATAGTGTATATCCCTTCCCGCATTTGGACTTCTATAATGAACCTCGAAGTGCGAATAATGTGCTCTGGTACTTAATTTAACTTTTGTTTGTTGGAAATAAATGACAGTGTCATTATTACTCAATTTTTAATATTATAATTAATCAGTTCTGTCACAGAATTTGTACGAAAGTGGAAATAATCGTATGTCTGCTTTTACACAGAGCAAGTTTTCTTGCGCAAGTCTAAAGTTTATAGGAGAAAGAGGCAAGAAGAAAGAAGAGGGGTACACACTTGCTTGTACTGGCAAGTCTCTTCAATTCTCTTTTGTTTTCTCATTTTCACTATGTCGTCTATTAGGTTTTGACATACAAAATTGAACATAGACTTGCTGTGTGTAAACAGTCGAGCAAGTTTAAAAGGAAATCGAAGAGACTTGCTTCAAGTAAACTTGCTGTGTGTAAAATCAGACTATGTTCCAATAGGTTTAGCTTCTTCAGTTTTCGTAAAAACGTCTGCTATAAGGAGCAACTTACACTCACTCCTTAAAGTATTCATCAAATATTTTAATTTGCATTATTTTATTTCGTCACCTTTTAGAATGTAGAAATTGAAAGGCAGACAGACGAAGTTTGTGGGTGAGGGGTGGAAGAGGTTGAGTGTGTATTACACAGGTTTAGGTTAGTTCAAATTAAATGAGAAAAATGTCTGCCTTTCAATTTCTGCATTGTAAAATTGGACTTACACAATTTTAATTTTTTATTTCCTCTTTTTCATTTGAAAGAATTTTTATTAAAACAATTTACATATATTTAAAATCGGTTTAATATATATGTACATATATATGTCGTAGACTTTCCTATGTAATCAACATACAATAAGTTTCATCTATACGGATTTTTTATGAGTTAAAACTAATTTAATTCTTATTTCAGACACGACCCTATTAAGACGATTTTTGAAGTGCATGAATGGTGATATAGAAGATACTAAACAATTGTTGGAGCTCAATTATCAATTAAGAAATAAAAATGAACATCTGTTTATTAATCGAGATCCCTATGATGAAATGACCCAGAAATCATTTCAGACAGTGTAAGTACGAATGCAAGACCATGGAGACAATTTGTTGACTTTTTCACTCAATAAAAAAATTAATAGATTAAGGTATTTATAAACGGCAATACTGAGTATTAATATTTGTCAAAAACTCAGGTATCATAATACAATTTCATCTTCTAAACAAAAATTGTATTAGATTTTCAAAAAATACAAATCATTTTTTGGATTTACGGTCGGTATTGAAAATTTGTTTAAAACAATTCAAAAACTTTTTATTTTCATATGTATCGGGTATGTATTTATAAAAACAAATAAGGCAAATAAAAATGTCAAGAAAATATAAAATAAAAATAAAATTTTCAGAAAAATATCAATCAACAAAGAAATAAAATATTTGTAATACTATCGTGTAAACAATAAATGTTTTTCGAAACTATTTTTTGAAATACCGACTGATTTCAATAATATTTTAAATTTGAAAAGTGTTAATAGTCAGTATTGCCGTCTATAAATACCTTTAGCAATTAGAGAGTACACTCGAAAGATCTTAGGCCCATTGTGTTACCCTTAAACTGATGTATAATTATTCTTTAGTAATAAAAATCTCCCTGCTTAATCCAAATAACTTCGTAAATAGTGTGGAAACCATTCGGTATATCTGACAAATTTTAGTAGATCCATCAGTGACACACATTTAAAACATTACAGATCATGAAAGAGCCTTAAATCAATATACGAATAAGTGGGGAGAAATGGATTCTACGAAGAATTTTAAGCAACTTTGTCCTAGGTAGGTCTACAGTGGATTTTGACTTCCGCAAATTCAAAATTATTTAGCTTAGGCTTAATTTTTATAACAATTATCTGGTTCTTTTAGCGACTCAGTATTTTGTTTTGATTATCCTTTGTTTTTTATTACTGCGAGAAATACTCATAAAAATCACAGATACGAATGCAGTTTCTTTTTAAACAGAACTTTTTTATTAAAACATTCTCTCCACTTAGGTTTTTGACAACTGAGTTAGGTCCTTGACAGCAGAGTTTCCGATCAATGTGTATTTAAATATGTTTCTAACTCCGAACAATTTATTCGAAATTTAATTCATAAATAATTTTTTTAATATTTATAGTGACATGGTACCACTACCCGGTGTAACGCCCGAAAATTACAAAATCTTATGTTTTCGTTTAACCGAGAAAGATGTCAAAGCGGTAAGTACATCGAGAGATTTCTGAAGAAAAAGTTGCACGATTGTAGGGAATTGTTCATGTTTTGCTTTTGAATTGTTGTTAGTTGTCAAATATTAACCAAGCTTACCCAAGACACTCATCGCAAAAATGCAAATAAATGCAAAAACTCATGTAAAAGTTGCTAAAAACACACTTAAATTATTTTAAAAAAATGAAATATCAGTTATATTTGTATTTATTGGCATTTTCCGATGAGTGCCTTGAGGCATGCTTAAGCATTAGAGGGTTAATATTAAAAGATGCAAGGCACAAATTGATGTGTATAAACATAAAGGGTTACGAAGCAATTTTAAAAGAAAATAGAAATAAAATTGCTGCGATTAATCCCCAATGTAAATATGACAAATTATACAGATATAAATCAGCAGGTTTCAGAAATATGACAATAGAAAACAAACAAAAGAAAATGTCAAAATGGTTGTGGTTTGAAATATATGTATATTTCACACTCGCTTTCACACTATTGAAAATTGTATTATATTAACCATAACCACTGAAAACTGGTTGTAGAATGTCAAAATAACCATACTGTTACATTTTAACCTTTTCAAAACGTTGGTTTATTTCCTTTAAAAAAACCGGATACTTTTGATTGCAAATAAAAGCCGTTTAGTAGTTTGAAAATTGTATCAACTCTTTATTTATTTAAAATGTACAACAACAGAATTAAATCGTCACTCAATGTTTTTTTATACACGTTTATAAATTCGCAGAAATACAGACACACTTTATAATGTACACGAATTCACTTGAAATACACAGCACTCAGTTGATGTTTATTCGAAAAGCGTCTCTGATAAACTCACTAACGACTGCAACCTCTGCCACTATTTATAACACTGCCATCTGCACTCTAGATTGCTCTTTAACTGTCTAGAGCTTTCTAATACATACGCCATCTGTGGTGTACTTTCTACAATGTTCTTTAACTGAATATTCGAATATACGGTCGCAGCAAACAGCGTTGTCATACTTACGATCAATAGTCAACTGAAAGCTTTTATTCAATGTTAATAATGCCCACAGATATGTTACAGTTTGCTATTACTGTATTAATCTGTGGTAAAGATAATCCAAGGCGAATTCATACAAGGTGGTGGCAGTTCAACAAAAACAACAATTGGTCTTAACAAATGTCAAAAAACAAAAATGAAAAATTAAACAAATATGTATTAAAACTTTATATAGTGTAGATAATTGAATAGTGAGGGCTTTACTTATTTTTGTAAAAAATAATTATTTTGTTAATAAGCTTAGAATATGTAGATATTTTAATATAAAAACAAGCTTTGACAATTGTTAGAACCAAAAAGCGAAAAAAAAGTTATCAGCTGTTTAACTGACTCCACCTTGTATAAATTCGCCTTGAGATATTCAAAGCATTTGACTCCATTTACATTAGGGATTAATCGCAGTAATTTTATTTATGTATATTTTCTTTTCAAATTGCTTCAATTTGTAGGCTCTTTTATGTTAAGAATTTTTAGAAATTTTCTTTATATTTTCCAGCAAAATAGCATAGAGGAATGCAAGGCATTCTTTTTGGTGGCTGATGTACGTTTTATATACTCTGATGTGGAAGAAGATTTTGCCAACGATGCTGAAGTTGAGGAAATGGAGTCTTTGGCAAGTGGTGAAATTCATATTGTTGATATAGGCAACTATAGTTTACGTCACATGGCTTCCATGTCACTGATGACAATGCGCACCTATATGAACTTCTTGCAGCATGCGTATCCGGTGCGTTTGAAGGCTATGCACATTATAAATTGTCCCACATATCTAAATCGTATGGTGGCCATTACGCGACCATTTATACATGAAGATGTATTTAAAATGGTATGTATTCATACATTTTTGACTTATTAATGGTCTATTATTTCCATTATACATCAATAGATCCATTTTCACACTGACGGCATTGAGAGCCTTTATGAACATGTGCCTCGTGACATGTTGCCTTCTGAATATGGTGGCAAGGCTGAATCTTTAAGCGTTATCAAATCAAAATGGTGGAATATATTGACCAAAAAAAGGTAAATTTTCCATATCCACTTACTAAATGATACTGAAATTTAATTTAATATATTTTTTATAATATATTTCAGAGATTATCTTGTTGATCCTAATCAATGGGTTGTTGCTAAGAGTGAAACAAAAAGTGGTTGGTTATGGTGGTAAATTGTGATAAAATTGTTAGTTTATAGTATTAAATATTTGTAATAGATTTGTGTTAATTGAAATTGTAATATATAAATGTACATAAATAAGATCTGTTTTTAATAAATAAGTAGTCTGCTTTTACATACAGCAAGTTTTCTTGCCGCAATTCTGAGTTTATAGGACAGAGAGGCAAGAAGAAAGAAGAGTTTTTGACAATTGAGTTAGGTCTATGATAGGTGAGTTTCAGCTCTATGTATTAACGATGTTTCCAAGATTACAGTTTTTCACCTTCGTGAGAAGGGTATATATAAGTTTGTCATTCCGTTTGTGATTTCCACAATATAATTTTCCGACCCTATAAAGTATATATTCTGGATCCTTTTAGATAGCGGAGTCGATTAAGACATGGCCGCCTGTATGTCTGTCTGTCTGTTGAAATCAATTTTCTTAAGTTGAAATCAATTTTCTGTCAGACATGCTTTCAAGAAGTTTCCTATTTAAAATCAGCAAAATGGCTGAGATATGAGGAAAAAACCAGGACAACCTCGATTTTTAACATATTTTTTACCTATATCTGGATTACTAAGTCATTAATATAGACAATATGGATATCTAATGATAAATATTTCAAAGACCTTTTAACCCGATTTTTTTTTCACCAAAAAAAAAATTAAAAATTTTAAAATAACAATTCGAAAAAAAATGTTTGCAAAAAATTAAAAAAAAAAAATTTTGTTTACCTAAAAATATTTAAAATTTGTATTTTGAAGTATAATTTGGTGAAGGGTATATAATATTCGGCATAGCCGAATATATCTCTCTTACTTGTCTTCTAATTACAAAAAGGAGTTGGAGTCATGTTTAATGTATATTTTCAAACATATTGTTACGTTTTAACCTTTTCAAAACGTTGGTTTATTTCCATTAAATAAACCGGATACTTTTGATTGCAAATAAAAGCCGTTTAGTAGTTTAAAAATTGTAACAACTCTTTATTTATTTAAAATGTACAACAACATAATTAAATAGTCACTCAATGTTTTTTTATACACGTTTATAAATTCGCAGAAATACAGACACACTTTATAATGTACACGAATTCACTTGAAAAACACAGCACTCAGTTGATGTTTGTTCGAACTGACTAACTGCAACTGCAACCTCTGCCACTATTTATAACACTGCCATCTGCACTCTAGATTGCTCTTTAACTGTCAAAGCTCGAATATTCTAGATCTTACTAATACATACGCCATCTGTGGTGTACTTTCTACAATGTTCTTTAACTGAATATTCGAATTCGAATATACGGTCGCAGCAAACAGCGTTGCCATACTTACTATCAATGGTCAACTGAAAGCTTTTATTCAATGTTAATAATGCCCACAGATATGTTAAAGTTTGGGCACTGCTATTTGAAAGCATTATGCAACTTTAAATTAGCCGTTAAAATCGTTACATTTGAATTCAAGTACAATTTCGTAACAATATTTTATTTTATAGTTTGACCACATAATCATTACCTCATAAGATCTTATCTTTGAACTACTTAAATAAGTAAATTATATAATTTCAACTCAATATGTGTCTGTCTGTTCGATTATTGTATTTTAATAACAGTTAATACCAAAATAAATGTCTTACTAACTTAGATTAGCTTTTTTTATCAAATTATTATTATTTGCTACCTTATTTATGAAGGATCTATAGAATACTTTGTTATGGACATTGTTTGAAATTGATTAAATATATAAAATAATAATGAAATGGTTTACTGCAATTTATAATAAATATTTACAGTGAAAACTCTCTATAGTGGACAGCTACGAAATCGCCTGAAATTTGTCCATTATTGAGAGGTATCCGCCTAAGGAAGGTCTAATAAAAAAAACTTGATATTTTTTTTAGTTTAATAAACAAAAAGAGATCATTACAATTTCATTTATCTTCCACCAAAAATATATGTAGATTCAAGAATGTCGATTTTTTTGAACCCTCTAAATTTGCTTCTAAATATTACAGAATAGTTTTGACAACAAAACTGCGTTAATGAAATTTAAATCTTTGAATAATACCTTTATCTAAAGGCTGACAGATAGAAGTTGTATTTATAGGTAACCAAAAGACATTTCCTTTTGTGCCGTCATGCTAACACAGAATAACACTGTTAACCCTTCCTTAGTCAGTTTACCTGCTGTAAATTTCAAATTTTCTGGTTTAAACTCGCGAAGGAATAATTGTAGTCTTTGTCTAAAGCTGGCCACACACGGATGATTTGTGAGTCCGATTTGTTCGTGTTCGACTTGTTAATGGGGCTGTGCGCGAACAAAATCACAAGTAATTGAAAATTTTCAATCACAAATCAGGCGAACAAATCATTCCGTGTGTGGCCAGCTTAATATGTAGTTGATTCAGACTTTTCAAGTGAATAATATTTGAAATCAAATCAAAAATATGCAAAGAGATGCCAGATTTGAGAATTTAATTTTACCCATTTTGTTGATAACCCTGGGTATAGAGAAAATATACATAGAGCGGAAACTAGAAAAAAACTCAAACAAAAAAATTACTCAAAAAAGTTACATATACGAGTGTTGTTTTTGTTTTCGCATAGTTTTTTTTACTAATACATTCTCACCACTTAGGTTTTTGACAACTGAGTTAGGTCTTTGACAGCAGAGTTTCCGCTCTATGTGTTCTCTATGCCCCTGGGTATTAACAATTTTAAAAATATAAATTCCTAAAACATCTTTTTAGAAATTTTTTAGATAACTTAAAAAGAAAAAAATCTTTTTTTCCAAAAAAATAAAGAAAAATCGCCTTTTTTAAAATGTTTAAACTGAAATACATATAACTTTGGAGTCAGTCACGATTTTTAAACATTTCGTTTTCTGTTTGACATATATATTGTTACGAAATTGTACTTGAATTCAAATATAACAATTTTAACACGGCTGATTTAAACATAATGCTTTCAAATAGCAGTGATGTAATAGCAAAGTGTAACATATCTGTGGGTATTATTAACATTGAATAAAAGCTTTCAGTTGACCATTGATAGTAAGTTGGCAATGCTGTTTGCTGCGACCGTATATTCGAATTCGAATATATACGAGCTTTGACAGTTAAAGAGCAATCTAGAGTGCAGATGGCAGTGTTATAAATAGTGGCAGAGGTTGCAGTCGTTAGTGAGTTTATCAAAGACGCTTTTCGATTAAACATCAACTGAGTGCCTCACAATGTGCTGTATTTTTCAATTGAATTCGTGTACATTATAAAGTGTGTCTGTATTTCTGCGAATTTATAAACGTGTATAAAAAACATTGAGTGACTATTTAATTCTGTTGTATTTTAAATAAGTAAAGAGTTGTTACAATTTTCAAACTACTAAACGGCTTTTATTTGCAATAAAAATTATGCGGTTTATTTAAAGGAAATAAACCAACGTTTTGAAAAGGTTAAAACGTAACAATATATAGAGTTGTTGTAAATATATACATATGTATATGGGGGATTTCATGTCAAGTGAACCAACTTTTGAAATCGATGTCGGGATAAAATTAGCACCAAGGTAAGTCCTATTGGATAGTAATTCATACATAATTTTTTAACAAGATCGTTGGCATTTTGGCCAAGCAGGTGTTTTTTTCTTATCCATCTAACTTATTACCTATTGTTCTTAGCAAAATTTTTTTTCGCAAAAGAAAGCTTGGGTTCTTTCCTTTAATAGGTTGGTTCTTTCCTTTTAATCGCTTAATGGGATGCGAGTGCGATATCTATCAAAATAAATATTTTGTAACTCAAGATATACAATTTTTGCTTTTTTTGTGCAAAATCTAATTTTTTTCCAAAATGGGACCTTCTTTTAATTTTTTTTCCTCAAAAGAAAGCTTAGGTCTTTTCCTTTAAGACCTATTTGGCCGCTTAGTGGAATGTGAGTGGGATATATATCAAAATAAATATTTTGTAACTCAAGATATACAATTTTTTATTTTTTTTTTTTGGGCAAAATCAAACACTTTTTTGACTTTTTTTAAAATGGGCCAATTTTTTATTTTTTTTTTACCTAAAAAAAATGGGTCTATTCCCTTAAGAAGTTTTTGGTCGCTTAACTCAACAATTTTATGTCTTGAATTACAAACATGTTATAGTTACCGCAATCATTTATATAATTACAGTGACCATAATATTTTTAAAAAAAACTTTTAAAAATTTTGAAATTGTTATGGTAAACATGTGCAACTATATTATTTCTCTGGGTGTATAAAAACCAGTACATATTTTAACAGAATTATTAACATAAAATGTATGTTAATGTAAACACTCAATGTTAACTTCACATTAAAATAGGGCTGCCATGCGCAAATAAGTACAATGGATACACAAACAAAATATGTATAAACATTGACAACAACAAAATATTAACAATGAACTTTAAAGTTTAATTAATCGATTTATTGCATGGCAACTCTTATCCGATACGCATATTAATTTTTGTGCAAATGCTGCATTTAATGCCACTCGCTCACTCACTCACTCACTCACTAACTGACTGACTGGTTGTTGGTTATTTAGTCAAGCGTTAAATTGCTGCTACGTATGTTATTCGTAATTTAGAAATAAAACAAAACGAAGCGAATGTGTGGAAACAACGGACATAAAGACAATGTACAAAATTGCCAATGAAAAAACGCAACAGTTTTAGTTGAAGAACAGAAATCAGTTGGTGTAGAACTCTCTACACAGCAGATGTTGTAGTGGCAAATTGTTGTATATTTTTATTTAAATAGTATTTTTTTAATATAAGTGCATATACACAAAAAAGTAAAACAACAACAATATACTATAAATAAAAAAAATAAAGAAAAACCAAATTTATGCAAACAAGTGTTATTTGTTGAATTTCTTTAAACAAATTTAGTTTGGTGCTTTTTTGTTTATTAAAATATTTTGGAAAAAACCCACTTCTGTACAAACAATGGCTACCAATAATGATGAAGACTATGAAAAAACCATTGATAACTTGCAGACATGGTTTGAGGAAAACAAAAACTTACCCAAACAAATTGGTAAGTGAGTGGAGAGAGTGTGATAAGAACAAAAACAAAAATATGTACAAGAATTTCGATTATGTTGTTGCATTTATTTATTAGTGGTTGGCAAAACTTGTTTTGTTGTGATAACATAAATTATAACGGTATAATTTCATTAAATTGAGCGCCAAAACAAGTTTAGTGATGATAATTACAAGAGAAATAAATAAAAACATGAAATGACAAGTAATCGTTTTTAATCGATATTGCTGGAAGTTGAACTATTTATTTATAACACCAAGCTAGCTCTCATGCAGTGGATACATACAATTAATTTTAATTTTCAAGTTCACCATGTCATAACATTTAATTGCAAATATGTATAACATTTAAAAGAATCAACTCGTTACTTAACTTTTTCAATTGCTTTATTTATAAAAAAAATAGTCAGACATTCACAAATAACTGCAAATATATGTATATGTTGTTTATGAAAACAATATTTATATTGTATAACATATTTGTGTTTATTTTCTCCGAAAAATCTTTTGTTTATCATACAATGTTTTCATCTCATGACTTGCAAAAATGCATATTATGGAGCATTCACATTTTACGTTTATTAATTGAGCATAATTTTAAAATAAAAAAAGAATAACATTTCAAAACAAATGAAATTATTCAATGTTTCTTGTCTTTGAAAATATTAACCGTTACTTTTTTAAAATTTTTAAAAAGAATAACATTTGAAAACAAATGAAATTATTCAATGAGTGATGGCATCGTTTCTTGTCTTTGAAAATATTAACCGTTACTTTTTTAAAATTTTGAATAGAATGATACAACATTTTTGAATGAATTGTATAAACGTTTATGTGTACAAGACGGCATTTAAACTAAAATTTAAGTTAGATATCAAAATAATATTTTTTTCAACTTCATAGTATGTACTAACATTTTAATTATTTTCAATACTTTTTATAGAAAATAATTTATACTGAAGATTTTCTTTCAAATATAGTGTTATAAAATAATTTCTGTAGAAAATTCTGTTATAAGCTTAGTACTCTGTATATAATATATTTGGAATAAAAAATATTTGCGAAATAATTTCGCAGAAGCAGTACTCTGTTCTTATTGTAAAAAATATGTAAAAATATGTAATCTGACAACCTTATTTTTTAACTACGAAATAACATAAGCAGCACATCTTTCGCACGAAATTAAAATTGTATTTAAATTTTTCGCATGAAAAACCCTTAATTTTTCGCAAATATGAACATAGTACTAGGCTATACTGAAGATTTTCTATAAAAAATATAATTATACTAAACATTACAATAGAATTATTATACAGAACATGCTGATTTTCTGAAGATTTTCTATGGAAAATAGAATTATACTAAACATTTTTATAGAAAATACTGTTATACTGAGAATTTCTTAAAAAAATACTTTTATACTCAAGATTTTCTATATAAAATACTGTTATTCTGAAATTTCGATATAGAAAATACTGTTATACTAAAGATTTTCTATAGAAAATAGTGGAAAATTTCTATAAAAAATATAAATAGAAAAAAGTGTTGTAATGAACATTTTTATAAAAAATACTGTTATACTCAATATTTTCTATAAAAAAAAGATTATTCTGTAGAAAATCGAATTATACTGAAGTTTTTTATAAAAAATACTGTTATATTGACGATTTTAGTCTTTTTCTGAAGCTCTTTTATAGAAATATCTATAGAAATGCTCTTATACTGAAGATTTTTTACACTTCACAATGAGTGGCAATGGTATAGGTATATGTATAAGTTTGTCATTCCGTTTGTAATATCTATATTTTTCATTTGCGACCCCACAAAGTTATATATTCTGTGTCGTTATATATAAGGAAGTCGATATAGCCATGTCCGTCTGTATGCTGAATCAACTATCTGTAGCCCCCAAATAACTTACAAACATGATTGATACATCAATATATCGGGAATTCTCCGGGCTCGGTTGTTATTAAAAATCGATAAAATTGACCCACATATGGCTGAGATATAAGAAAAAAACGGGGTTTATTTAAAGGAAATAAACAAACGTTTTGAAAAGGTTAAAACGTGACAAATGGTGTCAGAAGTGGGATTGCAAATTAATAAGCATGAAGTTTGAGGAACTAAAAGTTGAACAACTCAAGAAAGAATTGAGTAAGTTGGAGCTACCAACAGCAGGTAACAAGGCAGAATTGCAGAAGAGGCTGATAGACGAATTCAAACGGCGTGATATTGACATCGGTGCTTACAAATTCGAGTATAATGAAGAAATGGAAGTTTCTACTCGTTCAACAACAAGCAGCATGGATTTACGCACAATGTTCGCGGCTATGATGGAAAAAATGGAAACAGCTAACGAGAAACTTCTATCTGAAGTTAAAGCAGGAGTTCGAGAAATTTTTAAAGTAAACAACGAGAAGCTTTTGGCTGAAGTTAAAGAAACTTTCAGAGTAAACAACGATAAACTTCTAACAAAACTTCAAGAATCTTCTAGAGCCACAGATAAGAAAATTCATAAAGTGTCTGATGTTATTAACAACAGAGTGGATGGCATTAATAAAAAGGTGTCGGACTTGAATAATGTTCAATGTCAAAAAGAGGCAGTTAAATGAGAAACAATGTAAAGCCAAAATTAAATGTTATAACTGTGGTAAAATTGGTCATATTCAGCGAAGCTGTAGAGCACCAAGAAAGCGAACCAGATATGTTTCACCATCAAGAAATCAGCTGGCGAATCATCAAGCATTACACCTTTAAAAAGAGCTGGCACTGAGGCAGAGGATTTGGTATGTAACCATGTAGCAATGGAGGCCCTTGTTGAACAGTACAACGACAGAATGGTTCCTGTTGAAGTGCTTGGTCTGCCCCGCAGAGAAAAGATCATCAGGCTGGGTTCCAAGATGGGTGAAGGTGCTTCAGCAGAAAAAGAAATGCATGAACTCGTTCGGAGACGAATTAAAATGACAAATAACCAAATGAAAACCAAATATAGCTCACAACGTAATAAGGGTTTCTCATCCAAATTAAGGAATCACTGCAAAGCACCACATAGGGTAGTTAAGAAATTGGACGACATGGTTTATAGAATACGGAAATGTGGAAGACCGATATCGGGAATTAAGGTTGAACATCTGAAACGACTAGCTGCCTATGGGAGAAGTGAATATATGCCTATTCGGGATGAACAGGCTTAAGCGGGGGGCAGTGTTACGAAATTTTACTTGAATTCAAATATAACGATTTTAACGGCTGATTTAAAAGTTGCATAATGCTTTCAAATACCAGTGCCTCTCAAACTGTAACATATCTGTGGGCATTATTAACATTGAATAAAAGCTTTCAGTTGACCATTGATCGTAAGTAATGCAACGCTGTTTGCTGCGACCGTATATTCGAATTCGAATATTCAGTTAAAGAACAGTGTAGAAAATATACCACAGATGGCATATGTATTAGAAAGCTCTAGAATATACAAACTTTGACAGTTAAAGAGCAATCTAAAGTGCAGATGGCAGTGTTTAAATATTGACAGAGGTTGCAGTCGTTAGTGAGTTTATCAAAGACGTTTTTCGATTAAACATCAACTGAGTGCCTTAAAGTGTGCTGTATTTTTCAAGTGAATTCGTGTACATTATAAAGTGTGTCTGTATTTCTGCGAATTTATAAACGTGTATAAAAAACATTGAGTGACTATTTAATTCTGTTGTATTTTAAATAGTAAGTAAAGAATTACAATTTTCAAACTACTAAACGGCTTTTATTTGCAATCAAAAGTATCCGGTTTATTTAAAGGAAATAAACAAACGTTTTGAAAAGGTTAAAACGTAACAATATAGACAATATGGATATCTAATAGATATTTCAAAGTCAATTGCAACGATGTACTATATAAGGCTATAGTAATTTGGACCTACAATGGGTCAAAATCGGGAAAAATATTTTTTAACCCAAATTTTTTTTAACAAAAAAACTTTTTTCACTGCTAAATTTAAAAAATTTTTATTTTTTTTTGAATTTGAAAAAAAAATTCCAAAAACAATTTAAAAAAAAATGTCTTATTGTTTACCTAAAAATATTTAAAATTTGTATTTTAAAGTATAATTTGGTGAAGGGTATATAAGATTCGGCACAGCCGAATAAAGCTCTCTTACTTGTTATACCCATCACCTTCGTGAGAAGGGTATGTATAAGTTTGTCATTCCGTTTGTAATTTCTACAATATAATTTTCCGATCTTATATTAAAAATTAAATTTAAAAAAATTAAAAAATCAATTTTGAAAAAAACAATTCGTATATCTAAACATATTTAAAATTTGTATTTTGAAGTATAATTTGGTGAAGGGTATATAAGATTCGTCAAAGCCGAACATAGCTCTCTTACTTGTTTATAGATAATAATGTTATTCTGAACATTTTCTATAGAAAACACTTATTTTCTATGGAAAATTATGTTAAACTAAAGATTTCTTTTTTGTCGTTTTCAAGACTGATTCCGACAATGATTGGTTTCCATGACAACCCCGAATCTGTAGTTTTGGCTTCTTTGGGGATTTCAATCAGTTAAGATATGTATAGACGGTTGTCAGATCTTACAATGTTGTCAGATCTGGCAAAGTACTGACAATGAAAAATTATAACTTTTTTTAATGTTTTTTTTAGTAGGTAATAAAAAAACGGCTGATTTAATTTGTTTAAATACTATTCCTTTCCAAGGTGAAATTGTATCGCTGGCGATATCAGTTTTTCAAAAAAGATGTTTTTCTTGTGGTTTTGGCCGGGTTTTTGTCGAAAAATCGATCCTTTTTAAATATTTAAATATTTTTTTAAATATATCCTATCCAAGGTAAAATTTAAACGATGGCGATACCATTTTTTCGAATTGTGATAATAGGGTTGAGTGTTTTCTATTTTCAGAATTTAATTAATTAATTTAATTAAGTTCTGAAATACTAAAAATTTAAATATCGTAAACAATTTTTTGGATAATGAACTATTAATTGTATATTTGAAAAAGTTTCCATTGTATGACAACTACTATATACAGAGGCTTGCCAGCCTTTGTTTGTAGACAGATACGGAAATCAGTTTAATAATATTTCAATTGATCTCGAAATTACTTAAGAGTTCGCAAGAAAGAAATATGCTCTGGAAAATCGTTTCTCAATAGATCATTCACATTTCATCGTTGAAACTATGAAGTGGCATGGTTAATTAGGTGATCAATTTTGTATTAAAATGTTTTACCACGCAAATTTGTGTCCCTAGTTTCTTTAGCATAACCAGCCTCCAGTAGTTAGATCTCACGTGTTCGTTATTTAGGGTCTATTCAGAAACACGAACGGAAAACAATTTTAAAATTTTTCTGAATCACGCCCTTAATCTTCTTTAGTTTTCACTTAAGAAAGACATAAAAAGTATAATTTTGCAGTTGAGCTTTTTAACGGAGTGATTGGCGTAAACTTTTAAATATCGTTTCTTTTAGGACTTCCAAGTCCTAAAAGAGTCTCGGAATTCCTTCCTGGTCTCGGAACTCCTTTCGGCTGATACAGCTGACTTTGGGTTGACAACCTTTGAAACTCATGTCGTGTAGAAGAGGAATAGCAGAAGGATTGATAGAGAGAAGAAATGCAATTTAGTTTAGGTAAAGAAGAATAATAAAAACAGTTGAAGTATAGAAGGAAGATTAATATAGATGTCTTTCATTTCGGACAAACTTTCGAAGAATCATCTACTTTCCAGTAGATCATAGGGAATAATAATGTCATAGGCTTGCATCTTTTATCAGAATTCCCATACTATCAAAGACACTTTCCTGTTTACGTCCGTGTCCACTGTCTTCCACCAACATCGGTTGTATTATCATCTAAAAGAGTAAATTCACTTTTCAAGGATTGATATCCCACATATGACCCTTTCGCATACATATACTGCCGTCTTTGCCTTATATGTTCTTGACTGTAGATTAATCCTCAGGATAATTTGATATCTAGAATGATGCCTAAGAATTTATCTGAGAGAATTAGTAAAACATTGTTCTGGCGGGGTAGCGTGAAAAAGGTTATCTTGCACCATAGTTTTAGTTTCGTTTTGCTGGGATTTACACTCGATAGTTAGGTCCCCATAGTGAATTTCAATTATCGTTATGCACTGTTTCAGAGTAGCGTCACTGAATGATCAATCTCTAATTGAAAATGTTTTTTTTTCGAAAACTAGAGAGTCTGGCGAAAACATACGCTCTTCTTTCCAATAACTTCAGTGATCACTACCTACTACATACTTATTTCTCACAATTTATTTATTAGTTTGGAATACGCTCTATGTAAATATTTTATACCATAAATGGGCTAAGATTAATAAATTACCTACTTACATTTTAGTACAAAATTAATTTTTTATTTGCTTCCTCAAATGGTTTGTTTTATATGCAAATTTTAAATTGTTTATTTATTTATATTCATAAATTCTCTATTAATAATAATAATTATAGTTTAATTGCATTTTGTTGGTAAAATCAAACTTGTACTGAATAATTTATTGCAAATAAAAGCTTATTTTGTTACAATAGAAATCATTACGATTTTAATGTTTACGGAATCGTTTAAATAATAAACAAACTTGGTATATTCCTCTATAAATAATAATAATAACAATAACAATTAATTTTATGATTTTAAATATGAAGTACGTACTTTAATAGATCATCATTCAATAAGATGTTTAAGAAAAATTTAGATTATAGAAAACATGATTTCCTTAAGCTGAAATTCCAGAAACCCATTCTATGTTTCTAATTAATTTGGCTCGATGAGTTAGATATTAAATTTTGCAATCAAAAATAACTTTTTTTATACTCTACATAAATCTTGGAAGCACTATTCCCACTCTAAACATGATAACTGTAAAATGCTAGTTTTAAAATGAACCGAAAGAGTGTTAGGAATTGTAAGAGATCTCAAAAGTCAAGAGAGCTTTTTTTCGGTCGATATTAGGGAAGCTACCGTACCACAAGAGTGTTGTAAAATGTGATCGTGTAAAGGAGACTTTACAGGTTACTTTTTGTTAGATCCATTTCACATTAGGCAACAAAACAATTTGCCGGGTACAAGGAAATCTGTACTCCAATTTTAAAAGCTTTCTTCTCCTTACTTTTAACATCTTAATTCTTACATCTACAAACAGAAAAATTGAGCAACAAACATACACAACTAAATTGCCTAATGTGAAACAGATCTTATATCTCCAATCCTGAACAACTTCTGTTGGATTCGGTTCAATTTATCTGACGATCTTTTGAACATTTTATTTAAGACTCATATGAATGTTTTATCTACTCCCACAAGGGGAAAACGAGTGGCAATCTCAAGAAATTGAGAGGTCTAAATCAAATACTTGCAATATAAAAATTGTTTTTGTTTCTCTTTTCAGATCGTCTCCTATTAGAACGTTTCTACTTGTGCATGTACAAAGATGTAGAAGAAACTAAGAAATTAATCGAAGTTAACTACACAATAAGAAATAAAAGCCCACATATCTTTATTAATCGCGATCCCACAGACGAAGATAGTCAAAGAACATTCGAATATGCGTAAGTATCTATACTTCAAGTGAAAATAACTCAAAATCATTAAAGCAATTTCATAACAAAAACTATAGAGATATGGTGCCCTTACCAGGTCTAACACCTGAAAATTATCGCATAACATGTTTCAGACTATGTGATCCAGATCCCCGAAAGGTAAATCTCTATAAAAATAAACAAAAATACATAATAACTTGCTAAATAATTGATATTTCTTTAAAATAGATGCATCATACGGAAGACACCAAGGCCTTCATAATGATCACCGATTGTCGTTTTTCAATGCCAGATATTAGTGATGGCAACACTTCAATGCTTTCAGAGGGCGAAGTTCAAATTTTCGATATGACTGGTTACAGTATGAAACATGCGACACGTTTATCAATAACAACTCTGCGCACATATTTGAAATTTCTACAGCAGGCATTTCCAGTGCGTATTAAAGCCATGCACATGATTAATTGTCCCTCGTATTTGGATCGTTTGGTAAGCGTGGTGAAACCTTTTATCAACAAAGAAGTATTTAGTATGGTGAGTTAAGCATAAATTACTTGCCAGCTTATTGTTAAGTCGCTCAATTGAAATTGTGAATTTTTTAGATGCATTTTCATACCACGGGTATTGAGACACTTTATGAACATGTTCCGAAAGAACTATTACCGGAGGAATATGGTGGCCAAGCGGGCAAATTGACAGATTTAAAGGAAGAGTTCATGCAATTAATGCTGAAGAAAAGGTAAGCTTTAAATTTAAATTGAATGTAAAAGTAAAATACTCTTGTTAACTAGAATTTAATTTTTTTTCCTAATAAAATTTCCAAATTTTGTTTTCATTTTACATATGTATGTTTTATTTCTTTTTAATTACAGAGATTATCTAATGGATCCAAATCATTGGAAAATTGAATCGTTATAATTTTATAATGTTGTACTTAATTAAAATTTGTAGTAGTATTACAAACAGTTACTATATCATTGATATGTATTTATTGGGGTTATTTTATTGTACTTCCATTGACTTTTATTAATAAATGTTATTTCAGGGTTTTTTCATTCAAGTTTATTTACAAATTTGTTAAAATAATTAAATAAAAATCTTTAAATAAATGTTTAAATATATGTATGTATATTGAAAAAATAAATAACTTGAATTTTAATTTAAAAAAAAACTACTGCAAAGTTCAAAACAAAATAATTTTTCTCAATAAATATTTAGAATACAATTAAGCAATCACTTCAGTTATATTTGACACACTATTGCGCTCTACATTTAATATATTAAGCCCTTACTATGCTTAAAAAGTTTTTATAAGTTTATAATGCTTAAATTACAACTTCATTATAGCGTATTTAACGGTAATACCCATTAAGCAATATCTGGCAACTCTCTGCTTCCCAACAAACTGTTATACACACAAATGCAACTCTGTATCTCGTTAAAATAACACAAGTAGTGGTAACTTTTTGTATAGAAATCCGCCAAATATGTGAAAATCGCTTAATTAATTTTTTTTAAGTGTTTAGCGTTATATCACTAAACATAGCTAAAATCGTAAATATTTCGTATCAAATGTTTTAATATCTTTTAAAATGGCTTGTATTAGCAATTACGATATATATATTTTTTCGAAAAGCTTTCTTCATTTAAAAAATGTCTGTCAATATTATATATTCGGACATTCGGAAGCGGTTTCAAATTAGGGGTATGTATGCCCAAAAGAGACTTAATATAATAATTCTCTTAAAAACCGGACTTCGGCCATACGAAGTCTTTTTTATCTCTAATAAATGAAAAAAGCTACTTTTATTGCTGTATAACTGCTAAACAAAACAAGAACAGGAAAGGTTTCGATAATTTGTTATATTATACAGTGAGGCCGTGATTCGATTAACCGGCAACATCAATTATCCGTGAAAGAAAAAGAAAATATTTTTGGATCGATCAACATTTTTTGGCATCGATTAACCGTAATTACCTCTATTATCCGGCATTGTACATATTTACACGTGTTTAATTAATAGAAATTTGAGAAGTGCGGATTGTTAGTGTTAGACATTATAAAAAACAAAGTGATTATGTTGTTGGCTTACGAAGCCGAACAACTTTAAATACTGCTGAAGAACCAAAAGTAGATTTTGAAGTTTATGAATGGTTCCGGAAGGAACTATTTAAAGGAACTCCATTTTATGGATTAACCGTGAATTAAAGGATAAAATATTCCACTCAAAAATAAACAAAAAACGACAATTGTTACTCAATTAACCGTGAAAATTGTTATCCAGAATGCTCCCGGTCCCGACCATTACGGAAAATCGAGGTCTCACTGTATTTACATTGAGGATGCGATTAACAATATTATCATATTATTGTTATATATAAGGACTTAAAAGTCTTATAACTCCTAAACTTAGATATAGCAGGCAACAATTGTTGCGTTTATATGTTTAAAATTAAAGGAACTATCACTAAGTCCCCTTTTACAATGCAGAAATTAAAAGGCAGTCGGCGAGGGGTTCAAGAGGTAGAGTGTGTATTACACAGGTTTAGATTAGTTCAAAAGAGAATGAGAAAAATGTTTGCCTTTAATTTTTTATTTTTTTTAGAAACAAACACAAACTGCGAAGCGTTTAGCTTATCTGCAGATACACCCAGAGTCTCTGACGGGAATCGAACCCGCAACCCTCAGATTAATAGTCCAGCACACTATCGACTGGTCTATCGGGGGGGCACCCAAAAGGGGACTAAAACAATTGTTAAAACACAAACTGTTTCAATTTTTACTAATTTATCCCTTTTTAGATTTAATAAATCAAATCGCTAGCTAAACACTTTTTCCTCCGCTAAATTGACTTTAAAATCGCTTGAATTGATAGGAAAAATAGCTAAAGCCCCATCACCGAATAACACAATCAAAACAAAACAACACAATTTTTTGACATTTATAATTTGACATTTATTAGTGGCAAAACGCCGATCCATAGAAATTCTTGTCCAGTGGAGCGGATTCCTAGAAAAATATCTGCAAAATGGCCTCAGTAATGAATACCTTCAAATTGGTGCAAAAATTAAATGCCACCAATCCCGCTTTGTTCCGTCAAGCTGTTAGAAGCAGTAAGTATATGAAGGTTTTTATGTGTTGAGTAAATCTATTGAATTTACCATGTTTACGTAACTGCAAGTATTAATTTTGTTGTTTTTCCTCTTCCACATTGACAGTGGCCGGCTGGAACAAGGATTATAAACCAGCCCCTATGCCCAAAACCGAAGAAGAGCATTTAGCTGCTGCCAAAAAATACTTTTTACTGCCCGAAGAATACAAGCCCTATGCTGACAACGGTTTGGGCTATGGTGATTATCCCAAATTGGAAGGTGGCTTAGGTATTGAAGCTCGTGATCCTTACTATCCATATGATTTTCCTGAATTGAAGCGTAATTTGCATGAAACTGTAAGTGTTTATTTTAATTTTGCAAGGAATTTCCATGTTATTTTGTATTGCTTACGTCTAAAAATTGGTACTTGTTTACTTGTAATGCCGGATTAATTGGTCAAAAATCCAGATTTTGTTAAATAACAAGAAACTATAAAAATATTTTTTCTTTAAATTCTAATAAGATACTGTAATTTTGACTACATCTATAATAGAAATAGAGCAATGTCTTTTTTATAAAATCAATTTCAGTGTTCAAAATTTCGCATTATTTTCTGAACAATTCGCATTAATTATTAAGGACAATTTTTAGTAATAAGTACAGCATTATTTATTCCAGAAATGGAAGTATGCTTGTTCCCACGCGCTTTTTACCAGTTGTATACGCCAGTTTATCATTAAACCTTTTCCATTAAAGTTGAATAAGGCATAAATACAACTATGGTTATTTAGGTAGTTCTAGTCATAGAGAAATACAAATAGAGCGGAAAATAGAAAAAAACTCAAACGCAAAAATTACCCAAAATAATCACACATATGGGAGATAAAATAACAAAATACAAAATCAATTAGGTTTTTGACAACAGACTTAGGTTTTTGGCCATAGATAAATATTTTCTCTATGGTTTTTGCCTCTCAGTTACCTATCTAGTTGTCATCTATGCCTTAGGTATTATTAAGGGTTTTTTTACTTTTCGGTGAATTTACCATTTATAATCGTAAATAGTAATTGGTACACAGTTACATTTTTAATTTCTGGACTTCAATTATTCGCCTTACCCTAAACCTTAAAAAAACACTATAAACACTTTTTATAGTGTCTTCCAATTTTGTTGAAGATACATCTTTCGAATAGGCTCTCATTTGTTTTATTTAAATTTAAAAATATAAATGTCTTTTTATCATTAAGACCTTTTACTTTTTAGTATTTTATTAATAAAATTTCTTCATTTCATTTTCAGCTCCATGCCGATGCTGATTTGTACAGTGAAGATCGTTGGTCACAAGCTGCTCCTCCCCGTTATGCCAACAGCACATACTGGTTAGGCTTTTTAGGCTGCATGGCCGGCTGTTTGGCTTTGTTCTATTGGTTGGACAACTACAAAATGTATCGTCCCGTTGCTGTTAAACAATATCCCGGTGATGGCCGTAAACATTATACATTTGAAACTAAATAAACCATATTTAAAGATGCTGCTAGTTTGAATATTAATAAAATTTATTATAATTTTAAAAAAAATAATGTATGATGGCGTAGATAATATTTTTCTGGAAAAAGTGCACAGAATTCTTAAAGATGAAATGTGTGACTAAAAAAAATAAATTCAACTAATATATAAAACCCATATAAATAACAATTTGTGTTTATTTAATGGAAATTTGTTATGTCTTATGCTTTGATTATGGATGGCAACCGAACTTTAGTTGCGTTGTAAGAGGGCAACCACAAATTTCTGGTTGCCTATTTTGCAACAGAAAATGACAATTACACAATTTGTGGGTATTCTCATGACAGCCAGTAACGGAATTACCAGAATTGTCACCTTTAGACCAAGTTCTAAGACAAAGTCATAAAACCAGTTCTTTAATCAATGATATTTGCTTAAGATTCACAACTTCGGAACTAGTTCCAAAGAAATGATAAATAACAAAAACTGCTTCTTTAGATACTTAAGTTGAATGTTTTTTGTTTAAAAATGAGACACCTAAAAAAAGTAGCAAGAAAACGTTTCAGAGACTTATATTAACATAACGAATGCTCGCTTGTAGATTCTTGAATCCATTTCTTATTAGATTCATTCAAGACATGAACATAAAATAATTCAGCTTTTGGATAATTTTTTTCGGTTAACACAATCACATAGATCGGAAACTCTCCCGTCAATGACCTAACTCAGTTGTCAAAAGCCTAATTAATTTTTTCTAATTCATTCTCACCACGCATTAGAAATGTGTCACTTTTTTGAGATATTTTTTTTTGTTTGTGTTATTTTCTAGTTCCGTTCTATGTACATTTTCTGTATGCTGACTACTTCATCAAATAAATGGGAGCAAAATTAACTCTTCATAGTAAAACTGGTGTTTATAGTTGTTTTTTCAGTTAACTTTCATTAGATATTGTAGCGTTCTTTATAGAACGCTCTATTTATATTCTACTGTTTGACCCTCCCGGTTCCCTTCGCCCGGCAGCATTTACTAATGTTAGTTCTTCAAGTTTCTTCAATCCACATGCACCTGCCTGTTCTTATTTACATATTTGCAAATAAAATATCTAAATTTGTACTGCATACCCAGAATTTTTGAATTTTTTTCTTTCGAATAAAAAAAATCCGCCAAATCGTTGGGTTTAAAGCCGAACAAAGCGACCTTAGGTTCAATGTTAGGCAAAGGAATTAAAAAAAAAAGGTAGGTACATTTATCCGAATCTTTCTAAAGTTGAAAAAATGTCTACGGGTAAAAAAGATTGAAAATTCAATTGGAAACCTAACAAGTAAGAGACCTATATTCGGTCGTGCCGAATCTTATATGCCCTTCAGCAAATTATACTTCAAAATAAAAGTTTTAAATATTTTTAGGTAAACAAAATTTATATTTTTTTGCATTTTTTTTAATTTTTTGGAAAAAAAACATTTTCGAATTGTTTATTTTTAAATTTAAATTTTTTTTTTTTCAATTTTTTAATATTTATAGAAATTGGTAAAGTTGTACCTATCTCTAAAAATGGCAATTTTGATTACGATAATTTAAGACCTATAACTATTTTACCGGCTATATCTAAAATTATAGAAAATTTAATCAAGGTACAGATTTTATCCTATTGTAATCAGCAGGGAAACCGGAAATATGCTCTAAAAAAAGCGTTTTAGGCGCTTTAAATATGCAGTAAAAACTTTAAAATATGCTCTTAAAATTTAAAAAATATGCTCTTAAAAAAACAAACTTTTACATAATTTTTAACCAAAAAAAATTTACTTAAATTTTCAAATAAAAATCGTTGTCTATTGGATCTGAAAACATTTTTAAACATAGAAAATATTCTTTCGACATCAACTGATTAACACTTAGAACGGTTAAGTTTGAATTAGAACTAAAATTTGATATTTAGATGGAGCTATTATTAAAATAGTGCTTATTTTATATTAAAACAAGAGAGCTATATTCGGCTGTGCCGAATCTTATATACCCTTCATCTAATTATACTTCAAAATAAAAAATTTAAATATTTTTAGGTGAACAAAATTTTTTTTTCAGTTTTTTTCATTTTTTGGATAAAAAATTTTTCGAATTGTTATTTTAAATTTAAAAAAAAAAATTTCTGTTTTTTAAATTTTTTTTTTTTTGGTGAAAAGCCATCTATTTTTCAATTTTGAATTTTAAACAAAGGAAGTAAAAACCTGTAACACAACAGCGAAAAATAAGTAAGACAAAATTTGTTTTTGATAAGCTCAAAATATGCTATTAAACAGTAAAATATGCTCTAAAAACGCAAAATATGACATAAATATGCTCTTAAAACAAATATATGCAAAAATAGGTATTTAAGGGTAAAATATGCAAAAATATGCACTAACAAATCGATGCCAAAATTCTTAAATAGTTCTGAAACGTGTAAATATCTTATCCATGTGCTCATTAGACTCACCAGAAAAAACATGCATTTGCATATTTTGGTTTCCCTGGTAATCAGTTTTCATTATTTAATCCAAATCAATACGCTTTTCAAAGGAATCTTAATACTACTTCTTTACTACTCTCACTTACTGAATCTATTAGGAGAAAGCTTGACAGTCATGAAAATTGCACAATGATTTCTTTAGATCTTACTAAGGCTTTTGATCGTATCAATCATAATATTCTTATAAAGAAGCTCCATTAGAACTTCAATTTTTCGAAATCAGCATGCAAATTAATATATTCATATCTCATTGATCGATTCCAATACGTTTCCTTAAATGAATCTTGCTCCAGTACTGGTCTAGTTACTTTGGGGGTACCCCAAGGGTCAGTTCTTGGACCTATATTATTTCTTATCTATTTGAATGATGGGATTTCAATTATGAATAATGGCATTTGTCAGCCCTATGTTTTTGCTGATGACATATTCTTGTTGTATGTTTCTGATTTTAGACTAATCAATTTTGAAAATTCTTTAAATGATCACCTCAACTCTATATCTATTTGGATGTATATGAACTCGCTTGAGATTAATCCTACCAAATCAAAGGCTATACAATTTAGTTCATCTAATAGGAATTTGTCATCCCCCAGATTATTCATCAGTGGTCGTGAAATTTGCTTTACTGATTCTCTAAAATGTCTTGGTGTTATTTTAGACGCGAAATTCAAATTTTCAGATCATGTTAATTCCATAGCTAACTCATGCTGTCTGGTCTTGAGAAATTTGTACCGTTTAAAAGCTTATACACCAAGACACATCAGGAGTCGACTGGCCTTTTCACTAATAATGTCACGAGTTAACTACTGCCTTGAGGTTTTTTCTGGGACTTGGGCCTATAATTTGAATATTATTGAGGAAGTTGTCAGAAAAATTGTACGCTATGTTTTTAATGTAAATATACATGAACATGATCGAGTCTCGGCGCTTGTTCCTATATTTTTAAAATGTAAATTTTATGATTATCTTAACCTACGTATTTTGCTTCACTTCTACAAAATCATGAGATATAGACAACCTCAATTACTTTTGAATATGTTTTCTTTTATTAATTCAATACGCAACATTCAAATTGATGTTCCACTAGGACATCTTTCTATTTTTGACCATTCCTTTTTGATAAGAATTCACCGAACTTGGAGTATACTTCCCAATGATCTCAAACTTTTTTCGTATTCTTACCTTACATACAAGAAGAAACTCTTGGACTACTTTAATAGAGATCAAAATTAAACTATACTTAATTTTTATGTCATTACCCATTTATATTGTTTAAACTTTGGCTATAGAAACCTTTAATTTTTAAATTTTATGCAATATTTATATGGCTGGGGAGCCTTTTAATTTTCTATTTTAAATATTTACTTATGTTACTTACATACATAGATATATTCTTAACAATACATGTATTTTTTGGCCACGAAGGCTTCTTTGTATTGAAATTAAATAAATAAAATAAAAAAAAATAAACAAAACTTTTGGTGAAAAAAAATCGGGTTAAAATTTGTTTTCCGATTTTAACCCATTATTGGTCCAACTTACTATGGTTTTATATAGGTCATTGCAAGGGTCTTTGAAATATCTATCATTAGATATCCATATTGTCTATATTAATGACTTACTAATCCAGATATAGGTCAAATATCGAGGTTGTACTGGTTTTTTTCCTCATATCTCAGCCAATTGTGCAATAGCAAACTTTGGATCCCGAAGATATCTGATATCAAAAGACAGACGGACATGGCTTAATCGACTCCGCTATAAGGATCCAGAATATATATACATACTTTATAGGGTCGGAAATGAAAAATGTAGAAATTACAAACGGAATGACAAACTTATATATACCCTTCTCACGAAGGTGAAGGGTATAAAAATACCCTATTAAATGTATAATATTAAAACAAATTTAATTGATATATTTTATATTAATTTATTATTACTAAATTTAAATTTAATTTGTATTTCTTTTTAGAATTGTTTTATTAAATATTTTCTGTTAATATAATTTATAATATTATTGTGTTAAACTAATACTAAATTCATATTTAAATATTCATTGATCGATATCATTTTATTTATGTTTGATTTAATAATATATATTTTTTTTTTGTTATACTCATTGGTATTTTTTCATTATTTTTGTAAGAATAAATTCTTAATAAAAAATTTTGTTTTAAAAACATTTTTATAGTATTAATGTTATGTTTTAGTGGAAATCAGAACTATTTATTACATATTATGTATTTTTTTGTTATTGAAATTCCCATTTATTTATTGTATAGTGGCAAAAATTGTTTTTTATTTATTTTTTTCATATTTTTTGTAGTTTTTTTTTATTTTTGTTAAGTATAAAAAATAAAATTGTTTTTTATTTAAGTTTTTTTGTTTTTTTATTATGAGTTAGCAGAATATAATAACTATTCGTTTCAGTTGTGTTGTATTTAAGCAATATAGCAAAGAAAAATAAAAAAATAATTAATAAAAAATTGGAATAAGTTTAACAACAGTTAAAAGAAAACTCGTTCTTTAGGCAGAACTATCCGTGTATATCGTATGAATTTTGATATTAAAATATTCTCAAATTCAGAATCAATGAAAACATTATCTTCTAAGATAGAATATCATGGGCGATAAATATATTTCCCCTCATTCAAGTTATCTAGTCCAAGAAGTATATCATAGAATAATCCTGACTTCATAGAATATTTAGGATCTGTTTCTCTCTTAACCATATTCCCGCCAGTTTTTATTCCCAAAATCGGTAAAAGAAGTCATGAGAAAGGGAATGACTTTCTTCCAATAAGTCTTTCATATTTTTAACGTAAAACGTCGCTTCTATGTATATTTTATTCTATGATGCCTACTTTAAAATCGCTGTACTGAAATAGCTCTACATGAGGTTGTAAGAGTTATAGAGATCTCTCGTATTTAAGCAAATCAAGAATAGTTACTGCAAGTCTTGGCAAGAGCGTTAAGTCGAAGGTGGTAGGACGTGGCACATCCCAGGGTGGTATTATCTCTCTACTACTTTGGCTTATCATTGTTAACTCGATTCTTATTGAACTGAAAAATAAAGGATTACAAGTCATAGAGATCTCTCGTATTTAAGCAAATCAAGAATAGTTACTGCAAGTCTTGGCAAGAGCGTTAAGTCGAAGGTGGTAGGACGTGGCACATCCCAGGGTGGTATTATCTCTCTACTACTTTGGCTTATCATTGTTAACTCGATTCTTATTGAACTGAAAAATAAAGGATTACAAGTCATTGGTTATGCGGACGATGTAGTGATACTAGTACCAGGTTTGTTTCGAGTTTATGGTTACTCAATAACTGCGAGATTCCCTTATCAAATAATGCTCTCTCATGTAGCCCTCTTTTGATGGAAAACATACTATGCAACATATATGTAAACTATAACAAAAGGGACATATTAAGGCAATATGAACGGGTCACTGAGTGCTAGGTAAGCATGCAAGTCGACTCGCACTCCCCTTTAACAACCATTGTCGCAGTTGCAAGGACAAGGAAAACGAGTTAACACCTTCTCTGCGAAATCTCTGCCACTTCCACTCGGAGACCCATAGGCAGGGCAGGGATTAGCTAGCATATTTAACTGATAAAGGCTAATAAATTGCCTAGATCATAACTAGCTATATCTCCTCGTTGATCGTGGAATCTTTTCCCTAGCCTTTTTTCCTGAGACACTGTAATCTAGGACAGTTACACAACATGTGTACTACTATTTCTAGCTCATTGATATCCTCGCACATCTAACAAAATGTCTGTGTGTCACTATCCCATTTACCAATGAAGTCTCCAATGGAGCAGAGACCAGTTATCACTCCTAAGTATAGCCAGATTATCTACACAAAATGTCACTGTTGATCCCGTTGTGATGTGTCCCCTTATCAAGTCCGTGGCTTTCCAGATCGCTAAGATCTCCTCTACCTGGATGAAGATTTGTGATGCGATATGACACTTTAATGTCTCGGCCCTAACTGTCAAGCAACACAGATTCCTAAGAAATTACATATCAACTAACATTGGTGAGTTATCTGGGTCCAGAGATATATCATGGCTTCAGGTAGGAATTAGTACGTTCCCCATTTATATCCATCATAATGTAAAGAACACTATATCTGAAGATTGGTGTCATCTTGTCAAAACAGGGTCCTTTCGATCACAGAAATAATTTTTATTTCAAGTTTTTGTAGTTCTGAGACAACTTTTTGATGATTATTAGATAAGTAGGAGCAAGTACTGCCAACAAGTTGTTCGTAATTAGAGCGTAATTGTAGCGGCCGTCAAAAGCATTAGCACAGTTGGAGTTAAAACAACTACTAGAGTTGGGTTTGCCTATGTAACTAGCCTGAAATCGCGTTGGGATGTTTATAGCATCTGTGAATCTCCTCGTGTAAGTGATCCAGATCAGTCATCAGAAGCGATATATCACTACAATCGTTGTTGTTGTAACAGCAATGGTTGCTGACTTGACAGACCATGGCCCAGTAAACTCGGGTCATTGCGGAGCATAGAACCGGTTGTCTTGAGAACACACTATAATTGTCTACTGGCACCAGGTTTTCACTTGCTGGTTGTTGTTGTTGTAACAGCAGTGGTTGCTGAGTTGATAGCCCATGGCCGAGTGAACTCGGTTCATTCCGGTGCGTAGAACCTGCTGTCGTGGGAATAAAATATTTCACTTTCTGGTTGATGTGTGTAGTGTCCGAGAAAATAGAAAGCTGCCCCTAGAAACTTTGAGTTTTGAACCGTTGGATTGCGCCTGTACATCCAAATAACTGGAATCATAAATTTGGAAATCGAGAGTGAGGTATTCTAGAGCAAAGTAGCTAAACTCACACAATACTTTTAGTATTAACTTCAGTGTGTACACTGAAGCAAATTTCTTATGAAAATATTCGTTAATGTTTTTATTTAATAGCAAACATATTTGTGCACATTTGTTTTAGTCAGTGCAAAGACAACAAAATGTGTGTGCAAAGAAAAAATCCACACACACCCCTCCCCTGTTGTTAGTTTTTATATGACTGAGTAAAAAACACAGTTGGTACGGGCAGAATCAAGAGTTTTATTTAGAAAGTTTCGATCTAAAGATAACATTTTATATTGCAACTGCAGTGAATACCACAGAGTGATTTCAAAAACGAGAGACTTTCTGTACATTGATATAGGTTTGTTAACTTGAAATAAAATGAGTAAATCATGTGGATTCGATTTACAGAACACGAAAATATGTGAATTCGTTTAAAAACGAAAACGTTACTCGGATTCGGTTTACAGACGGTCAGCATATCTGAATTAGGCATTTTTTTGCTTAATTTTTTAAACTACTCATTCGTGTTATTTTCCAAGAAAATTATAATTTTCGAATTTGTAGTTCGAAATTACCATACGAAGCTAATTCCACCTGTTATAATTATTTAAAAATAATAAAAAAATAAATAAAAATCCAACCAAATCAAAATTTCATTAATGAAACCATGACACAACAATATAAGGTACACTCAGTAGAAAATAAATTCTCAATTATTGTAACGTCAAACAAAAGAAAATATGAAAAAAAATCAAAATCAAAGTTTGACGTTATAGGGGTAAATATTGAAAACTCTCCCTAGTGATTATACCTTCTACAATTATTGTATCATGAATAAAACCAAAAAAAAATAAAAATAAATTAAAAATCGTTTTTTTTTTTTTGAAAAATTGCTTCAATTATATATATTTTGTTTTTTATTTTAAAAAAGCCTTAAAAATATTTTTTTTACTTTAAAACAAATTGTTTAAAAACTAATATGAAGAAAAAACTCTAATATATGCAAATAGGATGAGGGGATAGTAGTGGGTTTTGGTATGCAAAATATTAACAATTAAAAAAAAGAGAAATAAGAACTTTGTAAGATTTAGTTTTCTTTAAATAAAATTAAAATTATAAATACAAAAAACTATAGTAATAATAAAAATATTTATAGGCAAAAAATGTTACAATGCATTAAGCTTTAACTTAAAAAAAATAAAATAATGATTAATGTATTCCAAAAAACGAAACGAAAAATATTTTTTTACAATTATTATTTATATAAATAGTTACAATTGTTTGTTTTTTTTTTGTGTAATTTGTTTATTTAAATAATTCATAGTTTTAGGAGCTTGTTCGGTTTTTTTGTTTTTAACTTTATTAGGTTTTACGATGATCAAATGTTATTTGTATAAAATAATAACACTACTCAATACAGTAACAAAAACTCAATCTCAATTTCAAATGATTTTAGTGTAATAATTTTTAAAATATGTTTATAAATTATAAAAATGTTAGCCAATTATCTGCAATTTTCTAATGTATTCAGAGCTTATTAATATAGAAATTTAAGTTTAATATGTTAAAAAATTGATAGCTTGTAATTTGTATTTTTTTATGTTGTGAATAAAATTTTCTACTTCGGATCAAACATATTTAAGAGAGAAAATTAGGAAACTGGGAATATCACATCGGATTAAATTCGAATTTAATTACGTAGTAGTAATCCTGATAGTTTTAGAAATTTAGCTAATTCATTTAAAATTTTTTATTGAATTAATTCCTTTGAGAATTCATTCTTTATAGAATTAATTCCTTTTTGAATCATTAAAATTTTCTTGAATTCAAATCCATTACAACATAGTTTGAAGAATGTATTGAATGACTAAATCTTACTTCAATTCAAATCTATTACAAAATTGCTTAAGTGAATCTTTTTTCAATTAATTTTTTTCATTAATAACTGAATGAAGCAAACATATTTTAATTCAATTTTTATTAGATTTGAATTAACAAAAAGTGAATCATTCAAATGTTGTATGAATTCTGTATGAATTAATTCAACGATAAATGAATTCCATTTAAATAAAAGCCTTTGAATGAAGCTAAATAATAAGATGTTTGATTTATGGAATAATTGACTGACATTTTTTAATTCCGAATTAATTCGAAGATCTGTGTGAAATATTCATTGTAATTCAAAATTTTCTCTTACAAATCGAATAAAGCAGTAGGCCACCGAAAAACTTTAAATTTGGACTTAGAGAACAGTATGAACAGTTTGTTTTATAATTAGTGGGGCCATCATTTTTGAACGAATCTAAAAAACCAACCCCGTTTCTACTTTTAAAACAATTGGCTGATTAAAGCCCAGGGGCTATTCATGTTGATGCTTTAAAAAAAATTTAACGTTTAAAACTTGGGTAAACATGTTTATGAATGGAGAAGTTTTTTCATTTCACCCACAACACGGCTAATAATTTGTTTCACCAATGTTTTGCCATATTTTCTGATAAATAGAAAAAATCTAACCCCACTTTTCTTTTAAAATATTCAAATGTAAAATAAAACAATTATTTTTCAGATCTGAAAGCGACTTTTTCATTTTACAAAACTGGGCTAAAAAATACGGCAATGTTCCCATGAAATATCCATTTCCCTCGAAGGGAAAATGCCTTCGTGATATTCCTCATGAACTTTTCATTCACAATTGTTGATTTTGTTCGTAACAGCTGTTTATTGTTTACAAAAAATCCATCGTGAACAATGTTGATAAACGAAAAATGGGAAAAGGGAACATATTCATGTGGAATATTGATTCGCAATAGGGGTGATGTATCTGCATCTTATGATTGTTAAACATTTTCCATTTTCAAATTGAATTACAGAGTAAACCCCAGGGAGTTTTCATACTACAAAGATTGCTGTTAAACTATTGTAATATTTAAAATTTGGCTTTACATATTAAGGATTGGAGAAGTCATTTTCATTTCAAACAGAACAAGGCGGACAATGGAAAGCAATATTTTCTGAAAATGTCTCAACAGCTTTCTTTTCTGACTCTCTTAAATGAACTATAAAACAATCAATTACTTTCAGATCTAATAAGGATGTTTTCATTTTACAGAACAGGTCTATAAATTAGATTCATTATCTGCCACTTAGTAACACATTTACAAAAGAAATTTTTAAATATTTAAATTAACTATAAAACAAATAATTACTTTCAGATCTATTAGAAAAGTTTTCATTTTACTATACAGGGCTGTAAATTGGAATCATTATCTGCAACTTAGCAACACAATTACAAAATAAATTTTTAATAAATCTGAACTCTTTTTGAACTAAAATGTTAAGGAAACAAAATTAAGATAAGTTTAAAGATATTTTTTGATAGAAAAACAACATGATAAAAATAAAGTTTTACAACTTTAATTATAAAAATCTTGTTCATAACTTGATAAAACTTTTCACATTATTAACAAAAACTATGAAAATCAATATCTTTAAATCATGTTTGTAATATAATTGAGTAGTGTATATAAATTTATAAAATTTACTTTAAATAGTTTGTTTTTTTATAGTTTTTTTCTGTTGTTGTTTTTTTCAATTAACAATATATAATATTTCTAATATAAGATTTGTTTTGTTTGTTTTTAATTTTTGTTTGTTTAAAGTTAAGCTTACTACAATTAGATAATAAATCTGTTTTAATTACTATTTATTTATTTATATGTATGTATGTATTTTATTATTATATATATAGTATTTATAAAGATTACTTACAATTATTAAGATGTTAAAAAAGAACAATGGTTTTTTTATAAAAAAAATAAAATATGTTTTATAATTAAATGATGCTAAAAACATATTCACAGTTTTGTTTGTAATAAAATTTAAAATCATACGCTTAATTTAACTAACAATAGAAAACAATTCTTTTTAGTAAAATAAAACAAAAAGTTTGTTAAAATTTAAATTCTTGTTGTTTTTAGTAATACAAATACTTTTTGTTATTTTAAATTTTAAATAGTTGATAATGCTAAAAAAAGTTACTTTTACAATTTACTTTAAAAATTTATTCGTATGTATTTATAATTTTTCTTTAGAAAAAATGTTAATTAATGCGTATGTTTAGTTGTTGTTGTTAAGTTATGTGTATTATTCTTTCGCTAATAAATGTTAAGGTACCATTGCTTAATAATAATAATATAAGTTGTTTTTTTTGGGTTTTCTTTTTTAAATTTTGTTTCTAAATTTAGTATTTAATTATTATAATTTTTTTTGTTTCACAGTCTCCTCTGTTAGTTTATAATTTTAAAATGTATTTAATTTGTTAAACTTATTTATGCATATACATAGTTTACATTTATTGTTGTTGGTTTGGATTTGTTTTTTGTTTTTTTTTTGTTTTTTTTTAATATATATTCATAATTTATCAAGTTATTTTATTATTAATAATAATATTCACATTTATCACGTTTAATTTACATTATGTTTAAATATGATTTTCATTTTGTTAGATTTAGATTTCATTTAAGTTTAAGTATATTTTACCTTATACGAAATATTATTTTTGCTTTTTTCTTTTTTGTTTTGTTTAATTTAGCTTAGTTTTTTTTGTTGTTGTTTCTTTTATTTTTGTTTTTTTTTCAGTTTTGTTTTAAGTAAAAAATATTTATATTTAATTATTTATTTAATAACGAAAATATATCTATAAAAAAAAACAGACAGACTTTAAGCCATTGGACTGTTTTTTGTTTAATTTTGTTTATATATATTTGTTTTTTTAGAAAAAAAGCTGCTTTCTTATGTATCATTTTTGTATTTCTATTAAGTCTGACCTGTTATTTTTTTAGTTTTATTTTTTACTTAATTTATGAGGTCAAAGGTGACATACCAATTTGACGGGGATCTGTGGGTGGCACAGCGCCTAATTCTAGGTTTTTAATTAATAATTGTAACCAGTGTTTAGTTGATTTATCATCTTGTAAACATACTGAAAATGTGGCATCACGCAACTGATCCGGAAGACATTGTCTTAAAGCCTCTCGTGCTCTTTAATTTAAAAAAGAAACACACATTTGGATTTAAGTTATTAAATTAATTAAAATAAAATAAATAAATAACTTACCTGGGATTGTCTGATAATCTTAAATAGCAACGTACTACATGTTTCAGTAGACGTGCAGATGGCTCCTTAGCTAATTGTATCACCATTTTACCCTGAAAGAAATAAAACAACAACAAATGATTATGTATTTATGTTAGGGTTCCTAATATCCGGACTTTTTGCATTCCGGAAACATATTTAAAATATCTGTTCATTCAATACTAAATTAAACCAAAAATCAATAAAATTATTGAAATAAATCCTTAAAATTCAATAACATTATTATACAAATAAAATTTAAACCACAATAATTGTAATTATTTTCTCTAAATATAAATTCTTTTACAAATTTAAAATTACAATTTGTATTAAGTCGAACCACTAGAAAGATAATTAGTCCTAGTTTAAATCCAAATTTTTGTTTCTGTCACTCAGAGATTATAGTTTTCTTTGTGATAATAAAAATTTTTCCGTTGAGGCTGAAAATTTTCAATTGGGGTGACAAAAATTGGGTTATTAAAATTGCAAGTCTTCTGTATTGTCCGAGAATCTGCTGCTATTATCGAACAAATCTATGGATATAATTGAATCATTCGATTGGCAACAAATCACTAGAATCTGTTTTATCTGTGCACTCCCGGGATATTTTTTTTTTTCCCGAATAGAAACCCTAGTATATATGAACATACAAACATATACAAAAATGTACTTTCTTTTAAACGTATTTAAAAATGATTAATGCAAATGTCCCCACATTTTGCACTGATATTGTTAATCAATTGTTTTCTATAATTAAATGATATTTTTCTATTAAATAAAATTAATGTTTTGTCGCCTATTGGAATATGTCTACACGAATAATTAGCTTTCCCTAGTTGTGTCAAGTAGTGTGTTACTATTTAACTTATTGAGGTTTTTAGAACGTTGTGAAACCACTAGAACTGAACTAGAACTGAACTAGAACTGAACTAGAACTGAACTAGAACTGAACTAGAACTGAACTAGAACTGAACTAGAACTGAACTAGAACTGAACTAGAACTGAACTAGAACTGAACTAGAACTGAACTAGAACTGAACTAGAACTGAACTAGAACTGAACTAGAACTGAACTAGAACTGAACTAGAACTGAACTAGAACTGAACTAGAACTGAACTAGAACTGAACTAGAACTGAACTAGAACTGAACTAGAACTGAACTAGAACTGAACTAGAACTGAACTAGAACTGAACTAGAACTGAACTAGAACTGAACTAGAACTGAACTAGAACTGAACTAGAACTGAACTAGAACTGAACTAGAACTGAACTAGAACTGAACTAGAACTGAACTAGAACTGAACTAGAACTGAACTAGAACTGAACTAGAACTGAACTAGAACTGAACTAGAACTGAACTAGAACTGAACTAGAACTGAACTAGAACTGAACTAGAACTGAACTAGAACTGAACTAGAACTGAACTAGAACTGAACTAGAACTGAACTAGAACTGAACTAGAACTGAACTAGAACTGAACTAGAACTGAACTAGAACTGAACTAGAACTGAACTAGAACTGAACTAGAACTGAACTAGAACTGAACTAGAACTGAACTAGAACTGAACTAGAACTGAACTAGAACTGAACTAGAACTGAACTAGAACTGAACTAGAACTGAACTAGAACTGAACTAGAACTGAACTAGAACTGAACTAGAACTGAACTAGAACTGAACTAGACCTGAACTAGAACTGAACTAGAACTGAACTAGAACTGAACTAGAACTGAACTAGAACTGAACTAGAACTGAACTAGAACTGAACTAGAACTGAACTAGAACTGAACTAGAACTGAACTAGAACTGAACTAGAACTGAACTAGAACTGAACTAGAACTGAACTAGAACTGAACTAGAACTGAACTAGAACTGAACTAGAACTGAACTAGAACTGAACTAGAACTGAACTAGAACTGAACTAGAACTGAACTAGAACTGAACTAGAACTGAACTAGAACTGAACTAGAACTGAACTAGAACTGAACTAGAACTGAACTAGAACTGAACTAGAACTGAACTAGAACTGAACTAGAACTGAACTAGAACTGAACTAGAACTGAACTGAACTAGAACTGAACTAGAACTGAACTAGAACTGAACTAGAACTGAACTAGAACTGAACTAGAACTGAACTAGAACTGAACTAGAACTGAACTAGAACTGAACTAGAACTGAACTAGAACTGAACTAGAACTGAACTAGAACTGAACTAGAACTGAACTAGAACTGAACTAGAACTGAACTAGAACTGAACTAGAACTGAACTAGAACTGAACTAGAACTGAATTAGAACTGAACTAGAACTGAACTAGAACTGAACTAGAACTGAACTAGAACTGAACTAGAACTGAACTAGAACTGAACTAGAACTGAACTAGAACTGAACTAGAACTGAACTAGAACTGAACTAGAACTGAACTAGAACTGAACTAGAACTGAACTAGAACTGAACTAGAACTGAACTAGAACTGAACTAGAACTGAACTAGAACTGAACTAGAACTGAACTAGAACTGAACTAGAACTGAACTAGAACTGAACTAGAACTGAACTAGAACTGAACTAGAACTGAACTAGAACTGAACTAGAACTGAACTAGAACTGAACTAGAACTGAACTAGAACTGAACTAGAACTGAACTAGAACTGAACTAGAACTGAACTAGAACTGAACTAGAACTGAACTAGTACTGAACTAGAACTGAACTAGAACTGAACTAGTACTGAACTAGAACTGAACTAGAACTGAACTAGAACTGAACTAGTACTGAACTAGAACTAGAAATTATCTACAATCTTCAACAATACTGTGACGTTATTTTTCTGCCTGGACGTCATATTTATTGTCAAAATATTAGTTTTTGGAGAAAAATTTATAAAATTTGAAGAATAAGACCTTTTCATAGTACATTTATTGGGTAAAAAATATTGTTTGTAAAAACAGCTTCTTCACAGTTTTAATGAAAAAGCTTATTATACGGTGAAAAATCTATATGTATAATAAAAAAAAAGAGTTTTTCCCCTGCCTAAAAAAATTAATGAAACAGCTTTTTTATCCCTTCTTCTATTAGATTCAAAAGGATTTCCTGTAAAGAAGATTCTTTTTGACAAAAAAGTTCTTTTTAATACTTGGTGGCAAATAAAACTTTTTTGTGAAAAAATTTAAAACTACGAAAAATATCACATTTGAAAAACCCCTTTAATATTTATTTCTTCGAAAAAAATTTCTTTTAAAGTTTTTATGAAAAAATAGTTTTTTTTTTATAAATTCTTTCTTGAATTCTTTCTCGTTAGATTTACTTTTTTTGACATAAAAAATTAGCTAATTTAACGTGAAAGAGTACTCGTTGGCAACAATATGAAATTAGTTGAACCCGACAGAAAATACTTTTTTTACGGTTGAAATCGAACATTATATTCGAATAAATATTCGGCTTAATCCGAAACGAACCAAAACATTTTAATGTATTTTAGAGCTTATTTCAAGCACATTTTTCAGGTGCGCAGCAACACCAATGGGTCGATTATGGATGGTAACCGAACTTCAGTTGCGTTGGCAAGCACAAATTTCTGGTTGGCAACCGACAACAACGGTTGCCATCCATAATCGAACCATACATTTACTTGGGGGATTTTAATTCAATTCCATTTTGTTTCTTCACTTTGAACAGAAAACTGTTTTAGGGAATAGTTTTTCAGGATTGGGTTCAATTAACTATAATTTGTATTAAAAAAACTGAAATATGGATTAGAGTGGCTGCTAAAGTTTACATATGATTTCAAATTCGCACAAATTTGTATACTAAAATATATAGTCGAAGCATTTGCTTCTATATATGTTGTTTTCAATACAAAATCTATAATATAAATTTTGTATATAAATTTAAATTTATTTTAATATTTTTAAGTATTCTTTTTGAGAGTTTCAGGGGCCTGACTTTTTGCAACGTTTTATTGTTTTTTTATGCCTTTTTAAATAAAGTGTGTTGATAACCACATACTTTGTATTAATATAAACAATTTAATTTATGTCTGAGATAAGAACGTATTTTCTTCAATTAACAAATTACCTTATTTTGAAAATAAAATTTAAAAAAAAAGAAAAATAAATCTTCTAATTATAAAACAAAAAAATTCAGCATTGAATTGCGAAATTTCTTAAATTAATCTATTGGTGTAAATATAGCAAGATTTCTTAAATATGTGTGATTTGCTTTATATTATAATAGAAATTTTTCTTAATTTATTGTTTTGTTTTTTTTTATATAAATAAATAACTTACCAAAATAATAGCAACATGTGAAAATCGTTCATATGTCTGGCAGACATATGACAAACCACTTTCATCCAGTAATATTTTTTGTAAAATAAATGTAGCCACAGTTTTACTCAGCTCCGAGCCAAATTCCATAATGCGTAGGCATAAAGGAATGATTTCAGAAGTTAAAAGGAAAGTTATCACTTCTTGTTCATCAGTCTGGAAAACAAAACAAAACAAAAATTAATTAAATATTTCAAATTCTAAATACAATTGTAAATATAAAACATACCTTAACGAGCGCACCAATCACACCCAAACTCGTTAATCTTAAATATTCGAATGGTCGCGTTTTTGAGGTGGTCTGCAAAAACGGATATAGGAACAAGGGAATTTGTGCTTGCAAAAATACCGTACGGGTATCGGGATGCGAAGCAACACATTGCAATAATGCTAAGGCATTACAAACACGATTTGATTGATGAGCAGTTAATGTGGCAGGATTAATTGAAGGATATATATTTATGATTTCTTGTAGGAGGGCAGCTATTGTACCAAAACTATGCCATAGCATTGGTGCCAAATCTGTAACGGTTTCGCGTTTTTTGCTCAATTCCAATAGAGCAGCTTCACGCGTTTCTGGATGTGCTAATTCATTTATCCACTGAAATACCTAAACAAAATTAAATTAAATAAACATTAATTTAGTTATTAATAATAAATTGTGATAATATTTGTATGGATTGATTAGTAGGAATTTCCTTAATATTTTTCTTAGAATTATTATTATTATTTATGTATATTAATTAAGTATTGATAAATATTATATAGACAGACAAGGAAAAAATACAAAACCTGCTAACTTATAATTGCTAATAAATTATGTTTTGTTTTGTTTATTGATTGTTTATTTGTTTGTTTTGTTAGTGGATTTTTTGCGTATCACATTTAAACATTTAAAGTGTGTGGTGAATCACACGTGATATTATTAGAGTAACATGATTTCTGTTTATACTCCGTTTTAGCACAATTCTTAATTTTTATGTTGATAACGCAAAAACACAAAACAATAACAAAACTGTAAGTACATATGTGCGTAAGAATGTATATTTTAGTGCAGATTTAGAAAAAAGGTAAACTTTGCAGAGTCATTTTGTATTTATAATTTTATTTGGAGTTTTAACTTTATGATGTCATGTTGTTTTGCGTGTTATTTTGCTTCTGTCCAAGGAAACAGTAGTCGTTATTCTTTTATATTTCTTTGGAAAAAAGCATGATTTAATGTAAATTTTATACAATTCATATGGCTAATAAAATACCAGTATTATATTTTAAATGCTAGTTGTACGTAGTACATAAGTTCTAGTATACAGTTTTTTCGTGATAAAATCGTAACGACAACTATAAAAAAGTAAGTTAAGTATTAAAAACGTCGTAATATAGCAGTACGTACCAAATCCATAGGAAAATTTTCAACATTCAGGATAAGGACACGCTTTAGGAATACCAAATTTGGGTGACAACCATGCTCTATAAAGCAGACCACAATTTCTAATCTAAAGGATTCAGATCTGGTCTACGAGACGGCTAATATGTATCTTCAGTAGAAATAAAATTGGCCAAATGTTTTTTAATTAGATTTGTATTGTTCTTGCATTATATGCTGGGACAAAGTCCTGCTGAAAGATTCATGGTTAATTTATAAACAAAATGTCGGATTGGTACACAATTGCAGATGACTGACGTAGAATGTTGACTGTCATTTTGTTTGTTTAAATACTCCTCCACTGTGAAAATGTTCTAATTTGTAAACGGAATTATCCTATGGCCGTTACTTTCGTTCTAAGACCTCCTATTTGTCACTACTACAGGCTAATATTTGAAAGATTCAGTGACTCCACCAATCAATCTTAGAATAGTGGAACGAATTGTCAAGTATCCAACACCTTTTGGCCAAAACTGGATGCAAGGGCAACCAAAAAAACAGGCTAATATTTGAAAGATTCAGTGACTCCACCAACCAATCCTAGAATAGTAGGACGGATTATCTAGTGTCCAATGCCTTTTGGCAAAAACTGGATGCAATGGCAACTTGAACACTAATTGAGTTGGATAGGTGTAGTCTCAGAATTCTAGTAGGAGTGATTACCGGCCACTGTAAATTGGGGCCTTTATAGGTAAATGGGAGCCGGAAACAGTTGGATTTAAATGGCTACGTACTAGATTTCTAGATAAACTTGGGAGTGTAACATACTATGTTTTATCAGGGGAATAGTTTGGCTATTTAAAGGATATTCAACGGTGAATTCAAATCTCTAACCACTTTTTAAGACACTACCTTTCTTCTTCATTATTTGCTTTATGTCACCTTTTTCTGTATCTGACTCTTGATCTCCGAGCACTATTACACATCTCTTCCAAACTACTGACGAAGTAGGGCTTTTGTGTGCTTAAGATTTGTTTGCCACGGATGATCATATCTAGAATGGTCAACTACTCCAAGAGTATCTTCTAACAATTTAACAGCACTATAAGAAAATTACGTGTAAGTGACATCGAAAAATGTCGCCAGTCTTCATGCTACATTTTTTTAAACCAAAAATTACAATGCGGTGAATATTCCCATTTCATGATTGTAAATAACGTAAGCCATAAACATTGAATGCGTAACTGAAGTATAAATTTCACTTCTAAACAATTGGGAATATACAATAATAAAGTTGAAAATCAATAATTGGAGGCGAGATATGGTTTTTTCAGATGGTTCAGAAGTGGTGATTTTGACACGGAATATAAACAAAGATCGTTCAGGCCAGCCAAAAAAGTTAGAAGATCAAGAATTGGAATCATTCACCCCTATCGTGAAAAACATGTGAAATTTATGTTCCCATGAAATATTCAATATCTGATCCAGAACTTTTCATTCACAATAGCTGATTTTGTTCGTAACAGCTGTTTATTGTTTACAAAATTCCATCTAAAAATTTCACATGGAAAATTTCATGGGAATTTCCCGACCTTCTTTGATTCCCGGGAATCGGGAATTTTTTTTCTACATTCCCGGGTACCCGGCTATTCCCAAAATATATAATGATACTGTAAATTATGAATATTATAGCCGAATTTCGTATAAAAACTTACCCCATTTAACACGAAGTCTGATTAGGTGCTAACTAGTAGTTATACTGTCGTTTAAAATTATTTTTGTATGTAAACTGTCAGTATAACTATTAGTTAACACATAACCAGACTTCGTGTTACTGGGGGTTAGCGTTATAATTATTATATATAAGAGCTTCAAATTAATTCATACAATTTGAGCTTAATTCGCTAAAATCTTAAGCCGTAATTAAATAATGTCAGCCTTTCATTCCATAAATCCTTTCCCAATTTTATTTTTTTAGATTCATTCAAAAGCCTTTGTTTAAACTGAATTAATTTTGAAGTTAATTAATAACAGAATTTATTCAAATGATTAAATTTTTGTTAATTCAAATTTAGTTAACATTTTTTTCTTGATTTTCAGTGTTGTTTTTATCATTTACAAAATTAATTGAAAAAAAATTGCCTTAAGCCATTTTGCAAAAGATTGAAGAAAAATTTAGTTATTAATACATTTTTGAAGCTATGTTTTTATGGATTTGAAATATTAAGAAATTGGAATGATAAATTCTATAAATAATGAATTCTTTTTTTGAAATTTTCATACGAAAACCTCAATAAAAAACCAAAAACTGTAAAAAAAAACATTCACGGTTATTTGGTGAAAAAATTGAGTTCTAACTTGTTTTCTTTGTATTTTCATCAGTTTTTAATTCCCGGGATTCCCGAGTAAAAATTCCGGGAATCTGGTAGTGAAAAATTGGCAAAATTCCCGGGAAATTTGTACCGGGAATTTCGGGTTAAAAACCCTAGTGATTACCTCAAACTCAACAACAGCTCGAAAAATCATTTGGAGCTATTCACTCAGCAAAACCTTTGCGAGCACCAGAATTCATCCAAAAGTAGGGATTTTCATGTCCGAAATGATGTCTGAACGCTTACAAAAAAAATGATTTTTGCACCGAATCATTACGAGAAGACCGGTCAACCAGCCGAATCGACACCAAAGCCAAATATCCATGGCGCTAAGGTAATGCTCTGTATTTGGAGGGACCAAACCTGGCCAGACCATGTACCGAACACAACTGATTCGTTTAAAGCGGACATTGGCCGTAAAACACCCAGACCACATGTTGCAATACCTGTTAAAAACTATTTAGAATAAAGTGTTTGGGAAGTTTTGTATCACCCGCATTATAGTCCAGACATTGCCCCGTCCAAACTACTATTTGTTGCGATCGATGTAGGATACGCTTCACTTTGGAATTATTCGTTCTTGGTATCAAAAAATGATCAGTTCTTTTGGCTCGGACTCCATATATTGCCAGAAAGGTGGAAAAAGGTCATAGCTAAAAAGTACTATGTTGTTCAGAAGGGTAGCACCTTCAATTATTATTTCGTATTTATACTATTTGGAATTATTGGTAATTTCTATCGGGGAATCTATTAGATTATAATGTACATATGAACTTTATTAAGATATTTCCGAAATTTTGTTTGTATGCTGAAAAATGTATACAAATTGAAAGGCTTATACAAGATATTGCTACCAAGCAACGTATCATTAAATTAGCCATTTCAGAGCTCGGAATTAAAGACAGACGATAATTTGAATAACATTTATTTAAGTAAAAATTCAAAAAATATATCAGTAAACGACTTATGATAAAATCAACAGTTAAGCAGGATACAACTACACCTAAAGACCACATTTATTTATTTCTTATCAAATTTTAGAATTTCCTTATGCTTTATTTTTGATTCAATAAAATTATAAAATGTGTGACATGAAAATTTCTAAATAAAATTCTTTGACAACCGCAAAAAAAAACAACATATGTTAAAGTTAAATTTAAAAAAACCGCACATCAAGATAAATAAAAATAAATAAATAAAATACAGAAAAACAAAACAGTTTTTTTCTTTGCTGTTTTAAAACAACACAAGGAATAAACGGTATACATATAAATATATAAATGAAATGCGCAATTTATTTACAATGTTCCACAAAACAATTGCCTTATTTTGGGAAAGGAATTTCCAAAAGCAAAATGTAACAGAAAATAAAACAATAAAATGTCTAAACATGCTATTAAATCTATAGTATATTTCCACATTAATCACCACCTCCTTCTAGTTACCGACGGATATATTTACATAGTGAGTGAATATAAAGCAAATATTCCCAACAGTTCTGGGTGACTGTCCAGAACTATTGATTTTACCTATCATTTAGTTACATAAATGGCTACGTGACTAGTTTTTAGATTACAAATATACTGTATAATAACTGCTCCGATGTAGTTAACAAATTGGATTCACATACCGGTTACATGGAGTCAGTTACCTTACTAGCTACCTAACTGGTTACTTCATTAGCTTCCTCCGAGTTCTCTCCCATATATTACATCTGGTGGGTAAAATATCTACTTTATAAATTGCAGTACAAAATAAAACGTTTAAAGTGACCATACTCTGTATTACTTAGAGACACTGAAGTGACAATTGACTTCTTGCTAGATTACCAGGGATGTATAAAGTAATCAAATATCTTCTATCTGTTGTACAAAGAGCAAATATGTGTCAAATGGCCCATAATATATAAAATTGTGATCAGATATTAGTGACAATTACTGTCTCTAAGGGATACATTGACTCCCTGTAAAACTGCTGGGCGGTGTATACTCTCTATGCATACACATTTACTACATTAGACCAACCAATATTTTACATAAAATTTACGTTAAATTAACAAAAACAAAACAACAAACAAACATTTACATATAAGATTATACATTTGACTTTTATTAAACAAAATTTATTCAAAAAAGAAAAGAAAACAAACACAAATGTTATTACAAACGGTGAATATTGTTTACAACGAAAACTATTGCGTTTCGTGTAAGTGATTAGAAATGCATTATAGGGAGAAGTAGCCAGGAAAGGTGATGGAATGAAGGCAGTGTGATATAAATTATGTTTATATTAAATAGTATAACAACAACTGACTGACAGCCGGCTGAAAATATTATAGAAATTATGTAATTTTTTAGTTTAGAAAGAATTAATACTTAAATCCATTTTCGAAATCAAAATAAAGTTGATATATTAACCATTCATTAATGAATTCATTATGAATTAATTCATAGGCTTAATTCCTTTGTACTTCAAATGTAATGAATTCATTTCTTTGAGAATTCATTCTTTATAGAATTAATTCCTTATTGAATCATTCAAATTTTCTTGAATTTAAATCCCTTACAAAGCTTTAAAAATTTATGGAATGATTAAATTTTTCTTCAATTCTTAAGACTTAAGTCGTTTTTTTAAATATATTTTGTAAATGATTTAAATAAAAACAAAAAAAACAAAACTGAATGAAGGAAAAATAGTTTAATACTATTTTTATTAGATTTTAATAAAGAAAAATTTAATCATTCAAAGGTTGAATGAATTCTGTTATAAATAAATTCCATAATAAATTAATTCAATGATGAATGAATTCTATTTAAATAAAATCCTTGTATACTGTTGAACAGAAGACTCTTTTTTCTGGATTCTAGATTATGGGCCTTCTGCCTTCGATCGTATTGCAACCGTCGGACTATATTACTCCATTTCAGTAGTAATTCCACTGGGGAATATTAAAAATATTCAGCACAATCATGAATTAAAAATCCAACGGATTTTTTATTCATGATTGGTCTGATTATCTTTAGACACTTTCTAACAAAGGCTGAGAATAGATGGCACAACTTATTTATTTTATCAAGGTTGCTGGCAGTATTAACGGTGCACTGGATGCTAGGCAAGCTTGCACATCGCTTGGCTAAACGACCATTCTCGTAGCTGTAAGGATAGGAAAAAAGAGAAAACCTTTTTGCACCTTCTCTGCGAAAGCCCAGCACTGAATGACCAATATTGGCGAGGATATGGCTCTAAACTTAATGACGTACTAAGATATCTAACGGCTACAGGTTGGGTCTAATAACTTCGACATTTTAGTATCCATTAAATGATTTTTTAAGTACTAAAATCATTGAATGAAGTTTGAGTGCTACTGTAAACAATGATACAGAAGTCCTTAGAATTCCTTACTGTGAATTCTAAGTGATGTCAGCACTTAAATAGCGACAGACGCTTACACTTCTGCTATCAGCCTCTTCTTCGGGTCATTCCGGTACGCAGAACCGGCTGTCGTGCGAATGTCATCCAAACTTCAACATCACACAGTTGGAGTCTCCCCCGAGACATGTCAGACATGACCTTATAAAATACGAGGAGAGCATACAAAGGTATGTACAGGATCCATTTAATCGCAGCTCGTATATGACAGCTTTTAACGACATTCATAGGTACGCCATCAATTCCGCGGTAGCAGGATACCGTATGAATGTCGTACTTGGAGGTCGCCCACCACCGATAGCAGACGCCGAAGATTCTGCCACGTAAAACAAAAGTAGTTCTGGTACAACTAAGATCAGAATGGAGCAACATTTCACTACATCAAGTGGATTTATGGACCCACCCAGCAGAAGTAGCACAATTTCTTGGAGTTGATATTGCAGAACCCCAGATTAAATTTTGTAAAATTGTTCACGCTGCTACAACAACAACAGATGAAGTGACATGGTCTGTCGTTCGTTTTAGTGTCAACACGCAACAGTCTTGCGAGAGTTGAAAGCGACCAACAGAGAATTTGTACATAAAACCAATACAATACACCCAGATGCGATTTATGAGTAGAGACATAACTAAATTTGCATTTTGGTGAGGATCCGAGGATATTATATCGACACGACCCTGTGATTTGGAAAATACTAGTACCCACCAGATTCTGAATACTAGAAACTAAATTAATAGTACATAGTTCTTCTATTATGACTTTTGAAAACAATAGAGGTGTGTTTTGAACGTTTTATTGCAACTGAAAACCCCTCAATATAAACTTTTATATAGATAGAGAGCGTTCAAAACATTTGAACCGTTAACAATTTAAATTGCGCAAAATTTTATTTTTGTTGACATCATTTAATAAACAGCTAACGCAAATTATTAGATTAATTTTTTAATTAAATAAATTTATGAAATTATGGCAAATTTTTATAGATTTTTTTAATGTTTTATCAATAAACCGGTATAGGTAAGTCAAAACAATAAACATTATATTTAGCTCAGTTGTTTACAAATTAAATTATTGCAATATTTATAAGAAATCTTGTTTACATTGCTGTTTTTTTTTTTATAAAAAAAAAGAAATATTAATTAAATATATAAACAAGTGTACAAATACATAAATATATATTAAATATAAATGAGTAAAATGTGCCATTATACTTCTAATATATTCGCCACATTTGACTTTTTATTTACAAATAATATTATTAGCAGCGGCACGTACAGTTATGAATGAAATCTATGTCAGTCAAGAGAGACTTTATGACATTCTACTTGCATTTGTGGCAGCGTTATTAAGATGAGTCTTAGTCTGATGGTCTGTTATATTCTGTTACTTTCTAATTAATACAGCAATCATATAAGGCAGCAAATTAGTTTAAAAGAAAAACTTAAAATAAACAATTTATCAAAAAAAAAATGTTTTGTTAAACTAGAAATAAATCTGCAGAGAATAATTAATTTAAACTTTTGAAGATAAGTTGATAAAAAAAAGCTGCAGTAAATCAAAATGAATACCTTTTAAACAAAATTATACATATTTAGTTAATTTAGAATATTTCATTATCTAAACAACTAGATTTACAATTAAAACAAAATATAATAAAGTTTTTAAAAATCATCTGTAACTAAAGCCAATAAAAATGCTGCATTAACGAGCACATTTTTTGAATATTACATTTGTAAAACATAAAATCTAATAGCAGACAAAAACACAGAGCCCGGAAGTAGTCGAACTACAAAAAAGAAATTGTAATGTGTAAATGTAAACGCAAACGCAAAGCCGGTAGAAGACAAGCAACAAATAGATTACGGAAGCAATAAGTTCTAAAACAAAGGGAAAACATTTTTCGAATAGAAATTATAAACAGCTTTATTTAATTCATGACTTGTTTGTTGTTGCTGAAAAGTTCAAAGTTAAACATTTTAATAATAGAAACTACTAAATATGGTATTTTGATATTACTTCAGTAACGGTACATAAATCATAGAAAGGTTTAGAAAAAAAAAAGTAACCATTACTTAAGATAACCGCTAACTATAGCTAACCAGTTTCAACTTATTTCTGGGGATTTTTTGCCCAGGGAAAAATTTACATTTTAAACATAACTATTCCCCTAATGGAATGTTGGAATTGAACTGTAACAACATAAAGAATTTATTTCTGTTTTAAATTGAAATTTTAAGTGTTCCCTTAATGGAAATTTGGAAATTGGTTCCAGCATTTCCCGGGATTTTTTTTTGCATAATTAGAAAACTAAAACTAATTAAAATAAATAACTTTTGATAAGAAATTGTATGAAATTTAAACATTGATCATTCCAATAAATACTATCCTAAAATTTATATGAATTTCATATTCAGCCCAATTATGAATAAAAAATTCCGCGGGAGTTTGTTCCCCGGGAGTTTTTTCCCATTGAATTTGTATAGGAAAAATGATAAAAGGGGAAAAACTCCAGGGGAATTTTTATTCATAACTGGTATAATTATTAATTAACATCAACATAACTACGTAGGTCTCAAGTTTTAAAATAAATACAATAAATTTTCTTAGTATTTTTTTTATTTTATTTTTTTTTTTAAAAAAATCGTCTATGGAACATATATTGTAACGTTTAGAACTTAAAATCAACTATGCCCGTCTGTATGTTGAAAAATTTTATGAAACTACCAAAGAACTTTCATACATAATTGATACCATCAATATATCCACTATAGTTTAACTTATTGCGTTTTCTTTTCTGACACAAAATGTTGCCAACATATTTTGTACCATTTATTAAAGATTACCCATACCCTCACAATGTTTTACATTTTTAATGATAACAATAGAACAAAAACCATTACCATTTATGCAATTTTCTTTTATATAAATATTGTAAAACTATACATTTTTCTGTTTAAAAAGTGCTGCATTTCTAACCCTTTGATAAAATTGAGGGTGAAACGTGTAGCATATCTTCGGGGTTTTAGGGCAACATTATTTGAAAATAATGTAGCCCTTACCAAACTACATTTTTTTTAGAAAAGAACACAGAAAAGGTTAAAAGTCAGAATAAAGGCATCATTTTTTTTTTTCAAACTTTTTTTTTATCAGAATTATTTTTTCAACAAATATTTTTTCACCAAAAATTCTTTTTAATATTTTTCTTAAAGTATACTTCGGGAAGATTTTTAATTCGCACTCTTACTTGTTTCTCTTAAATTTTGTACTGTGATCTTTGAACTAAATGATAATTAAACTTTATTTAACTCTTAATAACATTCATATCAAAATTCCGATTTTATACAATACAAATACTGGGGCCGAATTATCGCATTCGAATGCCGTAATCTCAAATAAGAAAATTACGATCAAGTTAACTCGTTATCGAATGCGGTAATTGGACAATAGATTTCGTTACGAAAATTTCCAAGAATTTACAAAATTTCTTTTGTTCGTACTTTACAGGTTCAAATTATGACAAAAAAAATTTACAAATTAATCTGAAAAGATTAATGTGTCTATTATGGATGGCAACCGAACTAAAGTGGCGTTGTCAGTTTCCAAATAGATGGCAACTGATAGCCATAATTTTCTGTAGCCCTCTGGCGACGCATAATTATTTAGGTCTCAAGTTTTGAAATAATTACAATAAATTTTCTTTGTATTTTATTTTTTTTTTAAATCATCTATGGAACATTTATCGTAACGTTTATATCTTAAAATCAACCATGTCCGTCCGCTACCAAATAGCTTTCATAAAAAATCGAGACTACCTCGAATTTTTCACCAATTTTTTAAAAAATTTTTTTTTTATCTGAATTATTTTTTTATTTTATTTATCGACTACCTCGAATATTTCCACCAATTTTTTTTTCAAACTTTTTTTTATCAGAATTATTTTTTCAACAAATATTTTTTTCACCAAAAATTCTTTTTAATATTTTTCTTAAAGTATACTTCGGGAAGATTTTTAATTCGCACTCTTGCTTGTTTCTCTTAAATTTTGTACTGTGATCTTTGAACTAAATGATAATTAAACTTTATTTAACTCTTAATAACATTCATATCAAAATTCCGATTTTATACAATACAAATACTGTAATCTCAAATAAGAAAATTACGATCAAGTTTACTCGTTATCGAATGCGGTAATTGGACAATAGATTTCGTTACGAAAATTTCCAAGAATTTACAAAATTTCTTTTGTTCGTACTTTACAGGTTCAAATTATGACAAAAAAAAATTTACAAATTAATCTGAAAAGATTAATGTGTCTATTATGGATGGCAACCGAACTAAAGTTGCGTTGTCAGTTTCCAAATAGATGGCAACTGATAGCCATAATTTTCTGTAGCCCTCTGGCGACGCAACTGTAGTTCGGTTGCAATTAGGGTTTTTAATTTCCCGACCTTTTTTGATTCCCGGGAATCGGGAAATTTTTTTTCTACATTCCCGGGTACCCGGCTATTCCCGAAAAATATAATGATACTGTAAATTAGGAATAGTATAGCCAAATTTCGTATAAAAACTTAGTGTTATAATTATTATATATCAGAGCTTTGAATTAATTAATACAATTTGAGCTTAATTCACTAAAATCTTAATCCGTAATTAAAAAATGTCAGCCTTTCATTCCATAAATCCATTCCCAATATTTATTTTTTTAGATTCATTCAAAAGCCTTTGTTTGAACTAAATTAATTTTGAAGTTAATTAATATCAGAATTTATTCATACTTTGAATCATTAAGTTTTTGTTAATTCAAATTGAGTTAACATTTTTTTCTTGATTCAGTTTTGCTATCATTTACAAAATTAATTGAAAAAATTGACTTAAGCCATTTTGTAATAGATTTGAATTGAAGAAAAATTTAATCATTTAATACATTTTTGAAGCTATTTTGTTACGGTTTTGAAAAAGAAATTTGTAGAAATTAGAATGATCCAATAAGAAATAAATTCTATAAATAATCAATTCTCTTTTTAAATTTTCATACGAAATCTAGAGTTGAGTTGTTCATGAACGAACAAGTTCAATTGAACAATACAGTCAAATGAATAATGAGAAGTTGTTCAATCATTTTGTTCTTTTTACTCACTTTATTCTTTTTGGTCGTCTGACATTACTGTAGCTTATATTTAAAACGTGTTTCAATGGGATTTATGTTGTTTGAATTTTATATAATTCCTTATTCTTTTCTTTATTATTAAAATCATGTTATAATATGCCAAATTCTATTTCCAAAAGCAACTGACCTGTTCAAAACGAACAGGTTCACTGCAAAAAGCGAGCAATTGTTCATTCACTTAGTTCAGTCAAACACCACAGAATAGCAGTGAACAACTGAACAAAAATAACGAACTTGTTTATTTATTTGTTCTGAACAAAAACGGCCAATCAGTAAAAAGAACGATTATGCCCAACTCTACAAAAAATCACATATAAATAATACATAATAATAAGCGGTCTGTTATTGCCGAGATATGAACAAAAACTGTAAAAAAAAACATTTCATGGTTATTTGGTGAAAAAATCAGTATTAAATTCCCGTGATTCCCGACTAAAAATGCCGGGAATCGGGTATTGAAAAATTGGCAAAATTCCCGGGAAATTTGTACCGGGAGTTCCCGGGATAAAAACCCTAGTTGCAATCCATAATCGACCCATTACTTATTAAGTATGGGAAAATTAAAAATTCTAAGTATAAGCCAAGTCTTCCACAGTCTAAAGATTGTCAAATCAACATTAGGTTAAACACTGGTTTACAGTCTATCTAGAATGAAACATTCGTCCTACAGCCAACAATAAACTCTCTTGGGGTAAAGCAATCCTCCCACTTTACAAGGCAACTATACCCTACTTGTAGAAGTGTCGATAACATGAATAGATAATTAGTTGTAAAAGATAATTAGTCGCTAACAGTTCTTTCAATTTCAATTATTGAGAAGCTAACAAGCCTTTATCCAAAATTCATATTACCCACTTTTTTTGTGTAGATCATATAAACCGGTTAACAAAAATAACAAAGTAAATTATATGTTTAGCATGGAAGGTGTAAACAATTTTTTTCTTTCTTCATTATGAAGTTTTCATATTTACAAAACTTATTATTGAGAATAAATAACAAAATCATTTAGTTTATTATTTTTAAGTAGCTATATTAATTTATATACAAATATGGAGTCTATTACATCATTTAAAGGAGGGAGATTAAATTAAAATATAGTTAAATTTCAGATTGAAAATTAAACTGTAATTAAAAATTTAAAGATGAGTAATTAATGGTATGTTATTTATATACAAAACTAAAAAAGAATTTGCAAAAAAGAAAAAGAATAAAAAAATCGAAATAAAAAAAAAATTTAAAAATTTTAGGATGGAAGTTGAAAGAATATTTCAATGATGTTCTGATATTCGCCCAATATGCATTCTACCATGTAAACAATAAATTTAAGTTTGAAAATTATTTCTTGATAAACAGGATGGACCTAAAAATATTTTAAATTTTTATTGTCGTCTGTAATTAAACTTCAACCAAAATTTCTATAACAGACAAATGAATGACTAATAGCTAAATTATTGTATTTTTTTCTAAACCACCAAGAATACTAAATCATGCTTAAAAAATGTTAATTCTTATACAAATTATATCTATATACTTCTGTCATTTAATAAATTTATAAATATTAATAAAAAAAATCTTTGCTGAGGTCATAGTTGATACAAAAATACATACATTTATACCACAAACAAATAATAATTGATAATATGGTTTACTTAGCAATAACTTTTTTCCTAATAAAATCATATTACGAAATTCAATTCAATTCAAGACAATCCGTATAAACGTTTAATAACGTATAAGTGGGTGTTGCTGAAATGGAAATCGTAAAACAATGAATTTCGTATTAATTTGAAATTGAAGTTGGTTATAAAATGCATTTGTTTTTTCATCACGTTGGCTTTAAAATGTTTTAAAACGTTTTCAAAACATGTTTCATAAACAATGACAAATCGACAATGTGATATGATATAACAAAATACATTTCTTTGATAAAATGTCATATAAGAAGAGACCTTTTAAGGACAATAAAATAGAATTTATCCATATGAATTATTTCTTTAAGACATTTTGTCAATTTCTGCAATTGAATAAGAACCCAGAAAATATATGTATACATTTATAGGTCATCGATGAATATTTGTTTTACAAACGGAAAGACAAAATCAATATACCCCCATATTTTTGGTGGTGGGTATAAAAACACTAATTATGTACTTTAAAACAAAACCACACACTGTACGTGTTGATTCATACAAAACATATTGGCAAACAAATAAGTAAATCTCTCAAACTATTTCAAACAATTGTTGACATTGCCTCAATTATGTTATTAGTAAATTTTCTAATTACAAAAAAATTCCTGAAAATTGTTCACCACAACAAAAGAATTTTTAAATTTAAGAACCCTACAACAACTGCTACAAAAAAAGAGGAAAACAAGTACAGTGTAGTATATGTACGTTTAAAGTAACGGATGGATTATTTCTTATTTAATTTAACTTATTTTTTTATTGTTTCTTAACAAATTTTTGTTTAAAATTCAACAATGATCATTTTTGCATTCACAACACAAAGAATTTTCACGCTTATAATCTTTCACAACATGAGTTTAATGTTTCAAAAGAATGGCTCTACAAACAAAAGAGACCGCATCAAGTGTAACTAATCTTTGCCACTACCTACTTTACAAAAAATACCAAAAAAAAAAGAGATTATCTTTTGTTTCAAATAAACATTTAAGATATTTTCCATTGAAAAAAAAAGAATGGGGAGTTCTTCAAAAGTATGTAATTTACAACAAACCAAATTCCGAAATGAAAACAAGATCATTTTATTAGAATGAATTAAACAGAATGCCAGAAGCAAAAGATTTTGTAAACTATCTAGTTTCATTTCAAAAAATTTCAAGTGAAAATTTAAAATTCTTTACAGTATGTATATAAATAAGGGTTTATAAACAATGTAATCCCTTTAAAATTATCAAGAATTTTAAATGAGAAATCATGAGTTTGTGTGCATATAAAAAAGTGATTTATTTAACTCAATTAAGTTTTGTTAAATTTATGTATTTAAATGGCCTAATAAATTTTGTTTAATAAAAATAAATTGTTTATAATTTTATTTAATTAGTTTTGTAAACGACAAATGTCTACATATGTATAATGAAAACAAATGTTTAGGTTAGAGTTGTCCATTAACGTATGGTGAATAAAATACGAACAAGTAAAACACTCTATTTAAAAATGACACATGACATTAACAAAAAAATTACATACGGTAAATTCAAGAGTACTGTCTTTTTATTTATCAAACATAAAATTGTTCGGATCAATTTAATATTTGTTTCGAAAATGGCACTAAACGAACTGAACCGTCGAAAATTAATTGTAAAATTTTGTGAAGAAAACCCAAATAAAACCAAAAATTAAATTTTTTGGCACTTTAAGGACATGGGATTCCAAAAAACCTTTATCTACAAGACAGTAAACCTATATGAGAACAATATGCCAATTGAAAGAAAAAGTGGATCTGGTCGAAATGCAGTTTACAAGACTCCGAACTACGCTCTAAATTAAAAAATGAAGTATTAGGTGCCAGTGCAAAAACATATCGTCAATTGGGTAGGAAATATAATTGTGACAAAAACACAATTAAGAAATATTTAGAATCCATGGGAGTACAGAAAAGGAAGAAAAGAACAGCACCATTTACCACCGAAGCTCAACAAAAGGTAATTAAACATAGACTACGGGAGCTTTCCAGAAATTACTTTTCTTGCTCATCAGAGTACAAATGTGTAATGGACGACGAGACATATTTTACCGTTGAAGGAAATGAATGGCAACCAAAACATTATTTTGAGTCTTCTAGTCACGCCGCCACCGAAAAAGTTAAATTTATTCGTAAGACAAAGTTCCCAGGAAAAGTTTTGTTATGGTTAGCCATAAGTGAAAGTGGTATCAGTGAACCAGTTTTTTTTAAAGGTGGATTAGCTGTGAATGCCCAAGTTTACAATGAAAAATGTGTGCCAGCACTTAAAAATTTTATCGAAAAATATCATCGAAAACAAAAAATTATTTTTTGGCCAGATTTGGCGTCCTCTCACTATGCGAAATCCACAATAGGAAACTTGAAAAATAAAAAAATAGAATTTGTCCCATAGGAAATGAACCCTCCAAATGTTCCACAATTGCGACCTATTGAAACTTTTTGGGCTAATTTGAAACGAAAAGTTTATGAAAGAGGATACAGAGCCAAAAATGTTGATTCCCTAATTCTGAAAATAAAAAAGGAGCTGAAAAGTATAAATACAGAAGGAATTCAGGCTTCAATGAGTAATCTTCCCAAAAAAATAAGAAAAGCAAATCGCGAAGGAGCTAATTTTTTTTTGTAAATATACTTTAGTATGTAAGCTTAAATATTAATTACAATTTGAATTTTAATAAATTTTTTTTCAACTGTTTTCGTTAATTTTATATTTGTTCGTATTTCTTTCACCATACGTTATTCGAACATTTTTTTCGGCAAATATTTTTATTTATTACAATATTAAGCAGTCATATATAGAACAAGACATTCCCTTTAAAATTCCTATCTTCACTGCGGAACGAAACGAGTCTTACTTGGCCAAAGGTTTTTAACTCAGCGACAGCTGTTTAAACCGGAAGTTTTTGCTTCAAAAAAGGACTCTCGGCACTAGTTCAAGTGGTTCAAGAGCCTAAGTCAGTTGTGAAAAATGTTTAATGCTAATGATGTATGTATAGAGAGATAAAATGTATGAAAACCCTCATAAGTGTTTTATTTAACCATATGTCAATTTCAATAATTTTTTTTTTCAAAATAAGTATATACATTATAAATATTTAAAAATATGATTAAAAAACTTTAAAAAAGGAAACATTTTTTGGAAACTTTCAAATCTTTGGTTATAAATTTCTAGCACATTCCATCATCTGTATTCGAATAACCGATTCAAGCTAATTAAAACACTGATACTAAGTCTAGTACATACTTATCGTTGTTGTTTTTCATTTAATTACAATTAAAAATAAAACAATACTGGGTATTAGTGCGAGAAGAAGAAGACGGACGGACGAACGTCAAGCGAAAAACAAAATCAGCTTTAATAATAGTTATTTGTCATTTAAGTGGGGTGGGCAATGTTCGACCTTGTTTGGTTATTTGTTTGTCTAACATAAATACAATACACTCAGTCGGTCTATTCACATACAACGGAGATGAAAAACCTGGTACAAGTTCATTTTATCAAATTGGTACAATACAATTGTGTAAAGTAAATTGTAGCAAACTGTTAAATAAACGGCCATTAATAATAGTTGTTTGCTTTATAAAGATTTTATAAGTAGTACAAATGAAATAACACAATCACTATTGCTAAAATATTAGACTGCTATTGTTAGACAAAATGTTTTGTTTTCTTTTTTTGTCAAAGTTAAACTTGTTTAGAAACTACAAGCTTATAAACATTGATTTTGAATGTTCTTTGCAAGTGGGACTCATATATTTGGAAATATTGGGCTTAAATATATTCGACAGTAATTATCCGATGGTGAACCTAAATGTGTGATTTATAATTGAATTTTTCTGAATTACAATTTCTATATTCTCAATATTAAATATAGGTATATTTCTTGTCTTCAATTTGGATTTCTCATTTTAAACAGGGTTTTTCTCAATATAAGTTTGTATTATTTATAGTGTCCAAAAAAACTGGCAAAATTGAAAAACCGGTTTTCGGTTTAACCGAACAGTGTGGGTGAATTCCAAAATGTATGTATGCAATGCAACCTTAAAAATTCGAGTGATTCTTAACGCAACCGTGTAAACTTTGATAATGTTTCATATCGCAAAATGTATGAAAAAGTAAAAACAAGCAGTATGATAAGTTTTTTTTTTAAATTTTAACTACGCGTTTGCATGCTCTGTCTTGATAAAGATATGACTGGAATTCACCCTGTGTTTTTAAAAAAACCGGTTCTGATTGTTTTCATTTAAAAAAACCGGTTAAACGTTTTCGGGTTTTGTCTTAAAATAAACCGGTTAACCGGCTTATATTACATTTGTTTTTAATAAGAAAAAGGTCTCCTAAAATTTATTTTTATTTATGGAAGCTAATAGGTAATATGTTAAGAATTGTATACTAAATCTTCGGAAATTTAGAATTTTTTAATTCTTAAGGCTCTATATTTATGCAATTATTTTATATATTTTACGAAATATTGTCAAATGCTAAAATTTTCTATACAATAAATCAATATTTTTAGAAATGGTAGCTTTAGCAAATATATTTCATTAAATCTGGTTAACCGTCTTACAAAAAGCGGTTTCTCAAAAAACCGAAAAGTTAATAAAACCGAAACCGGCGGAGTTTACAAAGATGAAAAAACCAGTTGACCGGTTTTCGGTTTCGGTTTTAGATACTCTATTTCCCAATATTAATTTGAATTTCTTTGTTTCGATTTGTATTTAGGTAATATTCAGCCTTATCATGTAAGGCGTAGTCGTTTTACGACAACGACAGTTTCGTACTAGATTAAAGAAATTATTCAAACTGTATCATTAATCTAGTACGAAACTGTCGTTGTCGTAAAACGACTACGCCTTACATGATAAGGCTGATTAAGTATGAAAAATTACTATGTATATCCAATATAAACTTTTGTTCTACACTGTATCTATTTCTAAAAATACACATTTACATATTTAATTAATACAAATTCTTTAAATTTGTATAAACAAAAATCTCATATACAACAACAAAATATTATCTAATAAATATATGATCTAAAAAAAAACTATATTCTATAAAAATACAACAAAAATAACTGCATTAACATTATTTTTATTACACACTACCAGTATATAATTTCTCTCACCAAAAATGGCCATTTTGAAAGCAAAAACAAAAGTACAAAAATCATTTCACATTTATCATCCCTGTTACACATTGTGTGGAAAAGAACAACTACCCGTACAAAAACAAAACAACTAAATAATAACAAAATAACAATTAAAGCACAACTATATACATAAATGAGACAAGACTACATACTAGATAAAAAAGATATATATGTATAAAAAAAATAAAAACAATAACAAAACAAATATGCCAGATTCAATAAACAAACATGTTGTCAACTGTTCGCAAAAGCTCAACAATGCTAATTCTGGAATAACAACTAAAAAAAACGCTTAAATGAAAGCTTTGTATACTCGTATCTATTAAAAATTAATTTTAGGAAAAAAATAACGTGATTTGTATATTTTACAATAACTGTTCGCACGAATTGTTTTGTGATGAAAATCCAAATTTTTATTTGCTCTTTAAAGTAATTTTTATCGTAATTTGCTTTTGCTTGCTTTTCTTTTTTTGGTAATTAAATTGTTTCATGCAAAGTTTTGGTTTTGAAACTTGGGTTAAAGTAATTGTTTTTAGTAAATTTTGGTTTATTAATTACATTTTCTCACGATTAAGAAATATTTGAAGGTTTAAAACTTAAGCAATATTCAAGTAATAAATATGTAGATATGTATTAAATAAATAGAACATTTAAACAACTGGGAGTATATTATATTCAAAAACACTTATATGTACATACATACTCGAATGTGATAATTGTTGAAACAAAATTGGTCAATTCACAAGGTCTCATATCATGTCGTATTGTCATAATATCCGAATATTTCAAAATGTTATCGCTTTCTAAGCCAAAAATTTATGTTTATTGTGTTATCGTAACAAACCAGCACAGATCTGCGCCTAACGCCTAAATGTCGGTTAAGCCAAGCCGCAGAGTCGTTAATATTAGCACATTATGACAATATGACATGATAAGAGACCTTGTGAATTGACCAAATATATATTTGTTTCATATCAACAGCTTTGTTCCTGTATTTGTCACTAAAAATGTGCATAATTTTTAAAAAATTTTATTGAAATATTTTTAACCGTTACCTTGTGCAAATATTTAACAGAATATACAAGAGTGCCATTATCAAATGATATTTATTGGATTTTAAAGGTCGCCAAGGAAAACTAATCACTTCTACTAGAAATTTTTTGTTTAGTAAAGAATATCCAGGGAATACATACATATAAACCCCTCTATCTAAAAAAAATACAAGTTTTCAGGAGAACAAAAAACTGTTTATATCTTCTACAATATATTGTTAAAGCCGCCACTTAATTCTATATATAGAAATATTTTAGAATTTTTGCATTATTGGCAAACATTTTATAGATAGTGTTTTTTGTTACAAAAATATTAAGTTTGTGTTAATAAAACTTATAGATGTAAGAAATACATTTTAAATTGGATTTAATTTGTGACATCGGGTCAAATATATATGTATAAACTTAAAATGGGCGATATCTCGAAAACGCTTTAGTCAATTTATAATTTTTGGTTATATTTCTGAACACCATCTACAAATTAGCAAAAATTCATATTTTATAAGTCAGAATTAGACAAAATAATGGAATTAAAAAGTAATTATTCAAAAAGATACAGTTTTGCATTCAGAAATAAAGGGTGTCTCAGAAAGAATGTACTTTTTCATTTTAAAATAAAAGCACGTATTTTTTGAGGTAGTTGTGATTGTTTTATTTGATTGTAAAGAAGACATGTTCCGATTAAGTATGGAATAAATTTTCCGTCAAATGACCCCCACGGCTCTGACAAAGGCCATTACTTTTTTCATGAAATTGTCCATGACTTTTTCACAGAGATGTGGCTGTATCTCACCGATGACCCGTTGGATTTCGGATTTGAGCTCAGGAATTGAACAAATCGCACTGCTTTAAATCGCATGATCTTGGTGGCCAGTTGACATCAGAATTTCTGGAAATCGTTGCTGCAATAAATCGAATGTTGCATGTGCGGTGTGGCAGTTGGCACCGTAATGCTGAAATCACATGTCTTCCAGATTCATTCTGTCCACTTGAGGCCACAAGAACGCCGCCAAACCACACAGTTGCTAGTTCTGTATTTTTTTTTTCTCATTAATTGAATGAGCACAAAATTGGACAATTTTGTATATTCACAAAGCCATTCAGATGGAAATGGGCTTCATCGGAGAAGATGACTTTCAGCATCGCAGTCTCAGCATAACTTGCAAATGTTTGTAATAAGTTACCACGACTTCTGTAGAAGTTGTCAGAACGAGGAGGAGGATGAGACTATTTTTCATCTTCTTTGTCATTGTCCGGCATTAGGAGATCCCCGCCTAAGGTTTCTGGGACATCGTTCCCTAAATAGTCTTTCTGAGCTCTCGAATATGAGGCTTGAGGGCATTAATGCCTTTATATGAAGTACTAATTGGTTAAAAAGACCAGACACGAGGATCTCTTTAGAGTGACCTAATAACCGCCGACTCATTGGCACGTAACTTCTTAAGATATCCTCCCTCTCTCTTTCTTCAGACATCTCCTTCTTAAATTTTTTTTCAATCTTCTCCTTTTCTCTTTTTCACTTATATCTGTCCCTCTTTCTTCTGTTTTCTTCTGCTTTCAGGTAACATAAAGGGACCATTGCTTGGACCCATGTGAGCTGCTCTTCTTTTCTTCATTTCGTGGCTGCCTGGAAACCTAAACCTTCTTCTATCGCAACGCATTGTTTTTACGTAAAGCGCACCGGTTTTTAATATTCGGAATAAACATATGCGACAGCTGCACTCTTACTGAGACATCCTTTATATTTTTTTAACAAAGACAAAATACATAAATGTTAATAAAATTGCAAAAATATTTTTTTTTCTTAGAATTTCTATTACAGAAGTGGTTTGCCGAGATTGTTTGCAGAATATTGGGCAAACAAAAAGACATTTTATATAATCCCTCGTTATATAAACTTTTAGTGTTCACGCTTATTTTACAAAATATTTCCATACTTTAAGTAGCACAATAAATATGTAGCTAGAGTATTTTATATTAATTATCAACTCAAAGAGTATCAAATTAACAAAAACGTTATTCCAAAAACTTTTTAAACAACCAATTTCAATTCTTATTTATTTAAAATACTGTTGTATTTCATAATTAGCAATTATATGAGAAATATTAATTAAAGTTAATTAGTTACTAAAAACTTGTATATACAAAGTAGTTTAACACATTTTTCGAGGATCTCTTAATTGTCAAGTTCATGTTCGAGACAGACATTTGAAATGTGAATATGCACATTTTCTTATTAATCTAATAAAGTTCGCATTTGCTGATTGCGGGACTAGGATTTTCCTGCAAATGCATGTTTGTAGTTAGTAACACAAAATTTTACCAAATACATTTCCGAATCAGATGATTTTGCTGTTATGAGTATGTAATTTTCATATTCAAATATTTTTATTGCATTTTTTAAATTAATAAAAACTTATATTTTTCCATTTGTAGTGAATGAAAATCTCAGCCCTGCTGATCAGATTATAATAAATATATGACGTTTAAATCTATGCGATATTGATTTTTGAAAGTAGAAAGCTTTTTATCAGTTACCAGCAATTTTTTCTTGAAACTAAATAAACAGCTTCAAACGTGTTAAAAGTAATGGTACAATCGTTTGGAAACCTTTGGATAGTGTTGAGTCATTAAGATTCAATCAAGTTGGTTCTGTTGGCGAACAAGGCCATAACTATAGTTTAAATTTAAAAATTAACGCTATTTAATTTGCTTTGAAAACCTTGAAACTTGACAAAAAAAATCTACTACAAATATTATAGAGGACAAATATAAAATTTTACTGATGATTTGAAGAAATAACATTGAAATCCTAAAACAAACAACATCTTGAATATTTTCTAAAATAAGTATTCGATTGCAAAATTATGGATATCTTAAATGGAACCAACGATTATTTGATTTTGTCCAAAATGTATTAATTCGATAGAAGGACTTACGCCTACTAATTTTTGGTAACTATCATTTTTAAATAAAATTGCAAACATATACAATTAGCTACAACTTTACATTGAGAATTATATACAAACTACACATTAAGAAAGAATTGTTAGAATTTGTATTTGCATAAGAAAAACTGATGTTTAAAATAATATAATCAAAAAATTTAAATATGTGTGTTTTTGCTTCCAAGGTCATTGAAATAAAAGTTTTTTATGAGTAATATTTTTAATACACTAAATTATGGTTTATTAAGCAACAAATCTTAAATGCATTTGTTCTTGAACGCTTTCCTTTCTACATAAAACGCAAATTTAGCATCACTGCGAAATACAGACTGTATTCTAAACAGTTGTTGTTTTTGTATGTATTATATTCAGTTAAGGTGGTAGTTGTAGTTGTTTTTTATAGTTTTTGTTTTTGTATGTATTTTTTTATTGTCGTGCATAGCAAAATTATTGTTGTTTTTTCTGAATGAAGGTTTGCACAATTTCAGGTCGTTGCTACTTGCAATATTGAAAATTCTATTTTTTTCATATGAAATAAATTTCTTTTTTATTAATAGCAAATCAAAAGAAAATATACATATAACGAAATTGCTTAAAAGTGAAGAAATAAAGGGAAATGTAACCAAAAAGAAGCAAGCAACCATTTTAATTTTAACTCTCATATCATAACACCTGGCAACCATTATGAAAACAACAACAATACCAACTTCAAGCGACAAGAAAAATAATAAGGGCAAAATAAATACAAAAGATAAACCCGAAAGAAAGAAAAAATATATGTATTTAAGCCCCAGAAAGTAGTGGCAGCTGTATTGGCAAAAGTAAAATAATAATAGCTTCAATTTCTTTTCATAAATATTTTGTGATATTTTTAAAAGTTGTTAGTATATTTTTCTTGGGGTACATAATAATTTTAAGTTTAAACTTACCTTTTCCTGCTCATTTTGTGGAGTCATACACGCGGGACTGGGCTGAGCACTCATTATAAATCACACCTTTTTTCTATTTTTGTGGAGAAACACAAAGAAATTAATTGCTTTATATTTTTGCTTTTCTTTTGCTTTTAATCTCTGACTTTGTTTAATTTTGCTGTGTTTTTTCACCTATAAAATTAAATTTATTCAAATTATCACCTTTTTTCTCAACAATAATTTATTTAATATATGTATTTTATATTATATATTTTTTCCGTCACCCTCGAGAAAAAAATTAAATTTATATATTTCTTTTTTACTTTTTTTCTTTGTTCTTATATGTGTGTATTTAATTTCATGCACGTAGTCTTTAAATTTTTTTCACGAAGACTCTGTACAGAAAAAATATGTCACTTTTCAAATGAAGTTTTTGCTAATTATCAGGCTAAAACTTACTTTTATTTTATTAATTTTATAAAATTTAATACGTTTTATTATTTTTATGACAATTTTTAGACTGATTTTCACCGTTATGTATATTAAAATCACAATTATATATTTTTCTTCCTTTTTTTCAGAGTTTCACTTTTTCTCTAGAGATCTTTTTACCGAATATTTTTTCTTTTCGCTTTGCTGCTTATAATAATGCTTCTTCTTTTTTGTTCGTGATATGCGCAAATGTCATATGTTTTTGTTGTGCTGAATAGTGCTGAATGTTTACAGCGTTGTATTTGATTTTTTTTTTGTCTTCTCAATAGAAAATAATAAAAAGGAAAAAATTGTCCCATTTTTTGAATATTTTTATCAATCTGGCAACTTTATACTCCGCCTCAAGCGGCTGATATCAGCAGCTCACATGCTCACGCCTGTGTATTTCTTATGGGAATATTTTGGCTGGGGTCATCAAATCTAAATCGTAAAATCTTAAAATAAAAAAAAATGGTTTTGCTGATGTCAGCCACACATGTCAGCCGCGGTGTTGCCACTTGTTGGTTCAAATAAAAATTGTATTAAAACCAACAAATGGTAACACCGCGGCACGAAACAAATAATCGTCTACAACACCTTCATTGATAATCGGTAACCATCAAAGTAAATTAATTTACTTTGGTAACCATTATAACAATAATGTGTTGACAGGGTTCTATTTAATAATACATTTTGCTCATTAAGGTGTTATCAGACAACATATATTTTACAAATGTACTGTCAAATTTTCCATCTGTAAAAGTTGTACACATCGCACAGTGGGTTCAATGGTACCCAAAGGGAACAAATCAAGATCTCCGCAACAGTTTATATTTTTATAATTTTTTTTCTGTTACTATTCATATTTTCTGTATTGCCGGCCTTCGGCCAATCGAAGGGACTTCAAACTCTGGGGTGTATCGATCACCGCCTTCGCTAAAATCACTTTTTCTGTATATCAAAATTTTCTGAAATACTGTCATATAAATTCAAAAAGGAATTTTTGGTTCACAATATTTATAAACAGTTCCATATTATATATCATATTAAAGGTATTTTGAAGCACTATTCAATGATACCCATAATGATCAGATTATTTACCAAATACATGAGAAATTTACTATTATATATACTGACTTTAAATGCCTATAACTCGTAAACTAAAAGAGAGCAGGCAAAAATGTTAACATTTTTGTACTTATAATTATGAGAGCTATAAACACCAACACAAAATATTAAAATGCAAGCTGTTTCGATGATCTTAATTTATGCCAAAAAAAATTCTCACAACACAATTTATAGTCACTCAGTGTTTTTATACACCTTTATAGTTCATAGAAATACACACACTTAATAATGTATAAGAATGCAGTTATTGTTAACTCTAAACAGCGCTTATGATAAACTGACTACCGACGACAACTACTGCCACTATTCAGCGCCATCTTCTTTCAAGTAGCTTCTTAACGGACAAAACTAGAATATTCGAATTCTAGAGTTTTTAGCAGCTTCAATGTTAAAGTTAGCAGCTGTCAAACAATACTGCATCCAATTCTACAAATTAAAATCTATTTAACCATTGTTAAAAACCATACCAAAGTTCAATAATTTTTCTGTAATTCAATACAAAATATAAAACAACTATTAAAAGAAAGAAAATTAAAACATAAAGTTGAAAACAAAGAACCGTTATTTATATACGTTTTTGCTGATATTAAGAAATAAAAATTGCATGTATGAACGGGATTATAGCAAAAAAGTCGCTGCAATTCTTTAAACGCACTTTTCTATGCAAAACTAAAATCGCTAAATTTGACAGAAAACGAGCTAAATTACCATCACTGCAAATAAATGCCACACGCAAAATAGAACAAACAAGAATTGGGAATAGAAGCAACACAATATTTAGAAAATTTAAAATTTCATTGACAAAAATTGGTTTATTGTGAAATTAAATAAAATTTCTACAGAAAATTAGCAAGATAACATAGTTTCCGCTAGACAAAAGGTAATATAACATTTCTAACAATATAATTAATATAAAAATACGAAAGCTAAAAATAAGAGTAGCAAAGAGCCAGAAACAAGAGAATACCAAGAGGAAAAAAATAACAACAACAATCCATACAAAGCATTCGGTGCTGTAAGCAGAAAAAAGATAATGAAAATTATTCCAAAATTTAAAGCAATATAGTATATAAGTAAATAATTTGGCAAATTATTGTTCTTTGCCGTTAACACGACCAATTTAATTTTCTTAAAAAAGAAATTCACATTTCGTTTAACACTCAACCATTGCAGGTGTGAGCACTGTACGTCCGAACGAGTAGAATAAACCAAAACATAAAAAAAGAAGAATCATAACAAAAAACAAAGCATTGTTTTTTACTTGAGCTCAAAGAACGAAAGAATATCTTTTTGCGTAGAACTTCTTACAACTCTAAAGTCCATCAACAAAACTCTACAGGGTCAAGATGAAAATTACTGTAACAACCACAACGGATAAAATCTTTTTTCTTGATGTTTCGGAGGAATTGGAACTGGAAAATTTTAAAGCCTTTTGTGAGGTGGAATCTGGTATTACCGGCTCACAAATGGTTGTTGTCTTCAATGGCAAGCCATTGATCGACAACCAGAAGCCTCTGAAACATTTTGGCATAAAAGATGGCGATTGTGTGATGTTACAAATACAACGTCCACCACAAGCCGCCAGATCCAACATTTCAGCTGCTGGTCGTGGTACTCCAATGGATTTGGGTAAGTCATAATTTTGTTTAACTAATTATGTATGAATGTATGAATTTGCCAAGAAGAAATTGTAATTGAATATTGCAATGTAGGCGCAGTAATTCCAAATAAGTGCACAAAAATTGCGTTATATACACACAAATAAATTATTTGGTGTTGTTACTACTGTGGTGTGATTGGTGTTTTTTTTTTTTTTTTGTTTTACAACATTTATTTATATTTGTCATCCATTTATTTATGACTTGTTTATATGTCTGTCCGCCTGGCCATTTCGAACGACATACTACATATGAAATGAAATTTGTTTAAGTGTTTGTGTAATATTTGTTTTGGACTTTCAGAACTGGGTCAATGCGCTGAAATGTGCGTATACATTATATATTCTATGTAATTATTTTTATTTTTAAAATTCTACTTTATTCCAAAGAAGAAAAAATAAAAATTGCATGCAATTAAACTAAAACAACCATAAGAAGCAAAGAATCAATCGAGAAAATGCACAGATGATTCAGGGACCTACATTTTAGGGTCTTAGTTATTTCCAATTTTTTTATTTGTCCTTTGACTTGTTCTAAAATAACTACACCATTTTCAATAAAATTTGGGAAGTTTCTAATTGTATTTCAGACATTTCTAATAGTTCCATTTCTGAATATTCCAATTATATTTCAGAAATTTATAATTGCACCTACATATGTAGGTATTTCAGAATTTTCCATTTGTATATCAGAAATTTTCATGTGCATTCTAATACAATTTTCAGATTTTCAAATTTCCAAAATGCAATTAGAAAATTCTGAAATACATTTGGAAAATTCTAAAATACAATAATTAGCAAAATTTGAAACACAAATGAAAGTTTCTGAAAAAAATTTGGAAAATTCTGAACAGAAATTTCTGAAATACTATTAGAAACTTCCAAAATACATTTGGAAATGGTGTAGTTCTAGAGTAGGCGCGGTTCCAGAGGGGGTGAAATAAGAATTCCCCCCAAAACCGAAATTTTTTTCTTATAAAAAAGTAAAAAAAAAGGAAATAGGTATGTAGAACTAATTTTAATTTTTTCTCCCCCCAAATGGTTGACCTGGATCCGCGATTGTTCTAGAGTGTAATCAGAAACTCTTCAGATTCTTTAACTAATGATGTAGCAATTACTTCGGGAACCAGTTCTGTGAACACTATTGTGATTATAAAGTGCTTAGGGCTTTTAAGAAACCAATTCTATGGTATTAGTTATAAATTGGTTCTATGTTTTTTGAACCGCCTTAAAAACGTTTAGTTGTTGTTGTAGCAGCAGTGATTGCTGAGTTGACAGTCCTTAGCCGAGTGAACTCGGGTCATTCCGGTGCGTAGAACCGGCTGTCGTGGGAATGTTTAGTTATTGACTATGGTGTTTGGAAAAATAAACAAATCTAGTCAAAAAATTGAAATCATTAAGGTTGTTCACGGTTGCTTGGTTATCGGGTTATAAAATTAAAAACAACCTCTGTGTACCGTGAACACCCTTTTGAGTTGGTTAATTTTAAATATTGAAATACTTGAAAGTTAGTTTATGACATGTAGTATGTAGTTTGCTCTTCATAGATGTAAATGTTAAAGGTTTTTACATTTATAGACAGAGCCGACACCGACCAGTGACATGTATTGATGGAAAACTAATGTCCATTATCTTCTGAAAATATATTTTCAAGCGATATAATTTCTTAACGTACAAGTTCGAATTTACAACTGCCCATGAGTTTGAAACTTGCAAACGTGTTATACCATCTAGCCACGTCATTGTAGAGTGCTTCATCAAGAAAATATATGGAGGGGAGATGGTGGTAGCTACTCTGAATAAAATTACCGAAAGAGTATCTTTAAAAAAATTACAAAAGTATATTCATTGGCCTAATACGGTAGTTTTCCACAAATACTCTCAGTTGACAGGGTTTGTTTGGTATTGAAAATGGGAAATATCGTTGCAAATGGGAATTTCACCCCATACAAATGTCCCCCGGAATACTGTTTGAGCAGTCAAAAATATGTTGATTATGCGGCAATCATCATAAAATTTTGCACAAATTAGTTCTAAGTACTCTGAAATTATACTGTAAAGTATGGCGAACATCGGGCGACATACATTTCATAATACATTCATAATTATCTCACGATATTATTTTGACATACGCATGTTTTATATGAACCCAAATGTTTCTAACAACTTTTGTGGGGATTGGTCCATAATTGATCCTACCCCCCATATAACCAATATATCTGAAAAATATGTATGTATTGATGGTGGGTATAAATTTCAATTATCTGGAGAACCCCCATGGCACAGAATATATACTTTGTACCCAAGGTTATTAACAGTTTTACTTTAGGTATTTTGAAAAGAAAAGAAAATTCTGGAGAACTTTAAATTGCATGGATATGGAAAACATGTATACTATTCGTCATCACTATGAGCTGGAGTTGGTAAATTAATAATAAAAAATAAACAACACAAATTGAATCATGGCATTTAATGACATCATATAAGTAACTTAAACAACTGGTAAAGGCGTTACACACACAACATTCATATGCATTGAACTTTATTTTGTTCGCTGTTCAATGTTAAGGTCAATGATGTTTAGTGCGAACGTAAACATTTAGGATTTTTTGCCAATTAAAACAATATTGTAGGTATAAACAACAAAATGTTTGAATGTTTTTTTTTTCTAAATATTTGTTTACAATAAATCACAAGAAAAACCCAGCAGCTGCAATTATTTTTTTCCTTAAAAAAACACAAAAATCTACTAAAACATTATTGAAATTTAATGAGATATTTCAATTTAAACTTACAGATGAAGCCGCCATACGTGACTTGGATTTCAGCAATATTAACATACCCGGAACCAGTTCGGGCAGTAGTGCTGGTGGTAACAGTGGCTATCGTTCTGGTTCCAATATTCTGGAATACAATGACACAGATGAATTCAATGTCAATTATGATGATGATCCAACAGCAGTGCGTAAAATGTTCCTTGATAATCCCGAATCATTGGCATTGTTGAAACAAAACAATCCCCGCTTGGCCGATGCTTTGTTATCGGGCAATATGGAGAGTTTTGAGAAGGTCTTAAAAGAACAAATTGATGCCAGAAAGGCTCGCAATGCTCAACGTTTGCGCATGTTACATGCCGATCCCTTTGATCCGGAAGCTCAACGCATGATTGAGGAGGAGATTAAGCAAAAGAATATTCAAGAAAATATGGCAGCCGCAATTGAAATGCATCCCGAAGTTTTTGGCACCGTTACAATGCTGTATGGTTTTTTTTTTAAATATATGTACATTGATTTTGATACTGATATTCAATTATGTTTGTTTATTTTATAGTTATATAAATTGCAAAGTGAATGGTGTTCCTGTTAAGGCTTTTGTGGATTCAGGTGCTCAAACTACCATTATGAGTTCGGCTTGTGCTCAACGTTGTAATGTTACACATTTAATTGATACCAAGTAATTTTCTTTGTTTTTGTTTGATCAAATATTTAATTTAATTTTTTTGGTTTGTTTGTTTTTCTTTCGTTTTAGATGGAGTGGTATAGCTAAAGGTGTTGGCACCCAACGTATTATTGGTCGCATTCATATGGGCAAATTACAAATAGAAAATGATTATTTAGTTTCAAGCTTTTCGGTTTTGGAACAACAACCCATGGACATGTTGCTGGGTTTGGATATGCTAAAAAGACATCAGGTAATTTTAGAGAAGACTTGTTTTTATATTGACTTCAGAAGCTTGCAAATGAGCAAAAGTATGGATAGTATTCCTACCAAATAGCAGTGATGTTTGAACCTAAGAAATTTATGTTCATGTTAAAAGCGATGGATAAGTTTGTCATTCCGTTTGTAATTTCTACATTTTTCATTCCCGTCCCTATAAAGTACATATAAATATTCTGGATCCTTATAGATAACGGAGTCGATTAAGCCATGTCCGGCTGTCTGTCTGTTGAAATCAATTTTCTGAAGACCCCAGATATCTTCGGGATCCAAATCTTCAATAATTCTGTCAGACATGCTTTCGAAAAGTTTGCTATTTAAAATCAGCAAAATCGGTACACAAATGGCTGAGATATGAGGAAAAAACCAGAACAACCTCGATGTTTGACCTATTTTTGACCTATATCCGTATTACTAAGTCATTAATATAGACAATATGGATAACTAATGATAGATATTTCAAAGACCTTTGCAATGACGTATATAAGACCATAGCCACCTACAATGGGTCAAAATCGAAAAAAATATTTTTAAGCCGATTTTTTTTTTCACCAAATGTTTTTTTCGCTAAAAATAAAAAATATTGAAAAAAACAAAAAAAAAATTAAAATTTTTAAAAATTTAAAAAAAATAATTTTAAAATTCGAAAATTTTTTTTTTCAAAAAATTAAAAAACCTAAAAATATTTAAAATTTTTATTTTGAATTATAATATAGCCAAATATAGCTCTCTCACTTGTTTTTTTAAATCGTTGAGAATAGTTAATTTTTATATTGAAATAATAAACGTTAAGTGGTGGCCAGTTTCTTATTTAAAACTTACCGAGTTATAAACAAACAAATTAAATCTCCTCTTAAAATTTCAGTGTAACATTGACTTGCAGACTAATGTTTTGCGCATTGGTACCACTGGTACGGAAACAAAATTCTTGCCCGAAAGTGAACTGCCCGAGTGTGCCCGCTTGTCGGGCAACTCAGAAGAAGATCTCAAAGTAATGGCAGAATCAGCCAATGACGCCGAAGAGCGTGCAATCAAAGATGCCATTGAGCAAAGTAAACGAGAAACGAGCAGTGGAGGTAAATTGAATAACTAATATTCAATGATCTCTAACATAATGATTTCTGTATGTTTAGCCTGCTCTACGAGTACAGCGAATGCAATTGCTGCTGGTGACAAATTTAGTGAAAGCGATGTAAATGATCTCGTTAAAATGGGCTTCAAACGTGACGACGTCATTACGGAACTTCGTAGAAATTATGGTAATAAAACTCAAGCTATTGCTGCACTCATAGCAAAAACTTTAAAATTTTAAAAGCAAAATAGACTTTTCTTGGACACACAACTCATTTATAGTTTTAGATTAAAAACAAAAACAACAAAAACAAAACTAAATTTAAGTTGAAATTTAATTGAACCATCTAATTTGAAATCACAATAATCATACATAAAATTAGATACTTGAAAATGGAAAAGGAAATAAATTTAATAAATAACAACAATAATTAAATTCAAAATTTAATAACAAAAAGCATTAAAACTAATTAAAAAAAGCCTACCATTTTAATTACGAACTACCTCAGGCTGGAAGCATTTCTTATAACATTTTTTTCTATAACCATATAAAGAAAAACATGAAATGAAAATATTTATTAAACAAAAAAAATTGCAAACAATAAAGTCATAAAACAAATACAAATAAAATGACTAGACATTTTATAAACAAAGAAACAAATATACAATAAAAAAGTTAATAAAACCAATGTACTGAATTTCATAAAAAAACAACAAAATATATTAAGAACAACAAACAACATCAACGAATCAAGCAAGATTTAAGAATTTTAAAACATATACATTTCTTACTCTTTTTTTTCTAGCTTGTAAGTAAATTTAATTTAAAAAAATCACTACGTAAATGATTTAGAAACATATTGTACTATAGAAATAAACATATACGCAAAATTATGAAAAAAAAAAAATAATAATAATTACCAAATATAATTGAAAAAATATTTGATTTTAAGAGTTTTGAAATTTTATATTTTATTTGTGTAATAAGTTTTTAAAAACTATTAGACAAAATATTATGGGGCTTGATTATTAAAAATATGCGAAAAAGTTTATCATGATCTGGTTAGAGTTTATAGTTCTACAAATTATAAAACAAACAAAAAGAAACGTATAAATATAACTATAATTGGTGGTTGCATAAGTTTCATTTCATTTAAAAAAAATATATATACATAGGTATACATTTGTTTGGTTAAGTAATATCCTTTTATAGTTTACTGGTTAAAATAAATAAAAATGAATTTAAGAAAAATAAAATGCAGTATTCTTTAATAATTACCTGTGTGTAATTTGATAAAATATCAATTGATAAAATATAATCCGTCATTAGTAAAAAGAATAAAATTCAGAAAAATCTTTTGCAACTCCTTCGTTATTTCGAGCGGCATTGTACAGTTGTAGAATCCAAAAATTTGATTAGCTTGTAATTTTAAAGTTTTGTCATTCAGTTACAAAAACATCGTTCGCAATGTGGGTTGTGTTTCACTTTTCTATCGATACTACAATGGAATGTGTTGTGATGAAATTAGGGAACTTGTTCCCGATACCCGTAGTTTCTCACGAAATACGCGTTCATCAGCAAGGGCTTATCCATTCGTGGTCGATTGGTCAGTGGTTCGCACAACACATTAAAGAGAACATTCGTTTTTAGCCGTACCGTCCGTATGTGGAATAAACTTCCTGTCGAATGTAGGAAAATTCAAATCAAATGTCCATAAACACTACTCCCTCTATCCTCCTTCCCATAACCTATTTTCTTAGTTCCAACACAATGCAATGCATGAGTAGGGGTCATCCCGAGTACTGGTCCAAGCAAAAAAAAGAAGTTAATTAGAAATCTTCATATCGCATACATCCCTTAAATGGCATTACCACAGAGATCTCACAGGGCTACAATTAGAAATCTTCATATCACCCTTAACTGCCATTACAACAGATATCTCACTGGGCTAAAATCAGTAGTCAGCCACGCCACTCTCCGAGAATATTCTCAACAATATGAAGGAGATGGATCGTAAACTATAGTTTAGATACAGGACCGGATATTTAAGCAAGAAGTTTCTCTGGGCGGTGTACTCTCGCCCCTCTTTAATCTTCCAGCTCCTAGTATGCGGACGACTTTTGATGACCTATATGGTCTTCTGAATGCTTACCTTGGAGAATTAACCTGGACGAAGTTGGTAAAGATGAATCTAGAGTCGAGTGTTTTTAGAGATTACCTTTAACAGAATCTTTACCTCCTAAGCTCCCGCCACTGTAATCACGTACACATTGCGAAGTAGATATGTACAAGATAAAGCGCTAGATGGCAGCAATTGGGGCATGTATAAATAAACCTTGTTGGTTACCTAAAAGACGATTGGTTGATCAGTGGTCAATTACGCTACTCTTAGAACTGTTACAAGCTGCATGCAGATAAACTCGGAATACCACATACAAGAGAAAACAAATATTTACGCAGTAATGGAATAATGGGATGTATTCAGAGGAGTCATCTTAGCTTCAACATCACACAGCTGGTAGCTTACTCGCTAATTCGAAATGACATTTTTTCGAATTAATATGTATTTAGCACACAATTTCGAACATGTTCGTTTTGGAATTGAGTTACGAAGTAACCACCATGTAGTCTCCCCCGAGGCATGTCAGAATGAACCTTTAAGTATAGGAGTAAAATATACACAGGTATGTGCAGGATCTATTAGGTCGAAATTTTTATACATCAGCTTTAAACGACATTTAAAGAGACGCCATTAATAACGCGGTAGAAAGATATCGCATTTATGTCGTAGCTGGAGATCACCCATAGCAGACACGTAGAAACTCCTGCCTCGGAAAACATGGTAGCAACAGGCTCAATGCATACTGATGCCGCAAAGACCATATCTTCCCAAGTGTATGCCCAGCATGTGGTCAGGGATCCCAACGTTTTCAACTGCCCAGCCAATCATACTGCGTCCTATAGATTTATGGACTAACTCAGGGGAAGTAGCTCAATTTCTTGGCCTAGAGCTCGATGTATATTTATTCAATAGTCACAGTAGGTTCACTAATTCAATAATTTTGTTAGAAGTGCAAGGAAGTATGATTGTAATTAGATCAGTGGTTGGCAATCACAACCACCAGGGGCCAAATATAATTAGTTATTTACCTGTAAACAACACTTGACATTCGGGTTGTTTACAGGAAAATAACTGACAGATATAACTACCACTGGCTGAGTTTCCAGTAGGTTCACTAGTAGAAACATTTTTTAGAAGCTTGGAGAAACTTTGTAGCAGAAGAAGTAGAAATATTGAAAACTGTGACAGTTGTATTTAGATCAGTTGTCGGCTCTCATAGCCACCAGGGCACAGTGAGGGAACTGAAAAAAAGTGGAAATAAATCTGTACTTCTAAACGAATAATAAAATTTCCCATGTCTATAGAGGAGGTGTTGATAAGTTTTGAATTTGAGCTTAAAACACCAAGGGGGTGCCGAGCCACAATGCTCCAAAGTGGGGCACCTAGGGAATATCAAATTAATTTTTTCTATGAAAACCTATTTTCTTTGCACATTGTTTTTAAGACAAATAAGCCAAAATATTAATATCGCGATTTCAAAATATTTCATCAACTTTTGAGAAGTGTTAGTATAAGTAAAGAAATAAACCCTGCAAAACAGACTATTTGATGATTAATCAACATTACTAACATTAAAATAAAGACAATTGTTGAGGTTTATAATTTATATTTTATTTAAAAAGAAAGAAACCAGTCCTTTAGAGTCCAGTCTCTTAAATTTATAAAAAAGATTGTATATATTGTTCTTAAGTTTCTTCTTTTTTTTCTATTTTCTTGTTACAATTGCATTTAAGTTCATTTAGCTTGTTTTCATTTCTCTAAAATAAAAACAAAAGAACTTGAGTAAAAAAATCTATGGAAACTGTACACAAAAGCTTTAAATAAACTAAAAAAAATTATTAAAATAATAGCAATTGCAAATCAATGTTTCAAATGAGAAGTTTGAAAATAAACCAAAACGAACTAAAAACAAATTATTCCTCGTCTTCTTCATCATCGTCCTCTTCGTCATCTTCATCGTCACCCTTTTTCGTGGGACGACGTCCACCTTTGTGATTGATCGATTCATTTTCTGGATCAAATTGCATGCCTTCTTCAACATCTTCTTCCTCGTCATCGTCACCACCAACTTCGGCATTTTCAGCCTCTGCCCGTTGCAAGCGACGAGCCAAATCGGCTTCATCAATGGCAGTAACAAGTTTAGGTGCCATAATAACCTTGAATTCACCATTGTACTCGGTGATTTTGGCTTTAATATTATCGATAGCTTGTTCCAAAATCTTTAAACCTTCAGCTTTCTTGGTAGTTGAAGTGGTCATCACATAACTGTTAATAAATGTTAAAAATATATTTATAAATAAAACATTTCATATTTAATAGATTTTCAAACTTACAGTGGAGGAGCTATTAAGTTTATGCGAATGGGCAATTCTTCAGTGCTCAATTCCAAGCCCTTGGTTAAAGAAGCCTTTACAGCATCAATGCCTTCGTAACCATAGCAGGAACATTCAATGTCCGAACGAATCTTAACAGTTGGTGATACCAACTTGCGCTTGACATTGTTCAACAAAACCTCCTTTGTCTTTTCATCTAAATCACATTCGTCGAAAACAGTAGGGTCTGTAACTGATTGTTTGAAAATGTCATAGGCAGCAGCTTTGCTGTTGTATTTCTTTTCAAAATGCCAGGCAGTCTTTTGGTACAATTGCTCCAATTGTTCACTCGACTCGTAAGCCAACAAATTGGCAACATGACGCAACAATAGATCGACAGCCTTAGCTTTGGCAAAGCGTTCTGTACACTTTTCTACATCTTCGGGTGAGACACGACGTTTGGACAAATCTATGTAACCCTTATCCTTGTCAACACGTATGACGACGACGGGTTCTGTTTTGCCCACACGAATCAATTTGTTGATGGAACGTATACGACGTCTGGACAATTCAGACAACAGAATCATGCCCTCTATGTTATTGTATTCCAATAAATGCACATAAGCACCCATTTCGGCAATGGACAGTACGTTGACCATAACCACATCTTCCACCTCGGGATATTTTTCACTATAAAAACGCGAAGTTAATGCCATTTTTACGCTTTCACTACTTTGTGTACGTTATTTTTTCAATTAAATCACTTAAAATCTGATGCAATTGCTGGTAATTTTGGAATTTTGCAGAAATTTTTCGCTTTTTTAACTGCAAAACGTGTACAATTTACGGGCGATTCTTTGTGGAAAAGGGAGATGAAAAAATGTCATACTAATGACATTTTCTTTTGTGCCTCGTATTCGCATATTTTCGACAAGCGGTGTTTTTAAAAGCTGCCAGATTGAGGGCGTTACTAAAAGTGCTGCCAAGTATGTAAAATATATTTAATATTACCCAACGATCAACAAATAATAAAGTCAAATCGGTACAAATCAAAACTTGTGAATAAAATAAAAATTTATTAAATTTATGAATTTTTTGTTAATTTGAAATTTTTATTTTATATAATTTTTTATAATTTATATAAAAACTTATTATTATTATTTTAGTTTTTGTTTCCAATTATAAATATTTATATTTCTAAATATTTTATAGCTATATAAAATATTTGTCTATTTTTTTTTTATTATTTACAGTTAAATTCGTGTACATTTGTATCTTTTAAACCAAGTAAATTGGAAATAAAATAATTTTATAAAAAAAATATACATAATTTTTAATAAATTATATTGAGGTTTTTTAAAATAAGTAAATTGTTGTGTATTCGAATAACATAAAGTTGAACACGTTTTAAATTTCTTTCAGTAAAATAGTCGCCACAAAATAAATGAAATACAATTTATTCTTTCTTGAAAACAATACTATTAGTTTAAATTATAAATGTTTATTAAAATTAAAAATTATTTAATGCTTTTCATTCTAAATAAATAAATGTTAATTATTATATTTTGAAATATAATAAATGAATTTAATATAAGATTATTGCAAATATTGGAATAATCATAACATTTTTATTTTTAATATGAAGGACAACTTGTTTGTTGGGTTATATATTCCTGCCAGACAGTTTGTCATACATCGTTTGACAACCGTCAAATACTGAAAAAATTTTTCAACCAAAGCAATATCAAAGCTCAACGGATTTTAACAAATTTATTTAAAATAAAACACGATTTTTCTAATTAAACTAAATTATAAAAATAATATAAATGTATTAAATAAAGACCAAAAAACTAAAAAAAATTATTTTGGTAATAATATTACACCAAAAAATAAGGACAAAATTTAATGTGCGCGCGCAACGGCGCCCCCATATACAAAGATTGGGAGTGTTAAATTGATGCACAAGTATTGAAAAAAAATAAAAATACAAAATATAAATTCTTTATAAAAGTAAAAAAATACAAAAGTAAATAAAACAAATACTACAACCTAAAATTAAAAAAAAATATAAATTAAACAAAATAAATACAACTCTGAACGCACATTTTTATTGTAGAGGTTTTTTGTTTTGTTTTGATTAAACAATACGCCGCTGAGTTACTTCAAGAAAAAAAGAGATCACTATATATTGACAGCATAAGAATAAGAAACCAAAGGAAACTTGTCAAAAATCAAGAAGAAGCAGTCTTCAATTCGCCGCAAATTAAGAAAAAATTGTATGATTAGACAAAGACAAATAGAGTGTGATTAAGACCATTTGAAAAAATAAAACATGGCTGGAAGAGGTGGTTTTGAACATCCTAGGTAAATATTTAGTTTTTTTGTGTTAAATTATAAACAAATTTACTATAAAATTCAGCAAATTGTGTTAATTAAAGTGTAAATTTTAATGTGTGTATGAAATTTTTTTGGAAAATGCAAAAATGTGCATATAAAATTGAAAGAAAAATTGGTGAATTTTTTTTACATTGCTTGTGTGTGATTTTCTGTTCGCCGCTGGTTAAGAGATGGTAGCTCGAAATACAACGTTGCCGTACGATATTTATTCATTATTTTTAATGTGTTTTTAGAGAATTCTGAGAAATGCTTCAAAAATCTTATAAAAATGAAGTGTTCAAATGGAAATTAGTAAATTATGAGAAAGATTATGGGCAAATGCAATTGATTTAAAGACTTGTATTTGAAAAAATGTTGGTGGGGCACAATATTTTTCTTGGTGAAGTCAGAAAATGTCAAAGTATGAAGAAAATGTGTTTTTTTTCTTCAGGCTCTGCAAACGGCGACAGAGCGCAGTCGTTGTTGCCAAAAATATTCGCCGCAGGCCAATACAACTTTATACTCCGGCTCATCGGGCTGACGTCAAACACAGTACACACACACACCGTGCATTGGTTTGAAGATCCCCCATTTCTCATTACGAAAAACCCAATATAAAAAAATGGTTTTGCTCATTTCAGCGGCTCATGACGTGGGCAGCGCAGTCGCTTATAGAACCCTACAATACAGGCGCCAAAAAATTTGCATAGGAGTAATTTTGCAATATTTTTCTATTTTTTTTGTTGTACTTTTCCTACCCTTCATAAAGCTAAATGCTTCATTGTTGTTATTGTGTTTAGAGTCTATGCAACAGCAGAAGTGTGTATGAAATCACCTGCCTCAATGGCAAGCCCCCACTTTTCTAATACAACTGACTGAAGAATGACTGACGGACTATGAAACTTTGTTTGCTTTGAATTTCCATTGTTTTTCCAATTCGATTACCGGAAGTTGTGGCAGTAGTAGAGTATAGTACTAGTATGTGGCTGTGGTATGGGAGATTTTTGGTTTGTGGATACTTTAACCCTTTAATGTATGAGATATCTTAAAAGTTGGGTGTTGTTTTAATTATGACCATTTTGTATTGTGCATATCATTTGTGTGATTTGTTTTGTTTATTAAACTTTGAGTTATTATATAATTAAGAGAGAAATCAGATTATTTAATACAAGTGTTAAAATATTAATTTATAATTTAAAATAATTTTATTTTAAGAAATACTTAAAATATTTTTTTTAATGGATCAGTAAATTTGTAGTGATATAAAAGTTATTAAAAAGATAATTATTTTTTTTATTAAAAATCGTATGAAAGATGTTGGCTAATAAAAATATTGCTATCGGTATCTATTTGATCTTATATTACTTGCAAAACCTTAAAGATCACTAACCTCCAGTGAATGATAAAAACAGTTTAAAAAGAGTTTTCTCCTGTAAAAATATATAAGAAAAAATTTAGTATTTACTTTTGTAAATATACCTACATGCATTTGAGGAAATTTAAATTTTGTATATTCATCATACATATTCTTAAAGTATACAAAATATTGCCATGTTTATTAGCTTTCGAAATTTTTAATACAAAAAGTAAACAAGATTTAAAAATTGCAAAAATTGTATGAAAACGAACAGACTGCATACCGTTTTAATTTTAAGATGGTGAATACCTACTTAAAAAAATTGATATTTTAAAAAATTAGCAGCCATCCAAATAAGAATTTTACCTCGAAGTCAATGAGAATGTGTCCAACAATTAGTTTAAATCACTTCTTGGTAGTGTTAAAAAGAAGTATGTATTGTATTTTTATGGATTAGTTTTGGATGTACCCAAGTGGGTTTGCCTATTTTGTTATGAAATAAATAATCTAAAATATAAGCACATATAGATTAGAAGGGGTGTGTATTATAAAATGCATTTCGGAGAGCAAGTGAGGCGAAAATAACATTAAATCCTGGTCTGAAGGACAGAAAATAAGTATAGGACGGGATTGTCTCGCGTGGACTGTCATTTAAAATAGCCTGCCTATTCCCCTGATAAATTTAGAAGCTTGTCTATATCATATCTAGCTATATACCCTAGTTCATCATGGAGTCTACCTCCTGTACATTTTTGTCTTGGACCCTTTAATCTATGACAGTTTTATTTATTTTTTTTTGGAATACTTTAATGGAATGAAATGAGAATAAAAAGTTGTGATTGTAACAGTAACATTGTTGTCAAGAGTTCTTTCCAGAAATCTTTCATAACGGAGCGTATATCTACTTATCGTAAAACAAACGGAATTCATTGACTTACTTTGTTTATTGATTTGCAAATATTTTTGCAATGCTGGTAAAGAAAAGTGAGCTCATAATAAACATTTTTCAACGTCAAAATTAAGGCGCGTTCAGTATAATGTTAAACCTACAAAAACAACAGGCATATTATGTAATGTATAAGAGAGAAAACTAAGCAACTTTTAACTTTAATCAAATAATAGTTATTTTAAGACAAGGATGTAAATATTTGTTAAAAAAGAAACAAGTTCTGTTTGCATACTAGATAATTTGCAATAAATTTCATAAATGTTCGATATTTTATAGATTGATTGATATTTTTCAAAAACAAAACAAACGTAAAATTTTCGTTCAAATCTGCCTAAAATAAATACATATGCTTAATAGTATTTGTTATACATGTAAGAAATGGATACCTCTGATAGAATCATTTCTAGCGACATTATTTGCTGCTTCGGGAGTGGATTCCTTCGAATTCGGTTCCGCACAGCTTTAATAGCTCTGGGACTTCGCACGCAGCATGGACGACGAAATCTATGACGGTCAACCGATCCACCAGTGTATTTAAACAACTTAATGGACATTTTAAATTCCATGTGCTAGGTATTTCACCCTTATCGTAGTTGGAGTAAACGTTTTACGCCTACGACAGTTTTGTACTAGATTAGAATAACCCTTTGCAGGTTTTTATTTTAAAAATTGAAAGCGTAGCCGTAACCAGTGCATCGAATTAATTTAATTTGAGCTTATTTCACTAAAATCTTAATTCAGAATTAACAAAATGTCAGCAATTCTATTCTATTAATCTTTTCCCAAAAAACAAATTCTCTAACTTCATTCATAGATTTTTATTTGAGTGGAGTTCATAACCCCCTGTCTAACTTGACAAATATTCATCATAACAATAAATGGCATTTGTTGTCAAGACAAAATTGTCTAAGCAAAAGCACTAACAATTTTATCATAACGAAGCAATAATACTAATAAATGGAGACTATACCTGATAATTCTTTATCTAGACAACCATTTTGAAGTTTATCATGATAAAAATTAGTCAGGTATAGACAGGGGGTAATGAAAATTTTTTATAACAGAATTTCATTCAACCTTTGAATCATTAAATTTTTGCTATTTAAAATTTAAATTAAATTGAAAACATTCACGCCTACGACTGTTTCGTACTAGATTAAAGATAAAATGCAAACTGTTTCTTTAATCTAGTACGAAACTGTCGTAGGCGTATGACGTTTACGCCAACCACGATAAGGGTGATTGTCTTAAGCATATTTGTAATAGATTGGAATTAAAGAAACATTGAATCATTTCATAAATTTTATTAAAACTTGAATGATTCAATATAGTATTAATTCAATAAACAATGAATTCAATACGTTTGAAGTATGTTAATTTGTTATTACAACTTACAAAAAATATTATTTTTACCTTTTCTGGATCCTTCCATTAAGGTTTTTATAGTGCTTTCTGTCACAGGTAGTCAATCCTTTTTTAAAATCTACCACACTTTTGGACAATGGCCTTAGCTTCAGGCAGTTTGGAGGATTTGCCTCTATTGGTACAAATATCACATTATTGTTCAAGACCTGGCTTACCATAGTGACAGGATGCCAAAAATAAGTGGACATATTAAGAAGTCTTATGAATGGAAGCATACTCTTTTTTAAACATTCCTTGATGTAAATTTTGGTATTTATAGAGCCCTTTGTAACAAATGTTTGGTTTCTTTTGTCGCAACTGCATATTGCTAGCCATACCAAGAACTTTTTGGGGAAATTTTCTGTTTTTGGGTCCTAAACATTTCTACAACATTCCCAGGTATATTTTTTTTATAAAATTTGACTTCAATTTCCGTGCTCTGTCTTTGGGCTCTAAATTTCTAGCAGAGTTCCTGTCAGGAATTTTTTAAGCCTTGTGTGTTTTTAACCGGATGTGTTGGGAGCTCTTTTAAAAATGCTTTCCATTTATTGGCTCTAGAAACATCATGTGGACCATTCCTTCTACCTGAACCAGGTTTTCTATCAACGGACAAGTTCTCCCGATACTGTTTAATAACATTGGAATCAGTTTGACGGCAGACCTTTGATTGTTTGGCCATCTTTTTGTAGGACCAATTTCGGTTTTGATGAAAATATTTAATAATTTTAATACGAACTTTTTTCTCGTCACTCAATTTAATCAGATTAAAAACAAATGAACATAATTGACATTAAACATAATAATTCACATATTTTTCAACCCATGTCTATACCTGATAAATTTGTATCATGATAAACGTTGTCTAGATAAAAAATTATCATTTACAGTGAGGCCTCGATTATTCATGAAACAAAAAAGAAACTAATTTTGGATCGATTTAAACTTTTTTGCATCGATTAACCGTAATTACCTCAATTATCCGGGATTATAACAACAAACACAATGTGAATAAAACAAAAAAGAGGAATTCCCCATTCGAAACTGAAAATATTTAAAGACTGCTGAAGAACCAAAATTTCTGAATTAATAGTGAATGAAAAGGCTAAAATATTCCACTCAAAATTAAACATAAAAGCGACATGGAATTCACAAACTTATTACAAAAATCTTCAGCTTATTATATAGCTGCCACAATTCATATAAATATAATAGAAAAACTTAGCAATGAACGATTTATACAATTTTCTAACCAAATGTGTGACGTCTTTGATCCAACCGATGGATCAGGGTGCAATATGGAGCTTTAAATGTCATTATCGAAAAACTATAGTGCTAAAACTATTCACGTCAATCAATAGATAAGAATTTAAGAAAGCGTTTAACATCAAGAAAGCACTGCTGTCAATTAATAATGCTTGGAACGCTGTTACTTCTGCAGTTTTGAAAAATGCGTAGAATAACTTACTGAAATGCAGTGGGCATATATCCGAAATTTAATAAAATCCTTATATTATTTAAACATAAAATCCTTATATTATTTAAACATGTACATAAAATCCTTTAAAAAACTACTCAAAATTGGTACTCAATTAACCGGGAAAATTGATTATCCAGAATATACCAAATACGGATAATCGAGGTCCCACTGTATTAGTATTATTGCTTCGTTATGACAAAATTGTTAGTGCTTTTGCACAGACAACTTTGTCTTGACAACAAACGTCATCAATTGTTATGATAAATATTTGTCAAATATAGACAGGGGGTCAAAGGTAACTTGAGCAAAAAAACAAATCAAATAATACTTGTGTAAAAAGCTTTAAGGTAAAACGTGTATTTTCGATCTCACTCCTTAATTCAATAATGAATGATTTCAATACGTTTGAAGAGCTAAGGAATTAAGACAACGAATTAATTGGCGCTGATGGATTTTCATCGAGCATTCGAACGAATAACGATTAAAAATATTCGAATAATTGATTAAAATACATAAAAAACTAGAACAGTTTAAATATGTTGGTATGCAATGAATAAAAATACAATATAGTTTAATAGCAAGAGAGTCTAAGAAATTCCAAAAAATTACAACCCCGGAAGAATATCAATAATCCACTGTAATAACTCAACATTTAGAAGGACTCCCCGAGAGGTTATTAATAATTTGAAATTGGAAAATAATTCTCAAACTGTTAACCGCATGTCAAATGAGGCAGGTCTTTGTTGCTATCGCCACCTGCAAAAATACTCTTATTTATATAAAAAAACCCGTACTGCCAAATAACATTTAAACTGGCCGAGACTTGAATGGAATACTGTTCACTTTTCGGATGACAAGAAAGTGACAGGACCCACGTACACAAATAAGACAATCAACTTTCGCGGAGGAAATACTATGTTTTTCAGGGCAAGTAGGGATGTCAAACGGGACTGGGTTTTACAAATCCCAGGATTCGGGATTTTAGAAATGTAAATCCCGGGATCCCGGGATTTTTCGGGATTTCGGGATTTTTCGGGACTTCGGGATTTTAGTTAAACGTCAAAAACATCAAATTCAACAATAAAAACTATTAATTTCATTAATATATTTAAGTAAAAATATAACAAATCAAAAACTAATGCATTAAATTAAAATAAAATGGTCCATGATTTCCCCTAGCTCCATACAATTGTCCCCCGGAGTACTGTTTGAGCAGTCATAAATATCTTGATTATGCGGCAATCCTTATAAAATTTTGCATAAAATACGTTGTAAATACTCTGAAATTATACTGTAAAGTACTGCGGAAATCGGGCTACATTTGCCCCTAGTCCCCTTCAGAAAATAACTTGAACATAAATTTCGTAAAAGTGTATATTGTGTAAAAGCCTGTTAATGCAAGGGAGACGTGCTGCTCCCTGATTCAAATTAAAAAATCTGGCTGCGTTTGGATTTGAAGCGAGATTAGTATTATAAATATGCTGAAATTTAGCTTTCTAAGTATTTTGGGTGCTTCAAAAATCTTCCTAAAATATCAAAAATCTCATAATATTTCGGGATTTGTTAATTTCGGGATTGGCATCCCTAAGGGCAAGGTATGAGTCCAGTTCATATCATATGAGATATTATGTATCGGATACAGATCCATTTTCAACGATGTTATATGTATATCCATGCGCTTAGGAAAATATACTCTTAGTTTGGAGATTCCAGCGCAGTAATGACACCAAATGAGGTACGTGGGGTCATGCATGATCTAGAGATAATTTTAACAGATTAAATTTTGGAAAAGTTTCCATTGTGTTGTCAACTGCTATATTTAATTTGATTTTGAAATTTGAATTAAGATATAATTCTTTCGAACCTTTGATCGTAACCATGTTTTTTAACATATTGAGGAAGCAATTTAAATCTCATTTGAACAAATCGAAATATCTAATAATTATATGAAATTCTCAACTATTGATTTTAATTTTGTTAATTTTTTTTGTGGGCTGAGATTTGTTACTCTAAAAATCAATTGTACGATATGACCTTGTTAAACTACTTATGATAATTTTTTAAATTGATAGTATGTGTGTTTTTTCTATGCTGGCGATAAATAAATAAATAATTTTTGCACCTTTGAGTCATAGTGGTCTATTTATTGTATAAAACTAAAGTAAGACGCAAGATTAATAAATAATAATAAGCAAGCGATAAGTAGAATATTTTATATGGTATAAATTTAGAACATTTTGTTTTAATATATTTGCATATTAAAATAACATAAAGTATTATTTGAAAGCAATCATAAATGAACTAAAATTAAAATAGAGGGCATATTAAGGTGAAATGTTATGTTTTTGAAAAATGTGTTTTTTATAAGGGGATTTATTTTTAAATTCAAAAGGGATTTAACACAATATAAAACAAATTTTTAACAAAATTGCATCTAAAAGTTAATAAAAATGTTTTGCATAACGCAGTCAAGAATTTATAACACAATATCGGAACTTATATTGCTATTAACAAAAAAGTAGTCCCATATTTCAATATTTAAATTATTTAATTATGTTTTTTCTCCAGAAATTTTGGAGATCGTGGTGGCAAACAGCTGCCCACCGAAGCTCCTTACATTGCATATGTCGGCAATTTACCCCAAGGTCTTGTGCAAGGTGATGTGGTGAAAATTTTCCAAGATTTCGAAGTGAAAAATGTACGCTTGGTTAAGGATCGCGAAACAGATCAATTCAAAGGCTTTTGCTATGTGGAATTCGAGACACTAGAAAACTTGGAAAAGGCATTGGAATTTGATGGACGTATAAAATTGGATGACATTTCTGCGCCGTTAAGAATTGACATTGCTGAGCGCAAGAAAAATGATCGGTAAGTAAAAACAAAACCAAATAAATAAAATCATAACATAAACGAATAATTATATTTAAATGTTTCGTTTTTCTTTACAGCCAAGGAGGTGGTGGTGGATTCAACAAACGTGGTCCACCCAGACAAGGTGGTGGTCACCAGCAAAACTTTGGTCGCGGTGGTGGAGGTAATCGGGGTGGAGATCGTGGTGGCGATCGCGGTGGTGATCGTGGTGGTGATCGCGGCCATGATCGTGGTGGTGATCGGGATAATAGAGGTTCGTACAATGATAATCATGGTGGTCACAATGATAGAAATCGTGGAGGCGGCGGTGGTATGAATAGAGGATATAATGGTAAATTATAAGTCCCGTCTTATTAAATGCCAAACAATAATTTTTTTTTTATTTTCACTTGTCTTTAGTAGTGTTTAACAGCTAAAAATTAATCAAATGTTTCCACATAAAAACACACACATCCTACTTTCTTACAACTTTTTAATTTTTTTCCTATGTTAGAGATAAATTATTTTTCTTTTGGCTTTTACACTTTTTGGTCACAAACACACTAAACTACAACAATGCATGCCAAAATTTGTATTATCACTCCCTACCCGCCTTACAACAAAAAATCCTCCTCCAACGAAATTATTATACTTGTATAACTATAATTTGTCAATTAAATTCTACACTTTTCTCAAGACATACTAAATTATTTCTATGTTAACTAACTATTAATATATGTATACCATATTTTCCACTTCATTTTCTTAATTACATTTGTTTAGATCGTCCCGCGAACCGTGGTCGTTATGGCAATTTCAATAACGATGATCGCTATAATGATCGCAATCATCATGATCGTAATCATCGCGAGGGAAGCTTTGGAGGTCAAAGTCGGGATGGCGGCGGCAACAATGAACGCTATAATAGTTTCAGCAGGAATCGTGGTGGTGAACGTGAGCTACGTAGTGGTGCTGGCGGTGGTAGCGGACATTTTACTCAAAATGATCGACCAACATCGGTGTCAACCTTAGGTAGTATAGGTAGGGTTTTACAAACCTTATCGTTATTTTTTTTTTTCTTTTTATTTATTATTAAAATAACACTTGCATGGCTAGATCATTTAGGAGCTAATAGTAAAATAGACTTGCATGTAGCTAGAGATTTCTTTCAGAAAGTTTAATCTAGAAATATAAAGGAAAACTTGATCTGGCTACAGAGAGAGATTTCTATAGGAAAACTTGATCTGGCGACAGAGAGAGATTTCTATAGGAAAACTTGATCTGGCGACGGAGTGAGATTTCTGTAGGGAGAGAAAGGGATTTTTTAAGGAAAATCTTAATCTTGCCAAAGAAAGATGTATTTGGAAAGGGAAAATTTGACATAGGGAGAGAGATTGATTTTTTGTGGAAAATCTTGATATTGCCAAAGATAAATTTATGTTGGAAAGTAGAGAATGTCTGTAGGGAAGAGAGAAATCGGTAGATAAACTTGAAATAAATATAACATGGAATAATTTAGAATTGTTTAGTTAAATATATTCTGTATACATTTTGATTTAATTGCAACAATAAACATTTTCCAAAAAATACAAAACTATGTGAAAGGTTTTTAGCACTGGGAATATTTTGTAGTACTCAGTCGTAATATTTGAAAACCACATTTGGTCAATAATATTAATACTAAAACATTCATATCAATACTAATTACAGATTTTAACAAGTTATTTATGATTACAAAAAATACGTTAACTTTATTTAAAAAACATTTCAAGAATAAACTAACATATCTATTCATGTTTATTTACAACAGATGACAGTGAAAGACCCCGACTTCAACTGAAACCCCGTACCGTAGACGCTCCCATTAATGGGCTGGCGGAGACGAAGCAGGCAGCTGCAATTTTCGGCGCTGCTAAACCACGCGAAGAAAAGTTTAAAGATGAACCAGAAGAAACCAATCCTGGTTCGCCAAAAGAAGACAATTGAATGCATTAAATGAAAAAAATAAATAACAAAAAATACAATATATAAAAAAGTTTTTTTGAAGAGAAATTACCAAGAGGATTATATGCAAAGAGATAGACACGACGACTACTAACCAACCAACCAACAACCACTTTATGCTAAATAAATAAAAGATATAATAAATACCAAAAAAGCCGATTTACGAACGCAAAAGAGAGAAATACTTATATAAAATATAAAAAAAATCAATTGAGACACGACAGAAAACGTGTATAAGCAGATTTTTGCTATTTTTTTTAAATATATTAATGAAATATATGACGACTCCATTGAAAAACAAAATATATATTTTAAAAACAAAAGATAAATTCAAAATATTTATTAAGATAACAAGAAATGCAAACTTTTATTGAATGTGAAAACAAATTAACAACCGAACAATACAAAAAAAGAGTTTTAAATAGAAATTGATTAATAAAATAAAACGTAAAGAAAATCAAATCAAATCAATACGAAAAAGGACTTTTTCATCACTTAAAAGAGAGAAAAGTGTGTAAGTGTTAAATAAAAGAGAGCGGCAAAATAAGGATTTTTTAAAAAACAAAACCCCCCAAAAACTATATTAATTTTATATTATTTAAAAATTAAAAGATATTATTAAATATATTTTGAAATTATTTCTCCATTTAATAACACCAGCAGCAAAAACAACAACTACATTATTAGCATAAAGATAAAAAAGGCAAAAAACATATTAAGAGTTTAAATAATTATTTGCACATCTCTAAAACAACAAAATAAACCAGCTCCTTCTCCTCCTAAAGAAATAAATAACAAATTAAATATTATAAACAACAACAACAAAAACTACTTTTTAATTAAATATAACTTTAATACATATACTTATATACTTGCATTATATACATACATTATATACATACGATAAAAGCAAAAAATATTAAAAAAAACCTAAAAAACTAATTTAAATATACATACAACAACAAACAAAAAAAAATCTAACAAAACCACAATAACAAAAAGGTAAATATTGTAATTTAATGAAAACAAAAAAATTTATGCAGGCTAAAGTTATAGATTTTTAATATTAAAAAACAAAATAATTAATAATTAAATTTAAACAAACAAACAAATATATTATAACAAACATATTTTGTAAAATTCACCAATAGATTTTTTTTTTGAAAAAAAAAGAAAAAAAAAACAAAAATTTTGACTAAATACCAAAACACCCCCTCCATCTAACTTTAAAATTAAACAACATAATAATATTAATAACAAACAAATTGGGCAATATTACTAAAATTTATCCTTTTTAATAAAAAAGAAAACACTTTTAAAAAGTTTTAAAGCTGTTTTTATACTTTTTTTATTCATATATATATATTCAAATTTAAAAATATATATCATTGGTTCAATTACCTCCCCCCCACTCCAAAAAAGTCCTTTTACTACTCTCTTTTTTTACCCTTAAAATCTCTTTACATTTATAATTCCTCTTAATTATTATTTTATTTCGATTTTTCTTCGTTTGTACTAACTTTTTATTACAAAAAAAACACAATTTTTTTTAGTAGTTTTAAAATAGATCAACTCTCCTCCTGTTTGAAAAACACTTAACAACATATTCTATATATTTTATTTTTTATTATTTTAAACAAACATTTATTGTTTTCAAAGCAAAAATATTAAATTTTACTAAAAAGATAAATAAATTTTGTTTATTTCTTCTAAACTTTATTAAACTTTATTTTACTTTTTATTTTGTTAATTTTTCTTTAGAAAAGCTAAATCAAAACAATTGTCATTTCAATTCTCTCTCGTGTTTTATTTTAAAATCCTCCCTCGCTCCCTTTTATTTTTAGTTTCTTTATAATCAACACAGCATACATTTAACTGTCGAGAGAAAAAATATAAATTAATAAAGAAAAACAAAAATCAAGTAAGAATTAAAAAAAAAAAATATTAAATTTACTTATATATTGCATATAAATTACTTTTTTGTATAAGAAATAAATAAAACAAAAAATATTAAGTATATTTAACTATACTTTAAAGTAATATTATAATAATATAATAAAACTGAATAAAAATGCATACATTTAATAATTTTATGTTTAATAAATTAATAAATAAAATAATAAAACATAAAAAAAATCGGAAAAAGTTTTTTATTTTATTTTCCCCCTAGCAAGGTTGTTTAACTGGGTCTAGATTACTAGTAGTATAAAGGAGATTTCAAAAGAGCGAATATAACTTCATTGACTTCTTACCAACGATTACTATCCAAAGACCTCTAGCTCAGAGACTCTGACTTTACCTCTAAATATTCACTTTCAGCCCAATTATGAATAAAAATTCCCCGGGAGTTTTTCTCCTTTTTCCTATTCAAATTCAATGGGAAAAAACTCCCGGAGAACAAACTCCCGCGGAATTTTTTATTCAGAATTGAGCTGTTTTCCTTAATATTTGTGGTTAGTGGTTAAGAGACCTGAATTGAGGAAGTTATTTTCAATACGGTGGCATTATACATTAAAATTAACAGTATTCAAATTGCAAACGTTTTTTATGATTTTAAAAGTTTGGGGTAATACTGGCCCCAACTGTGTTAAGTGTCAATTTCCCTTATTCCACTATAATTGTAAACGTTAGATTTTAAGACATAGGGTAACATAGAGACGAGACGTAATTGTCAGAAACCTAAGTCTTGTCAAAAACCTATCTCTGGCAACAACAAAATACATGCTAGTCAATGTATTTTGTTTTTGTATCAGACATATGATTTGTTGTATTTTTGTTTGACAAATCGGAGTGTCTCGTCTCTATGTATAATTCTCTATGTTTTAAGATATGTTTTTCTAAAGTTTCATAAAAATACAATCAAAAAACCAAATAAAATTTAATATGGAGTTTTGAAACTGCCATAGTAGACAATCACCCTTATCGTGGTTGGCGTAAACGTCATACGCCTACGACAGTTTCGTACTAGATTAAAGAAACAGTTTGCATTTAATCTTTAATCTAGTACGAAACAGTCGTAGGCGTAAGACGTTTACGCCAACCACGATAAGGGTGATTGTCTACTATCGCTACCTTAATATAGAAAGGCCCTAACTAACATTTTCTTTACTTTACAAGAGCAGGAAGCAACTTAATAAAACTTAAAGTTTTGTAGTTGCGATTTTTTTTTTAAAAACAGATTTTTATGAATTTAATGTTGTGGCATTTTATTTTATTTAATAAATGGTGTATTAGGGGATTATCTATCAAAGTATGCAAAAAACTCAATTTTGGGAAAAACGACTTAGGGCCTTTCTATATTAAGGTAACGATATACAAGTAAATACGGAAATATTTGAAGTAAAAATAAGCATTCAGCCCAATTATGAATAAAAGTTTCCCGGGAGTTTTTTCCTTTTCTCATTTTTCCTATTCAAATTCAATAGGAAAAATTTCCCGGGGAACAAACTCCCGCGGAATTTTTTATTCATAATTGGGCTATTTATCTATATAAATAAAAATCAAAAGTCGTTCGTTGGTAATTGCATCAGTTGAGAACGGCCGGATCGAATTAGAATTTTTTTTTTAAATGTTGGTCATAGTCCAACTTAGGTTTTTACGGAATGAAAAATTTACCACGCACACTTTTACGCCAACTTTTTTCGATTTATCTAAAATTGTCCAATAAGCGTTTGATCAGGAAAAGGAGCTCGATCTGTGATCACTCATATTTCTGTCCAAAAATCGATTTTTTATATAAAAACTCACAATATCTAAAATATGTTAGTAACTTGGACAATAAGCGTTTAATCAAGAAAAAAAGCTCAATCTGTGATCACTCATATTTCTGGCCAAAAATCGATTTTTTTATATAAAAACATCTAAAATCGTTAGTAACTTGGCCAATAAGCGTTTAATCAAGATAAGGAGCTCGATCTGTGATCACCAATATTTCTGAACAAAAATCGATTTTTTATATAAAAGCACAAAATATCTAAAATCGCTAATAACTTGGCCAATAAGCGTTTAATCAAGAGAAGGAGCTCGATCTGTGATCACTTATATTTCTGAACAAAAATTGATTTTTTATATAAAAACTCTCAATATCTAAATTTGCTAATAACTTGGCCAATAAGGGTTTAATCAAGAGAAGGAACTCGATCTGTGATCACTCATATTTCTGAACAAATCGATTTTTTATATAAAAACTTAAAATATCTAAATTCGCTAATAACTTGGCTAATAAGCGTTTAATCAAGAAAAGGTGCTCGATCTGTGATCACTTATATTTCTGAACAAAAATCATTTTTTTATAATTTGCTAACAACTTGCAATATGCGTTTAATCAAGAAAAGAAGCTCGATCTGTGATCAGTGATCACTCATATTTCAGACCAAAATTCGATTACTTATAAATATAAGAACTCAAAATATGTACATTGATTTATATGTATTCTGTTGTTGCTAGACTTAGGTTTTTGACAACAGACTTAGGTTCTGTGTCTCTGATTTACCCATTTCAAACCGCTTCTCACAAATTCACAAATCGAACACAAGCATTTTTTTTAATTTGACAAGACAACGTCTGTCGGTTCAGCTAGTTATGTATTAAAAATTATTATTACAATGTATTACTTTCTATGAGAGCTGCCATAAGAAATGGATTTTGGAATTTTTGCCAGCCCTGTATACTTCGTGATGTCCATGAATAAGGCGATACAGGCGGTAAATACCTTCGAACCATATATATTTATCACCGGATCCATGTAACATCTCGGACCACGTTGTCTATTATTTAGTTAATGTAGAGGTGCCTGGTTATGGACTACGTAACAAAGGGATGTAGAGAGATTTTTCAGAAATTTCAGAACATTTTCAGAAAAAAATTTCTGACCGATCAGTCTGCCGTCTTTTCTATCAATCTTTTCTAGTGGATATATATTTGAGGAGTACCATTGATACGCGCGTCATTAGTGGGACACAACATGCCAACCTTAAAGGTAAATCTGTTGGGAGTGCATGACGTAGTCGTTTAAACCACAGGGACTATACATTGGGGGCATTCTTATATATATAGAGATCTTGCTGAATTGGATAGTAATGGTGCTAAGTATCATAATCATCAATTCAATGGTTATCAGATGGACTCCACAAAGCGGGTCTTATCTCCATTACTGTGGCTGTTGGCGGTTAATATGGGAAGAATGTTGTGATGATGTTGTGATATCATGCAAAGGGCGCTTATCGATCTCTCATGCTGGGCTGAAACCAAATGTTCGACGTTCAATCCCGATAAGACAGTACTTGTACTATTCACCAGAATATATAAAGTGAAAAGTTTGGCACTAACGAAACTTGGAGGTGTTGAACAGACAGTAAATTGTACTGAAGAAGGAACGTACTGGAGATATTGAAAGCATTCGTATGTATGGCCATTTTCTTTGGACCTCAATAAAGTTGACTCATATATGTATATGCGCCTTGCTTGGCATCACCGGAGTCACAAGAAGCACATCGCAATCGGTCATGGATATCATTCGGCATCCACTAGCCATTAAGGATTACGTGATGGGAATGGCATTGAAAGGTTTACTTAGGCTGTATGAGGCCGAAAGAAATTGGCCATACAGGAACATTATACGAATACGTTTGCCGCACATGGATCCTCAGAGATTCGTTTATCTAAGGCTACATGTTAACGGAAATAAACATCGATAGGATAGTGCAATAGAGATCCCGGAGAGGGAATAACTCCGACATATTACATAATGGTTATGCGGTATTAACTGAATGATCGTAATTGGATGTAGGCAGAGGTTATAGATTTTAGATAGTGGAGACGGACACTGTTTTTCGGGTAAATGTAGTGTCTTCCAAGCGGAAATAAAAGCGATGTTGATAGCCATAGATCTTGGGAAAAATTATGTCTTAAAGTTGTGACTTATAAGTTTGCTGTAAAATAAATGCGAAATGTAGCGAAGGGTAACTCAAAGAAAGAACAAGATATAATAGAGGTTAAACCTTTATTATGAAGGCAATTGGTAGAACTTTCAGATGACATAAAAAAGTTTATAAATAAAAGTGAATTCGAGCTGTTATAACTTTATCCAAAGACATTTCGAAAATTCTGAGGTCGGATTCGTATTTCAAGAAAAAAAAAACGGTAATTATATAAAGAATATTGATGCGATGAATAAGAAAACAATTTCAATAAGGCCTTCAGTTCCCTACCAGCGATTGAAAAGCAGGATCTCAGTAAAATTTTCCCATAAAAACTTTACAAATTTTGTTCGAAATGGGTGTAAAAAACTGCGGATATTTTCAACATATTCAACATATATAAATAACCGATTATGGATATCATCAAGCATTTGAAAAAAGCAGAGATCGAAAATAACTCGTCCATATACCAAAAACCACAAATTGTGATTTATATTTTTGTGATAAAAATAAATCACTGAAAATAACAGTTATAAAATAATTTTTATTTAAATGGTTTGGTATGACCTTTATTCGTTTTTGTTGATTTTTTGCCATTTATTTTTCATATTCGCAAATAAAAGTCACAAGCTAACCTTTACGAAAAAAATAAATTATAAATCACTCATCTAGATTAGTTGTGTTTGTTTCTTTTATGTTTCTCTCAACCCGTAACCTAAAATGTTCTCTAATAAATCACTCTCTCAGTGATATATCACAAAAAAATATTTTTAAATGGCTGCGAATGAGAATTTACTATTTAAATGAATGTGAACCCGTTATTTTCGGTCTCTGGAAAAAAGAGACTCTAACAAATTATGTTCGGATCTGATTTTGTTTTGCTGACATTTGACACAGTGTATGAGAAATTCAGTTTCTAACTGGTATAGTTTCAAATCGGATGTATTCGAAATAAAAACACTATCTAATATTTAATTGTATATTTGTTTTTATTAAGTTTTATAATGTTAGTTTGCATTTACAAATAAATTTTACACATCTATATTATAATATAATTTACCATTGCAAAAAAGTTTTATTCCGAAAAGTTTTTTTATAATTAAATACAATTTATAATTTATTAATTTTTAATAGATTTTTATTCTCAGTTATATTTAAGTATTACAAAATATAGTAGTTTCATGTTGTTTTTTATAAAGTTCCAAAGTTTGTAATTGTAATTTTTATTCTTTTTAAATATTGTTTGTGAAAAAAACAAAAAAAAAATTGGTATGTATAAGAAAATAAAATAAACAAGATTAATAACAAAAATAAATTTAAACAAATGTATATAAAATAATAAAAAATAATGTTGATTTGTTCATTGATGTGCTATTTTTACTATATTTACTACTATTTTGAAAAAATACTAAAAATAACAAGTAAAAAAATTATAAGATAATACAAATACATTCATATGAAATAAAACACAATAGTTTCCGTGCTTGAATGATTTACAGATTTTTGTCCAACTTTCTAATAAATGTTGGCCTAAACCAGTGGTCGGCATAGAGAGAACATGAAACATGTATAATAATAACATATTAAACATATCCATTCTCTGTTCTTATCTAATCTACCATTAATTGTGATTTTGGTTTCATATTTTTATGAACTTCGTTAGCATTCGTGTTGTTTACATATAAATAACCGATTATGGTGGCTATGAGTGACGACCACTGGCCTAAACCAACAAATCTGGCTAACGTGGAAACGTAGTTAATCAGGCCTGTTACAGAATTCCATTCCGATCGAAAGTGGAATTAATTCGGTTTTTTTTGCTTCTTCAGAACCAATTTCAGTTTTCAAAGTGATTATTTCTTTATAATTATTTGTTTTCTAAAATTTTTAATCAGTTTCTGTAGCAAACACTTCACAGTTACTTTAATAAATAAACGCTGTTCAAATTAAAATCAGAAATACAGACATATTAAATATTGTTACGATATTGTACTTGAATTCAAATATAACGATTTTAACGGCTGATTTAAAAGTAGCATAATGCTTTCAAATAGCAGTGCTGTAATAGCAAACTGTAACATATATGTGGGCATTATTAACATTGAATAAAAGCTTTCAGTTGACCATTGCTCGTAAGTGCGACCGTATATTCGAATTCGAATATTCAGTTAAAGAACATTGTAGAAAGTACACCACAGATGGCGTATGTATTAGAAAGCTATAGACAGTTAAAGAGCAATCTAGAGTGCAGATGGCAGTGTTATAAATAGTGGCAGAGGTTGCAGTCGTTAGTGAGTTATCAGAGACGCTTTCCGAATAAACATCAACTGAGTGACTTTAAGTGTGCTGTATTTATACCCTACACCACCATAGTGGGGAGGGTATTATGCGTTTGTGCAGATGTTTGTAACGCCCAAAAATATTAGTCTAACACCCACCTTAAAGTATACCGATCGACTTAGAATCACTTTCTGAGTCGATTAAACGATGTCCGTCCGTCCGTCCGTCTGGTTGGCTGACTGGCTGTCCATGTAAACCTTGTGCGCAGAGTACAGGTCGCAGTTTTGAAGATATTTCGATCAAATTTGGTACATATTACTTTTTCGGCCCAAGGACCAAGCCTATTGAAACTGGCTGAAATCGGTCCATTATTTCACCTAGCCCCCATACAAATGTCCCCTCGAAATTGGACTTTATCGGTCATAAATGTTTAATTTATCAATGTATGTACACAAATTTCGCTCCAATTAAGTTTTATATATACAAAATTCATGTCACCAAATTTTGTTACGATCGGTCCATAATTAGTCATAGCTCCCATATAGACCCGCTTCCGAAAATCACTTTAACGTGCATAAATCGCTTAAAAATGTTGGTATACACACAAAATTCAACATAGTTACTTTAATATAGACATAAATCACACGATCTAATTTTATGGTGATCGGTCCATAATTGGTCATAGCTCCCATATAACCCCCACTTCCGAAAATCACTCACGAATATAAATTATTGATATTTTAAAAGAAAAATATTTCTACTCATTACTTGGTGTAGGGTATTATATGGTCGGGCTTGACCGACCATACTTTCTTACTTGTTTTCAAGTGAATTCGTGTACATTATAAAGTGTGTCGGTATTTCTGCGAATTTATAAACGTGTATAAAAAACATTGAGTGACTATTTAATTCTGTGGTTGTTGTACATTTTAAATAAATAAAGAGTTGTTACAATTTTCAAACTACTAAACGGCTTTTATTTACAATCAAAAGTATCCGGTTTATTTAAAGGAAATAAACAAACGTTTTGAAAAGGTTAAAACGTAACAATATTTTTGGAATTAATAAATTACACGGAATCTGAAGAACTTAAAATTAAATCAATCGGAATTGAAACCATTCCGAACAAAATGTGTGACAGGCCTGAATATCTTCGTTTCCATACTACTTTTGTTATTTTCAAAAAATCTTGTTTCCTTTTGCAGTGGTCGGAGTAAAAAGAACATGTAATGGAATTTGTTGTTTATATGTAAATAACCGATTGTGCTCGGCTCATGTTGGCTATGAGTGCCGACCACTGGTTTAGAATAAATTTTCAAACACTCTTTATACAAAAGTTTGGTGGATTAGTAATTGTGTTTATTTATATATATTTTTATTAAAAGATTATAAAATTATTTTATAGTAAAAATAGCAAAAAAAAAAATCATAGAAACTTTTTAATAAATTACTATTAAAAACAATAATATTTTTAACTAAATTTTTCTTTTCACTAAATTGTATAAAAGTTGTTTTATTTATGTATATATTATTGTTTTAATTTTATTTTTAAATTTTTAAAGAAAAGTGCGTGTTTGTTTCAAATATAATTTTTTTTTCAAAATTGATTTCAAATAAATTGGCTTAAATTAAAATTTTTTATTTTAAAAAATCTATGTCGGCAGGGAAAAATCTTGAAAAACTTAAAATTCATTTAAAATTTGTATATTATTAAAATAAATTGTTTTTCAATAAGACATTGTAAGGGATTTCTTAGGTCCCATAATGAGACAGTTAAAAGTTCGAATAAATAACTTATTTGATGCTATCAGCGCAAAAGTGGTGTACCCACACTATATTCAACTTAAACCACTTTTGCTACATTACTTTGTTACATTATGTTCTGTGCAAAAACGATTTTTTCAGCTACATCCGCTTTTGAATACCAAAAGGTAGCTTACCTCATGTTTGCATTGATAGTTGGTAATTGTGGGTTACACTACTTTTGCGCTGATGGCCTAATTTCATACCAAATTTAATTCTCAAAGGTTTCTTAAATTAAAATAAAGGTTTAAATTTCATATTTGATTTGAAAAAAGTACCAAAATTTGATATCCATCGCAAATATAAAATTTAATTGTTGTTTAAGAAACCCCTTATTATTCTCAAATTATTCTTATTGATAAAAATATTGCAGAATACTTGAAATTTAAAATAATAAAAAATTGTTTTATACATGATACAATAGTTTTAGAAGGTAGAATCACTAGGGAGAGTTTTCAATATTTACCCCTATAACGTCAAACTTTGATTTTGATTTTCTTTCGTTTGACATTACAAGAATTGTATAATTGAGAATTTAGTTTCTACTGAGTGTACCTTTTTATTCGTAGTCCAAACATTTGAGAATAAGGCTTGAAAACAATTTAAGAATTAAGCTATTTATCGAATTGAAAACAAAGTCTACTTTCTGTTGGGAGGCTAGTATTATAATATTTCTCAAACAAAAGTTCGAAAGAATTAATTTCTAATTGAATTTTCAAAATCCATTTAAATTGTATCTCTTTTCCATCCATTAATGCATTCAGCCCGAATTAATTCGTTGTCTTAATTACTTTGTACTTCAAATGTATTGAATTCATTCCATTGAGAATTCATTCTTTAAAGAATTAATTCTTCAAATCCATTACAAAATATCTTAGTACTTCAAACGTATTGAATTTTTGATTCCTTTAATTCAAATCCATTACAAAGTATCTTGAACAATTAATTGAACAATTAAAAGCAAAACAATAACAAAATTGAATAAAGAAAAAATATTTTAATTCAATTTGGATTTTATTTGAATTAACAAAAATTTAATCATTCAAAGGTTGAATGAATTATTTTATGAATTAATTCCATTGACTTGATTCAACAATGAATGAATTCTATTCAAATAAAAGCTTAGGATTTTGAGAATGAATTGCAGAAATTTTTTATTTATGAATTAAGATTTTAGATCAAATTGAATTAATTAATTCGAAGCTCTATTATCAAATAATGCAGAATATTTTTAACTAAAAATGCAGGGACCGAATTACCGCATTCAATATCGAGTAAAACTGATCATAATTATCTTATTTGAGATTATGGCATTCGATATCGAGTAAGAAATTTAGTACATTTTATTATAATTTCAAAATCGTTTTTCGATACGATTTAAATTTTATTAAATAAGCTTAATTCTATGTAAATAAGTCAAATTTGCCATAAAAAACATTTTGTTAAGATTGGATTATTTTTACTTATGTTTGACTTAATCAAAAGACTGGAACCTGAAATTACTGATCGATTAAGTACATAACCGTAAATGCTATTGCTACTTTAATTTATTTCAACTTTATTTGCTGCAATTTATAAATTTTATGAAGTTATTCATTCATTCAGTCTGGTTATTAACGAATTTTTAATTTCATGTATATGAGGGCTCTAAAGATCGAGTCTTTGAAAATGTTTACGAAAAGGAGATTATGTTGAAGCTGGCATAATTTCGGAACTGGTCATCTGATTTGAACAAACGAAGAGTTCTCCTAAAGGTTTTATTTCGAAGTTGTGGAGCACTAATATTTTAAACCTTGATATGCTGTACTTCGTTACTGTATTTTATGTGAGACATTTTGTTCAGTTCAAATATTATATTGATCAATGGATGAAAGTTAATCTTTTTAATTTTGTAGCGATTTGAAAATATCTTACAACAATATCAAGACCTTGGCCAGACATTAGACTGGATATTTTAAAATTTTATAAGAGACTAACTAGTGAAGGGAAATACCAACAGATTCCAAATCCAGTGGAAGCTATGCGGTGGTATCTGCACTAGATAGCTCAATGTTCCCGTACTCCGCAAACCCAATGATTCTGATGCTGAACTGCTTGGCTATCTCTATCAGAGATGAGCGGCATTCGCTCAAAAGGAACGAAGATTGGGGGAAGATTAAATAACAGTTGCAATAATTCTATAATTGCCATGAATCCAAAAATCTGTGAAAGACACTTGATCTGTCGTTATACAATTATATTTTAAGCTTATTTTAACCATTGTATAACGAAGAATATACTCCACTGATATTCTGACTAGATCTGGAAATTATTAATCTAACAGTGTGCCTAACTTCTGTTCAGGGATCAAATTTTTTAAAATTTGTTATATGTTTAGGAAAAAGTTTTTAAGAGTTTGCAAATATTCAACAAATTGCTTATTTTCGTAAGGAATTGGAATTTTTAATCTATATAAAAAAGTGTCATTGAAAATGAACTGGAAATCGATTTCGAAAAGGAATCGATAAGAAAATGAACAAGTAAGTGTTATATTCGGCTTTGCCGAATCTTATATACCCACCACCAATATCATGTGCGTTTTGTTTAAAATCATTTATCTGGTTACCCGATTTGGTTGGTTTTATATTTACTATAACTAGAATATATCTGTGGTAAATTTCACATTACTGGAGGATAATGCCCTTTTCGGATGTGGGCCTTATATAGGAGATACATATAATTATGGATCCATATTCACATGTGTAGGGGGCGGATTTTCATGCATTTATTATTGGAAAATATGCGCCTAAAATATGCTTCAAAAAAATCAAAATATGACCTAAAAATTTAAAAAATATGCACTTATATTTTTGTGCAGAAACATAAAATAATTAAGTATGGAATTCGAAATGTCCAAAATAAATACACAACACTGTTGCCAGCAGTTAGAACTCTTTAAATTATACCAGAAATTAAACAATTAAAGTTCTAAAACTATTGAATACTTGTTTAAAGCCATAATCTTTAGAGCTTCTCTATTTTGATCGTGCTGTAAAGTAGCATCCAACCTTAATTTTTATCTCGTAATAACCAAGCAATTAAGCAATTAGTAAATGTATCCCTTATAGAGGGAAATAATATCTGATCACTTGGCTGACTCCAATTTATATATTTTGGGTCATTTGACGTGCTATTTGTAATGCAGAGAGAAGTCAATTGGTTACTTTATACATCCCATGGAATCTAGCATAAAGACAATTATCACTTAAGTGTCTCTATGTAATCTATAGTGTCTCTAAGTTATCCAAAATCACTAGTTTACGACAGTCTCGTAGAAATGACTGTCAGGAGCGGTAACTGTGTATGTGAATCTTTCGATAACGAAATCTCTTATAACTTGAATTTGCCATTAAAACAAATATGAATGTTTTTCGATACATTTAATGAATTTTTGATACTTAAAAAAACTAAACTTTTTTGAAGAAAAATGTTTTGAAATGATAATTTTCAATTACTGTTGAAGAAATGAAGAATTTAATGCCAGTTTCTCGATGTCGAAAAAAGTTAGTTAGTAAATGTTATCTACTGCTATTTCTATAATAAATTCGACAAAAAAAATGGTTGTCGAAATAATGTATTGCCCATTAATGACAAAAAACTATATTTTTATTAAAAATTGGCATAATATGCATATAAATATGCATTTTGAAGTAAAATATAACAAAATATGCATTATCAATAAAATATGCAAAAATATGCACTAACAAATCGATGACATTTTGCAGCAAAATGTGCGATTCGGATAGATAATTGGTCTACATTGTATTTGGACGTTCGAGAAAAAACATGCATTTGCATATAAATCCGCCCCCTACACATGTGTATTTAAGTGTTTGTCGGAAGTGGTCCTTATATGGGACCTATGACCAATTAGCTGGCGATCTTCATAAAATTCGGTACGACGATTTCTATATATGTATTCGAATTATTTTTGAATAATTTCAACTTGATAGCGATATTTTTAACAGATTTATGCGTATTTAAGTGATTTTAGAGAGTTGGCTATAGGGGGCTATAGTCAAATATGTACCGATCCAAATAATATTTCGTTTTGCAATTTGTTTTTATGTGTATCTTATTTTTGCTGAATTTGGTATGGATACTGGTTTCTATAGGAATTTATATTCTATAGAGCCTTAGTCCGGAAAGATATTAATATGGTGTCTGGGAGAAATCATGGACCGATTTTATCATATTCAAATTTCATGGTATTATTTGCAATTTATTTAAAGAAAATAGCAAAACATTTTCGAAAAATATCAACTATTTTAGAAGTTGTCTCACGTTTTGGACCATACCTCTATTTGACCGATTTTGCCCATTTTCATTACCAAACATTTCTGATCAACAAATAATATTTGGGGAAATTTCATCCCTGTACGTTATTTTCGAGGACCTATCGTGCCAATAGACGGCCATAGCTAGATCGCCTTAAAATTTTATAAGGACCCAGAATATACAGGCCTGTCACACATTTTGTTCGGAATGTTTTCAATTCCGATCGATTTCGTATTAGGTTCTTCAGATTCCGATTAATTAATTTAACAGCGTTGTTTATATTAAAACAAAAGTGAAGTTTATGGTACTGAAATTAATTAAACATTTTAGAAAAACAAATGATTACAAATAATTATCAATTCCACTTTTAAAACTTAAAGTGGTTTCATTCCGAAAGAAATGCTTGTTTCTCTTTTTCTTAAGAAGCGAAATACTGAATTAATTCCACTTTCGATCGGAATGAAATTCTGTGACAGGCCTAAAATATACTTTTTGGTTCAACGTCCAATATTTCGATATGTTACAAATGGAATGACAAATACTTTTTGGTGGAGGGTATAAAAAAATGTGATGTATTTAATGTATCCGTTTTGTAAATTGTTTAAAAGCATAGGTTAACATATTTCGTGCCTAAATTCATTTAAATTATTTGCATTTGTCGTTTGGGGACCCATAATATATATAAGTTATGCGGTCTACAACTAATATTTGATGTGTCGCGCTTAATAAAAAACTTAAAACTTATATTTTCTTTGAAAAAATATGCATATTTATGCAAGTTTCAGCAAAAAATTAATTTGTGAAATATGAAAAAATTAATTGTTAAAACAAGGTCAGATGTGGTATCTTTTCGGACCAGCTAAATCTGAGACTGTCCCTTAGAGTATCAGATTACGGTAGCATAATTCAAGTCATTAGATACCTAGAGAGTGTGTACATCACATCAAAAATTGTCCAAGAATGTCGGCTGTCTCTAGAGGATAGAGGCAGAATAACAGAGCTGATGCTCTAGCGAAAGAAGAAACCACCATAAATTCGAATCTGGCCAAATACGGATATATAATCGATCAGTTAATACATTTAATTTACTAATTTCAGTTAGGGAATAGTGTTATACATAGTTACTAGTTTAAAATTTTGATTTGTAACGGTCTTGGATTTGCGTTAGAGATATACAATATCCTGCAAGTGCTCCACAGAGAATTTGAATTAGTTAGCCTCTGTTAAAGTAAAAATATTTTTATTAACCAGGGTCAAAAAGAAAATTTTTCGAATTTATATGATTTATTCACTGTATATCGAAAAAGTTCAACTATATATTTGACCCATGTAGACTACGAGAAAGTCTATGATGTTCTGAAGATAGACTTTATCTGGATGGCGCTTGATACTAGAGGTATTCCACAAAGGCTTATTAACATTCTCAGGAATAGCTATGAAGGATCGACGTACAGGGTTTTGAATGATGGCGCTTTAAGTGATAGCTTTATAACGAAGAGTGGCGTAAGGCAAGGGTGTGCTCTGTCATCGCTGTTATTTATAACTGTGATGGATGTTATATTTGATGAAACAGTGCCTGTAGGACTCAATTGGGGAAGGTACAATAAAAAAGCAGATGATCAGTGAAGTGAACAGTTTTGAATATCTTGGCAACAGTATAAGTTATGATGGTGGTACAACGCAATCAGCGTTTCAACGAAACTAAGAATATTTGACGCCTGCGTAAAATCCAAGCTATTATATGGGTGCGAAATATTGTTCCTCACAAGGAAAATAGTTAAAAAATTGCAGACATTTATCAATAGATGATTTCGCAGTATTTCAAGAATATAGTGGCCTCACAGAATAACGAACGACAATTTGCTATTAAGGATGAGAATGATATAAAGAAGCGTAAAGATAGTTGGCTGGGTCACATTCTAAGAAAATAACCGTCTGAAGTCCCACATGCAGCACTTGAGTAGAACCCTCAGGGACATCGAAACGTTGGTCGACCAAAAACATCATGGAGAAATACTGTAGCTAAAGAGACTAGAAAATCCTGCAACCACTTACGATACATAGCAAGAAAGAGAGAAGAGTAGAAGAAATTCGTAGAAAGCATTTGAGGAGCCGCAGAACAAAAGGTACTTATTTGAATTTTTGATTTTGCTATGCCCCAGATAATAAAATTTAAAACTCTTCTATAATTTTATTTAAAACCCTTTAGTTAATACCTTGAAAATTTATCTAATGTCGCGACATGTCGTTTTTATTTCTGGAAATAATTTATGTCTGTTAGACCCCTTTCACACTAGGCAATTTAGTTGCGCAAGTCTCTTGCCCAACAACAAAACAGCATGCAAAATTTTCTTCTCCTTAACCCGACATTACCTCTGGCATCAACAAACACAAGAGACTTGCGCAACTAAATTGCCTAGTGTGAAAGGGGTCTTAGGTATGTATATACAATGGGTAATAAATATCCGTTGCCCTAAGTCTTTACCTGATAAATTTTTGTCATGATAAATGTCAATATAAAAAATTATCAGGTATAAGTAGTCCCCATTTATTATTATTGCTTCCTTAGTCCCCTTTTACAATGCAGAAATTGAAAGGCAGACAGTCTAAGTTTGTAGGCGAGGGGTTGAAGAGGTAGATTGTGTAGTACACGACTATCTGTACTAGACATTTTTTGATTCTCTTTTCCACTTTTCGCAGTTTTCATGTTGTTGCTTCATATCATTTTTCTCACAGCAATGTTTATATGCATTTGACAATGTAAATATTCACACTGCGAAAAAGGAAACAATTTCTGCATTGTAAAAGGGGACTTATGACAAAACAGTTAGTGCTTTACTCAGACAACTTTGTCTTGGCAACAAATGTCATTATTTGCTAATGATAAATATTTGCCAAGTATAGACAGGGGGCTATACATGAATAAACCGAAAAATAAGATGCGTTTTTTATACCCTTCACCTTCGTGAGAAGGGTATATATAAATTGGTCATTCCGTTTGTAATTTCCACAATATAATTTTCCGACCCTATAAAGTATATATATTCTGGATCCTTATAGTTAGCGGAGTCGATTACACCATGTCCGTCTGTATGTCTGTCTGTCAGTCTGTTGAAATAAATTTTCTGAAGACCCCAGATATCTTCGGTATACAAATCTTCAATAATTCGGCCAGACATGCTTTCGAGAAGCTTCCCATTTAAAATCAGCAAAATCGATCCACAAAAGGCTGAGATATGAGGAAAAAACAAGGACAACCTCGATTTTTGACCTATGTCTGGATTACTGGATGGATATCTAATGATAGATATTTCAAAGACCTTTGCAACGACGTATATAAGACCCATACAATGGTTCAAAATCGGAAAAAATATTTTTTAAACCGATTTTTTTTCCACGAAAAATTTTTTTTAAAATTTAAAAAACAAAAAAAATTTCTATAAATTTATAAAATTAGAAAAAAAAAAATTTTAAATTCCCAAAAAATGAAAAAAAAAAATTGGTTTACCTAAAAATATTTAAAATTTGTATTTTGAAGTATAATTTGGTGAAGGGAATATAGATCTCTTACTTATTAACAGATTTAACTGTGTTTTTAAACGATTAAATAGATATGTATTAATTTTTAAATAATTCCGCATTTTTAATATGGGATGCGTTTGTATTTCTTTTTTAAATATTTTATTTTAAAGTTGTAATGCTAAAGCAGAAAAGGAATTTAAGGAGATTTCAAAAAATTGTATGCTTTTGCAAGTAATAAGCTAAAAAATTGAGAAAATTCCTCGCCTTAATTCTAAATTTGAATTTATGTGAAACTTTTTTAAATGTAATCATTATAAAATTAAAAAAAAATTAAGCCAATTTATTGCATTTATTTACTATTTATTTAAATTAATTTTTTTTGTTTAAACATACACACACTTTATTACGTTTTGCCTAAATTTGTTTGTTTGTTTGTTTGTTATATTGTAAATGTAAAGTTTATTACATGATTTTGAATTAAAAAAAATAAATAAATGACTTCAAAAATATTTTGTGTTATTTTACTTGATTGTTTTAAGAGTTAAATAAAGAAAGTTATTCTTTATAAGTTCAATAATTTAGTCAAAATTTTATCATCGTCGTCGTTGGTCAAAAAAATGCAATATCGGAATTCGTTTATAGTTATGTTCAAGCCATTGCCAAATCATCAAATCCATGTGCCGAGAGATGAGCTAAATCTCACGCTTTGGCACCCGGTATTTTCGATAGAACCTTGGATAGATCGACACCAGTTAGGGCATTGATTGAGGGTGGCAATTGGGCCACAAGGCGGGTGACATCGTTGGTTATATTGTCATTGCCACCGATAAGAACAATTTCTTCAGTTTTAGCCAAAGGAGCGGCAATTTCGGCAGCAATCTGTCAAATAAACAAAATATTTGTTAAAATTTTTATTAAGTTTTAAATTAAGCCCAATATTCATAGAGATTTTTTTAAATTTCTCAATTTTCTATATAAAAAATTTGTTTTATAACAAACCTTTGATAAATTTAAAATTTTTGTATGAATAGGGGGGGGGGGATAAGTTTTTAACTAAATCATAGATGAATACATTTAGATCGGAAACTCTACTGTCAAAGATTTAAGTCAGTTGTCAAAAACCTAAGTGGCGAGTCATTTTTTTGTTTGACCTTTTTTCTATTTTTTTTCTCTATGAATTAAATTACCTTGGGTAGTGATTCCAAAACAATACTCATAATGGCAGCATCTCCATATTGTTTATAGACATGGGCCTTCATGCGCATACGTTCTGCTTCGGCCTTACCCACCAATTCAATGGCATGAGCCTCGGCAGCACCAATTTTACGTATCTTTTCGGCTTCTGCACGGGCCATTTCAATAGTTTGACATCTAATTGGAAAATAATATTAATTAGTTATAACAAAATTTCTCTAGCTGTAAAATAATGACACTTACTGTTTACCCTGGGCTATGGTTTGTACTCTAAATGCTTCAGCTTCGGCGGGTAATTTGACAGTGCCAATCAATTCTCTGTCCTTACGTTGTACTTCTTGTGATTCGATTTCGATTTGTTTACGTCTCTCCACCACATCAATTTGTATTTCTTCGTTACGTATCTTTTGACGTATTTTCGCTGCCTGCAATTCGTAGGCCAATTGAGATTCGGCCTTGGCAGTATTTGTTTCCTGATCGAAATTGGCCTTTTGCAATTTAAAGAGACGTGCATTGTCCTCAATCTTCGTATCGGTGGAATATTTAACATCCATGGCACTCTTTTCACATTCGGCTTCACGTATGCCGGCATCACGATTGGCTTCGGCTACGCCAGCATCGGCATCGCGTTTAACAACGGCCGTTTGAGCTTTGCCGAGCGAGGCCAAGTATTGGACATCATCGAAGACGTCCTTGATGGTGAACGAGAGAATTTCGATTCCCATGCGGCCGACATCAGGTGCGGCTACCTCGCGCACTAAGGCTGCGAATTGATCGCGATCTTTGTATACCTCTTCGACTGTAAGAGTTCCTGTAACGATAGGGCAGAGATAAATTTAATTATTTTCCAGTATTTCTTCAAATAGTATAAGAGTAAAGTGTTTAAATTAATATTCGTTTAATATAACTATTCGGAAGTCCCTATTGAAAGAACCTTTATTACAAAATATGTACTTTGAATCTATATAAAAACACAACTAAATCGAATTTCGAAATTCGAAGTTCTGGAGAACTTTTTTATGACCATGGATTCTTTTGTTCAAGAAATATTGTGTATTCTAAATTTGTTTTTTGTTAATAATTGAATTGAAAAAAAATTAATTTACCTTGAAATCACTGCATATGTTAGACCCACAATTAAGGTCAGTTTAAAAGTACCCATCCAAATCATAGACATATTTATTTAGAAAATATTCTTGATGAATTAATTTGTTGTTGAATTTTGAATTATTTTCTGGTATTTTTTAATTTACTTTGTTTTAAATCTATTTCGAAGATAAATTTTAAGGTTTATGTTTTTGAAAAAGCTTCACTTTTAATTTAAATTTTCCAAAGATGTTTTTAAATTATTGAGTTTTGTTTTTAATTTTTTAATTAATTTATTTAGTTTGTTTAATTCTTCACTTTGTATTTAAAGTTTTTGTATTAATTATTCTTTAATTTGTTATAAAATATACATTGTTTCAAATGCTTAACACAAATAACTGACTTTAGTTATTAATTTCCATTTAAATATAAATTGTAAATTGTTTCAGTTATCTTTTTCTACATATTATATATATGTACTTACTTACATATAAATATTTATGTATTCAATTTAAACAAAATTATCACACTGCTAAAACTTAATTGTTTTCGTTATCTCTGATACAAGTAATTTTAAATCAAATTTTAATTTGATATTTATTTCTCCCCTCTTGTCAGTCCTAGACGCTATTGAACTTGACGTCATTATGCGGTTGTTCAAAAAGTGATAAGAACTCAACAGTTTTTAAAGCAACAATAATTTAAACTGATGAGATTTGTAGTAAAACATATAAATTGAATTGTTTACAATCGATCATTACTTTTTAGCCACTTGCGTCATTAAATAGGGTTTACAGGTAAAAGAGTGAAGAGGAGGTTTTGACACTTAGCAAGACTGAGGAAATAGTTGCCGACAATGAACCATTTAAAAAAGCACAGTGACTTCTTTATTCAATGTTACCTTATATAATGGTGGACTTTAGAATTAGGCCCATGAATTTAGTTACTGAATTAATCAGGTACTTATGAAATGTTTACGGATAGAAACATTCTTAGATATGAGTCTTTATAGGCTTCAGAAGGAGGGTTTCCATTTGGCTTTATAATAGTAACAATGAGCCATTTAAAAATCACAGTGACTTCTTTCTTTAATGTTACCTTCCGATTTAGATTAAGGGTAATGATAAGTTATTACATTTTTATACCCTTCACCTTCGTGAGAAGGGTATATATAAGTTTGTCATGTTGAAATACATTTTCTGAAGACCCCAAATCTTCAATAATTCTGTCAGACAAATGGTTGAGATATGAGGAAAAAACCAGGACAACCTCGATTTTTCACCTATATCTGGGTCACTAAGTCATTAATATAGACAATATGGATATCTAATGATAGATATTTCCATTTAAAATGGGTCAAAATCGGAAAAAAAAAATTTGAACCGAATTTTTTTTTTCACCAAAAAATTTAAAAAAAAAATTTTTTAAAATTAAAAAATTTTAAATTTAAAAAAAAAATTAAATTTAAAAAATTAAAATAACAATTCGAACAAAAATTCTGGATTATTAAGTCATTCATATAGACAATTTGGATATCTAATGATAGATATTTCAAAGAGCTTTGCAACGACGTACACTCAGGTCTCGTTTTATGCGGATTTTAAAATTTTAGATGTTTTTTTTTAAATTCTAGTGATGAAAGTGACGTTGAACCAATTCCTAAACGATGCCGACAATTATTCAGTCATTCAGATTGATCATACATATTTACAGAATTTCCTTAAAAAATGTTTTAGCTTAATTTTTGGATCATTTTCTGTTTTTTCTGTGATTAATGAATTAATATTATATTTTTGTTTATTTTTTTTAAAGGGTTTTTGTTTTTACTGTTTAAGTAAATGAAATAAATATATTTTTGTTGATTTTTTTATGCGATTTTGTTCTGGTTTTTTAATTAAAATTTGAATTTATGCGGTTTTTCAGAATTTTGGAACGAATCATTGGTTTTTATATGAAGCTAGATTATCGTTTTATGCGAATTCAATTTATGCGATTTTGGAACGCATCTATCGCATAAAACGAGACCTGAGTGTATATATAAGTTTAACCCGAATTTTTTTTCACCAAAAAAATTTTAAAATTAAATTTTTTAAAATTAAAAAAAAACAAAAATTTAAAATTAAAAAAAAAAATTTAAAATAACAATATCAACTGTCTTGTACAATATAAAGTATAATTTAAGTGTTAACGAGTATTTGTATAAAAACACATACAGCCCAATTATGAATAAAAATTCCCCGGGAGCTTTTTCCCTTTTCTCATATTTCCTATTTAAATTCAATGGGAAAAAACTTCCGTGGAATTTTGTATTCATAATTGGGCTGATAGTGACTATTTAAACTGTTGTTGTGTAAATTTCAATAAATAAAGAGTGTTATAATTTATGAACTACTAAACTGTTTTTATTTACAATCAAAAGTATACGGTTTATTTAAAGGAAATAAACCACCATTTTTAAAAGGTAAAAACGTAATAATATTTATAATTTATAGACTAGAAAGGATTGAATGGTACCTTTCTTCTGAGGTATATACATCATTATTTAATAGCCTTTGATGTTGGACTTATTCTCAATCTTAATAAAGGAAATGGTGAATTCTCTTGAATGAACATGTTTATTTAGGGCGGGATTCAGAAACGGAAAACAATTTAAAATTTTTTGTATAAAAAACCCAACAAGTTTATTTTGAAACCTGATTGATATTCACAAAAACATTGCCGTGTTTCTGAATCAAAAAAAATTCTGAATCATTGTAAAAGTTCGAAAGTTTAAATTGGTAAATATTTCATTGGATCTTTGAAACTGTAGTATGTACTAATTAAACTGAGATGCTTTTAAAGACATTTTTGTACATACAGTGGTGGCCACCAATTTAAGACAAATACTTGAATTTTTTTCATCAACTGAATTTTAAGTGCGATAGAGCCAAAATAAAAGGACCTCTAAGGGTATGAAATTTATTATTAATGTTTCTAGTTTCTGAAAAATGTTTGGAAATATCGGTAAAACATATATGGACAAAGATATGTGGAAATACGTTGACCCACCTGAGCGAACATCCGCTGTTAATAACATGATATGACCGAAACTAATGGAACTAAAAATACGAAATTTGGTCCGAATATTTTATAATAATAAAAATATAATGATATAAATGTGAGAAAATATGTTTATTTAAAAAAAAAATTTTTTGGTCAAGTTGTAGACAAAATTGTATGTGTTCGTGGTGAATATGTATGAATTGACACAGTCGAATAAAACACACTTGTGTGTTAAAACAGTCCTCATGCATACATATTTGTGGAAATATTTGAAAAAATAATTGACAATTACATGGAATTTAGTAAACAATTTTTGTCTTAAATTCATGGCCACCACTGTAAATGGTATGAATTGCATTTCTTTGCATTCTATTTATAATAAGTACTAAATTGATTCATACATTTTACGAATATTTTTCATAATACAATTTGAAAAGGCTGGACCAAAAATTATTTAAAATTTCATTCATATTTTCTGGAAGAATAATTGAAATTCTATTTGAATAAATTGAAATTTTCTTTGAATAAATTTAATATTTTTATGATTTTCAGAGACAATGAAAAAATGCAGATTTTAAAGATTTACAGTTATAAAATATGCATGTAATTGTAATAAAAATATTTACATATCAATGTTTCTTAGATAGAAAAATTTTAAAACAATTAATTTCAATAACAAAACTTCTTCATGTTCAATTGCATAATATGTATGAAGAAATTCATATTCAAAATTAATTTTCAGTGATCAATAGGTTCAGATTATGTTGAAATTTATTCCAGATATGAACTTATATTATCTGTGTAAGTAGCCTTAGTTCATATCTATGTTACAAAAGAATATCCAAAAGTCAAAAAAGTCTTTGTGTAAATTCATTGTTTAAAATTCCAGCACTTATTTATCACACTTATGCCGATGTCTAACATTTAACATAATTAATTTTGGCCACGACCACGTCAGAAATACAGAATTATAAACTTTGAAAATAATAATTTGAATTAATTAATCTGTTCTTGTACATTATAAAGAGTGTAATTTAAGTGTGTGTATTCCTGTGAATTATAACCGTTTAAAGAGGTTGTTGTGTAAATTTGAATACTTAAATAAAGAGTTGTTACAATTTGAAACCACTAAATTGCTTTTATTTGCAATCAAGAGTATACGGTTTATTTAAAGGATATGAACCACCGTTTTTAAAAGGAAAAAACGTAACAATATATTCGATTTAGTTGAATTAAGCTAGAAAGGAAACTATAATTATCGAATGATGTTGAGTGGAATACAATGGGATATAAATACATTTTTGAAGATGTTGAAAGGAGCTGTGATATCAGGCCTATAAAATTTAAATGGTTATACGATAGCAGTATTCCAAATTGATGGTAAATGTTGGATGTAAGCCGTTGCTAATGCAACTATCTTAAAATAACCTTGTGAATATTCATTACTAATGATCAAAAACCCACAAATTCCCCTTTTTTATTTATACGCCAAATTATGTTAACCCTATTCTAACACCAAACTAAAACCTGTCCATTCAATTCTATTTTAAAATCATAAACATTGTTTGTTTAATTTAAACCAATAAAAAATAAACTAGTAAAGTAAAGAACATCAAAACAATTACTTTTTGACGTTTTCAAGTTATTTTTTTATGGTAGTTAATGGCAAAATAAGAGAGACAAAAAAACTAGACATCATGCAAGTGCCTCAGGGTAAATACACGTTTTATTTTGAGATAATTTTGCCAAATTAAATACGATTTTTACACGTGTTTTATACACAAAAACATTACTTTTTTATAGGAAACATAAAAAACTTATAGCTTTAAAATGAAATATACCGGCATTTTCGTATAAAACAAGTTTAGAAGTTGAATATTTCTTTGGTTTATTAAACGAAAGATTAATTTGTTTTTAACTTTAAAGCTTATTTTAAACTTATATTTCAAAACTATTATTTAAACATTTTAAATCTTATTTTTTTTCCTTTTCATAAAATTGAAAACTTTTTTATTTAATTCAATAAAGGTTTTGCCTATTACCATCAACCTTTCTACACTTCCATGCTGGCTTAAACCAAATTACATTATGGCAAGAGTGCGTCTATCATAAAAAATAAAAACAATTAGTGTTAAAATTCTCCCCTCTCCATGCTAATGTCAGCTAAAAGTAACAGTTAACTGCTACCAACAACAACCCAGGTCAAATGTCATAAAATGGTGAACAACAAAATGTTGAACAGTTTTCTGGAAAAGAAGCAGCAGCACAATAGCATTAAATTCTTTATTAAATTTTTGTATTGTTCTGTAATTTTTCCTTAAGAACAAGTGACAACAAATTGAAAAAAAGTGCAAGAGTTGTGAAAAAGTCGAACAAAAAATAATACAAAAACACACTTTAAAGGACACTCAAACAAAAAACGAAATTACAAAATGACAGTGACAAAAGAGCAGGATATTGGCAGATGGTTTGATTTAGATATCAACTGTCAACATTGTGTGTGAGTGTTGAGCTGTGTGTGACCGACCCATTGCAAATGATTACTTACTATTGACAATGAGCATCTATTGAGCTAGTTTTTACAGCAACATTGCTTGGCAAGAAGGGATGCCGTAAAAATGATTTAAATGCAACTGACAGTTTAGTAATTGATGATAAAAAATGAAGAAAACAAATTGAATTCATTTTTAAATTTTCCATATTTAAGTAAAAATTAGTAAAACTATGCCAAAATAAATCATGTTGCTAATAACAGATGTTTTCCCCTTTAAATTGTAACAGATTACAGTATTACAGACATATAGAGAAGTTAGAACTTTAGTATAAACAAATTAATGAATTCGCTCGAATTTGCCACTCCATTCACCTTCGCCTTGTGCAAGGCGAATTCATATATTCGCCTTGGTCATGTGAAAGTCAAACAAGACGTTCTCATTCGCCTGAATTCTATACTGTGCTTCCGCCTTGTTTAAATTCGCCTAGGTTGCACTTTATTCAGTACTTCTACACCTAACTAATTGAAGATATTACTTGTAGATGGTGCAGGGAGGTAATCAAAGATGCATAACACTTCTTATATGAAAACGATTTCATATTTATGGATTATATTAATTTCAGAAGCTGAAAAATATCATAGGCTTAAGTCATGGATAGTACTAGAAAATATCAAGCCATCGAAAGGACTACCTGAAAATGGAATCATAATGGGCTGGTTTGGTCTCTATGTAGACTGGTTCTTAATTGTACTAGTGTCATCGATATACCTTAACCAGTCAAACAAAACTCGACGGACTCTGAGAACAATTTGGGTTTTAAATAAAAAGAATGGCAAAAGTTATCAATCCAATTATTAAAAGATCTTTCTATCTATATAAGTTCCAAATATAATTATTGTTCGATATATTAAATTAAAGAAATCATCATAATCATGGTCCGCTTTGGTTTATATGATTGCTCGTTCTTAATTGAACCAGTGTCATCCTTATAATCTAATCTTATAAATAAAGTAAGAGAAGGTAATCATGTTGGGAATAAAAACTTTCATTCCATCAAAGAAATCTTTAATTAGACTTAGACAAAAATCATGATTTAATCAGAGTGCAATCAGATCCAGGGAGGAAGCATTCAGAACATGGCGCAATAACAAAAACGCACAAACTGATTCGCTACACAAAAAGGCAAGATCTTCGAGTGCCAAAGTAATAAGATGCGAAAAAACTCTATACGAGCAACGCATTTTTACTAAAGTTGTTACTGCTCCTCGGGGTAGTAAAAAATGTTGCCCAATTATTTGCAAGTAATTCTCAGTTGTTGGACAGTAATCAACCACTGCCCGAACTCGAAAGAATATTAGTGACTATGGCAAATATATTCTTTCGAGCTCGTGCTGTAAAAAGGTTTTTGTCGGATCTCAACGTAAATATCGAGCCCTTAGCGCCAAATTATCGTAAGCGACAAAACACAAATTTTATAGGAGAAGGTTTTTTTTGATTATTTTGAAATTTATACATAGAATTAAAAATGTTATGATACGATATAATATAATTTCGTTCAAGCTACTTGTCTATTATTCAAAAATATTTATAACTTTTGACAATTAAAAATTCATGGAATACTATATTGAAAAATATGACAAAAAAAGCTTTTTATTGAATTTTTGCATAGATACAAATTTTTCAAATTGTAATAAAATTGTTATTTATGAATAGTTTTTAATGAAATTTCACAGTTATGTAAAATTTTCTATTCAAAATGGAAAAATAAAACAAATTTTGAAATTTATTATCAGCAATCCCGCAATTCCCAAAAAAGTGTTGAAAAATCCCAAAAATGGAAATTTTTAGTTTTTTGGCTATAATATCCATACAAGGGTCGGAGTTATCGGAACCCTTTACAAAATAATTAAAAGCATATTGGGCCATCTAAAATCGGTTACTATATTTTGATATCGAACATGCGATTTGAGAATTTTTCCCTAAATTTTAATTTTACATAAAAAAATAGTTGTTTTTGGAATGGACCTGGTCCCCCGGTAAGAAAATTTTTCAATTTTTTTTTAATTAAAATATTTTGTGAAAACTTAGCTTTCAGAAAGTATAAATTCCTTATAGAATTCTCTTAGAATTTTTTTGCGATAACTTAAAAAGCGAAAAATCGGCTTTTTAAAATTTTTTAAATTAAAATGCATATAACTTTGGACTTAGGCATTATTTTTAAACACTTCTTTTTCTAATTGACACATACATATGTTGTTAGTCCAATTAAGGAAAAGTGGAGAAAATCGGAAAATATTTGGATACGCTGTTATCAAAAAACTAGAGTAGGCTGGGTAAAACTATTGACAATTTAATTTTCAAATGCGAATATCTCCTAAGCTATAAGAGGTAATTGATAGCTACAATTAGGTCTTTTGTAGCGCTTGAAAAGATTCTATATGTGTAATCGGAACACGAACGAAGAAATAGGATCGTTTTAAAAATGTAACATACCCGAGGTGTCCTACTTTGAGGACCTTTGGTCGCGCCCCTGGTGGGCCCATGAGGTCCACATTCAGAACTTAAACTCAGAAGCACTTCTTCTTTGCGCATGTGAAATTTCATTCAAACCAATCTAATTATTTAGAAGTTACAGATTTATTTCCCTCTTTTTTTTCTATACCACTATGTGTCGCTTACGATAAAATTCGTTTAATATAAAATGTAAACATTGACTTACGATAAAATCTTACCCCCTATAATTTTGAAATTATTAAAAATTTTGATATTCTGATAACGCTAAAACATCAGTCGGTCCATAAAATTTTAATTTGTGTAATAAAGAAAAAAAATGGAAAATGTCGCTTACGATAATTTGGCGCTAAGGGCTCGATATGTCTCCTGGGCCAGATGGCATACTAGCGCTGGTTTGAAAGCTGTACTCTTCGACGTTAGCGCGTCTATTAACTAACCTTTTCAGCACATCATACCGTGCAGTCGTATTTCCTGTATGTTGAAAGGTTTCTATTCTCATGTCAGTTCTGCACTTTCCAAAGTTATGGAAAGTATGGTAAACTACCATCTGGTTAAATATTAGGGATCCAACAATTTACTTAACGGCCGCCAGTATGGCTTCTGTGAAGGACGTTCTACGGAGACTAGCTAGCCTTCCGTTTTGGTAAAGTGGTGGCTCTAAATATTTTTAAGGCATTCGATAGATTGTGGCATGGTGCAATTTTATCAATATTTATTGCGTTTGCACTATACGAGTTGTTATAGATGGGATCTCATTAAACGAGTTCAAGATAAATTCAGTGGTACCGCAAGGCTCCGTTCTTTCTCCTACTCTATTCCTTATTTTTCTAAACGATCTTCTACTTCAAACTTTCAACCCTATCTATTCTTTTGCAGATGACAGTAACATTTGCCATTCATATTCATTCAATTACAGACGGGACCTTCTGACAATCTCTAAATGGGGTCGTGCGAATAGGTGCGTTTTCAACGCTCGAAAGACTCAGTGTTACATGTTGACACAAAAACGAACCATACACCATGTCGCTTCATATATATTTATGGGTGGTGTAAATATTGTGGCATCAGACGCTCTTAATGTTCTGGGCATGAGAATACAATGTGATGTTCATTGGTCTAAACACATTTTTCAAGTGTCCAAAGAAGCATTCAAGTGTCTCGGATTTCTGATCACTCCATCTGATCTCCTCACTGTTTACACCACCTATATTCGACCGATAATGGAATACAACTCCCATGTTTAGGTCGGTACTCCTAAATCTATTTTGGGACTTCTTGGCTGCGTTTCACTGTTCTATCGGTACTACAATATAATGTGTTCTGATGAAATTAGGGAACTTATTCCTGATACCTGCAGATTTTTACGTAATACACGTTTTTTATCAAGACCGCACACCTGCACACTGTTTGGTGTGGATTATGGGCTGATGGAATCATCAGTCCGTATTCTATAAAAAAGAGAATGGATAGAATATAACCGTCAATGGCGAGCGCTACTGCAATGAATTAAATGGCGAGCGCTATGTGAAGTCAGAAGTCTTCGTTGATAAGCAAGCTACAATTCAAGAACTGGAAGTCAAAGTGATACTGATAGCAATGCTGGAAAGAGTGATCGAATATTGGACATTCCGAAAGGAAAATACAGCGTAATTCGGCCACAATTTTTTCATTACAAAGCAATAATAACTGAAACATCTTAACAAATAATTGTGTTTTTTTTTTGTTTATTTTCTTCTTCTTCTCTCTCTCTAATATTATCATTTCGCCATATTGGAACAGAGTCACTCAATAAACATTATAAAAAAGCTAAACCATTTTGAGTTTTGCAAAGACGCAATGGTGTGATAATAGCATTACTGTGAATTTTGTTGGTGGACTGAAAAAAAGCATTTGCCATTTTCCATGACCATTTGCACCAAACACGGGCACACTATGCTAATATTAACTTTTAACTAATGGGCATGGTTCAATTATTCTTTACGTACCTATTAAGATTTTCGAAGCGTAATGTAGTGTTGTCTTATTTTTTAGAATTTAAGAAAACCTTTTTCTTAAAATTACACTACCTTGTTAAAAAGAAGTAAGCACAAGCCATTAACTTGTAAAATAATTAATTATATTTATAAATATTGTAGGATAAAGGAAACACATTGAAAAGAAATTCAGGGCAACGACTTTGAAAGTTATTTTCCTATTAAAGGTATTCACAGAGTAACTCATTGTTAGAACAATATAACTTCGATATCGTTTTATTGTTTTTGCCACGGGCATTAATTTATATAATTTTTATTTTTATACAACTTTTTTTTCTATTTAATATTTTATTTCTACCATTATTTTATACAATTGGTTTTAGCCAAAGGCAATTCCTTTACAATCTGTGATTGTCCTTAATATAATAGCAGAAATACCCCCCAAAAAACTTGCTAAAAACATTGTACAGCTCAATAGAAATTTGTTTATCTAGCCAAACTTTCGTGACAAAGAAAAGTGTTTTTGTTTGTATTCCTTTTCACTTTGAAGGATATTAAGGATACCTATTTTTAATAACAAACAAAGGAAGTAGGTGGTAAGAGGGCAAATAAAACCTTAAATGAAGGTATACTTTTATAATATAAACAATAGAACCTAAAAAAAATACATAGAACAGGAAACATTTGTGTTATGCCAAAGATATTCTTCCTTAACATTTAATATTTTAAGCACCCTCCTGCCACTCTCCCTGTCTTGCTCCCCATTTCTACTCCAGATAAGCTGTCAATCAAAATTGATGATATACCCAAATATTTAGTAAATGACTTTTCTAGGCAGTCTACTTAAATTTGCCAGCCATACTTATTCTAGCTTTAAAAAAAATCAATGGCATGGAACAAATTGTTTTGGTTTATTTTTTATTCAAAATTAAAAATCTCCAAACACCAGCTCCAGGCGGGGAGGTATTTCTAGAACTCATTGTATAGGAAAATTAATTTTAAAAGTTTTTTTTATTGTTTTGGAACGTACATGATTTATTTGGCACATTTACATAGAAATCGTTTTACATATTTAGATTTTTCGTGTGACAATAATTCAGGAATATAATAATGGTATTTATTGAAATGAAAAATTGCCCAAGTTGCCAATTAATTGCTATAAATAGAATTTATGTGTTTTTTATTTTGAAGTATTGTACATACTACATAAAATAAATCGTTGGAGGATTTAGAAAAAAAACAACAATTTGGACTTGAAAATGTTTTTTAATATGCAAATGATAAGGCAATGCACAGTAGAACGAATGCAAAATAAGTGGTAATAATTATTTAGTCCACATCGCACATGGTCCAGGAATGCCAGACATCCTTAGAATTCCTCTGTGGAATCCCGTTGTCAACCTTCAAGGAACTGATACATGACGCATATTACGAACTTTCCCAAGCAAGGTGGGGTAATGAATCCACCTGTGCAAAACGAGGATTATATGACCTGCGTTGCATTGTAAACGTACGTCTTATCTACTTCGGTTACAACGAATACGACTGAGCAACATGGTGGCGATGATCACCGGGCAGCACTTTCGGTACTCATGCCGCAAGACTTGGACTACCTTACCACGACTTCTGTAGAAGTTGTCAGAATGAGGAAGAACGCTTCTTCTGTAACTGCCCGGCACTGGGTGATCTACGAGCCAGGCTTTTAGGTGAGCGATTTTTTAGTACCCTCTCCGGGTTATTTGTGAAGGAACTAAGGTATATAGACCGCTTTATCAAGGAAAGCGGATGGTTGATAAGACTGGACATGCAAATTGTACCTCTTAGGGACCCAGCAACCATCCCATGCTGGTCTGCGTTATTCGAATTCTTTAAATACTCAACCCCTCTCCTCCTTCTTTTCTCTTTTTATCTACACTCTACTCTTGCAAATTTCACTATAACATAATCTATAGATTTACCGTTTCTTTAACTTCTATTTCCCTTTTCTTTCTTTCTGTTTTCATTTTTCTTCTTCGGGTATAACAAAGGGAACGATTATTGGACCCAAGTGAGCTGTACGAGACGAAGGTTTTGGACGGCTGCCTGCATACCATACCATTTAGTCCACAAACGAAGTTGTAGTTTGAATGTTCTATAGATTTTGCTTCATTTCCTATCTGTTTCGACACTTCATCATGCGGATTCTATCGTATTAAAATTTAAACGTAAGTTACAAATTACATTTGTTTTATTCGGCACTTCGGGGTGGAACATACTTTATCCGATAGAGCAAAATATATAGGAGTTATCTTGTCTAGATTCCACAATCTTAACAGTCAATCTAGAGTGTCCAAAGCGCCAATGATAATTTTTTCATGTAGAAGGTTTATAAGGAGGACTTGGGTAATTATCCCCATTGTTTTGGTGGAGTGCTTTTCTGAAATCCACCCATCCAACGAGAAGATATAAAGTCCCTACATATCCACTGCATAAATGGGGTGGAACATACTTTATCCGATAATGCAACATATGTGGGAGTTATTCAGGTTTCTAAACTGTTCATATTCCACAATCTATACATCCAATCTAGAGTGTCCAAAGATGACAATTTATTTATGTAGTAAATACATACATAAGGAGGACTTGGGGAAATACAACTTCGTTTGAGATAATCTTACGCAACTCTGCTTAACAGTCTGGGGGCAATCTCGGATAGTATGCATTATTACACCTCCATACTTTTGTATACATGCAGAAGAAACTCGAAAGGAGATTCCATTAGAGGCCTTCACTGATGGCTCAAAGACGATTTAGAGAGCTTTTACATTGCGCAAACAATGACGGTTGTGGCTTTCAGACTCCAGCAATAATGCTGCGATTTACAGACTCTATATGAATAATATTTCGATCTATACCGATGCTCAGCAGTTTCTAAATCTGTTATGGGTGTCAATATGACATCCAATTTATACTTAATTACCGGGCATCTATTGAAGGGATAATATACAGTTTACCTCTACTGGATACCAGGTCTGCAAGGTGCACCTACAAAGAGAAGGCAGATACACAAACATTCGCTCTTAAAAGTGGAAACTGACCGATTCGTTGGATCGTTTTTATGGTGTAAGCGTATGATTCTGGGAAGACTGTTGTTGTTGTTGTAGCAGCTGGATGTTCTGTATGTTGTTCAAGTCCAAAGGACGAACAGAGGGTGTCGGGACCCTGACCACATGCTGGGCATAAGTTAAGGACGATACGGTCTATACGGGACCAAAAGGCATTAAGTCTGTTGCTCCATCCTGATCTAAGTTGTGCCAGAACGACTCTTGTTCCACGCGGTAGAATCTTCTCGGTGTCTGCTATCGGTGGTGGGCGACCTCCAAGTACGACATTCATACGGTATCCTGCTACCTCGGAATTGATGGCGTCTCTGTGAATGTCGCTCATGTACGAGCGGCGATCAAATGGATCCTACACATACCTCTGTATGCTCTCCTCGTATTTCCGTAGGTCCTGTCTGACATGTCTCGGGGGAGATGTTGAAAGTTGCATGACTCCTCCGGTGACATCTCTACGAATGACTGCCTGCCACTCAGATAGTTCACTATCCATTTCTTCGTGTTGTTGGGCATTGTGGACTACAGAATGTCCTGGAAGAGTGTGGCGTGACTGACAGTGAAGACAGGGAAGACTAACAGATATGTTAGAGATAAATGGCAGAACGATAAATGCATTTGATCATGTAACTGAGTGGAAAACGATCAAAGGCATGCTACTTCTTACTTTGAGTATTTATTTCCATGTATCACAATGAAACCGATGATGAAGTTCCCAACTGTGTAACTTTTCACCCTATTTAACCTAACCTAAGCAACAAAATTCGTAGACTAATTTAAGTTCAGAGAAAATGCTACTCATATGACTGTATATTCGGTAATCAGTGGTGACCTTCAGAAATACTGGGACAATAACCTGAAAATGGCACATTTCGGCATATTTTCTACACCTAACATTTTATTTTAATTTTATCTCCCAAAAAACATTAAGTCGCAATTCTTTTAAAAAACCTTAATCTCTTAAATCTATTTAAGGCATTTAAGCAGCAAACTTCTGCTCCATCAATATTTATGGCCATCACGTTTTTGGGGTAACATTTCTAATGGTATCGTTGTTAAAACAAATTTCCTTTAACTATTAAATGTTTTGTTTGTTTCAAAACCATTTTACTTAAATCTGAGTTCCTTTTTTCGGTGTCAACAATAAATAACTAGCAGACGTAAGTTAGTGAAGGTTGTTATGGATGAAGGAAGGGAGGAAGTTCCGGTAATTAAACGGAATGTACAAACATTTTACATGCTATTTATATATTTATTTTGTGTTGGAAACATTTATGTTGAAACATTTTCACGCTTTATTTTGTTTGCAAAGAAAAAATGTGGAGAATTTTTTTTTGGCAAAGTTAAAATTTGGGGAAGGAAAGCTAATCGTTAAAAAATGGGAACTTTAAGAAAACTAACAAAAAGTAATGGAAAAACTAGAATTAAATATAGTGAAAATAGCACCATCACCAATGAATTTAACACGAGGTTGTCCTAGTATTTATGTTATGAAGAATTCTGGGTAATATTGTTTTGAAACTAGGACATCTTCTAACCTATTAATTTAAAATTAATGACATTTGCATGAAAAGGAAGCAAAAGTAATACAACATACGAACTACAGATTACAGAGATATGAATCAGTTGGTTCCAGTAATATGGCAATAGAAAACAAAAAAAGAAGAATAATCTGTGATACGAACCTAGGCGAATTCATACAAGGTGGTGGCTGTTCTACAAAAATAACAATTGGTCTTAAAAAATTGTGTATTAAAACTTAATTGAATAGTGGTGGTTTACCTTGATACGAACCAAGGCGAATTCATATAAGGTGGAGTCAGTCAAACAGCTGATAACTTTTTTTTCGCTTGTTTCGTTCTAGCGACTTTCAAATATTGTTTTTATATTTCAATATTTGTCTATTATATGCTTATTAATATCTACACTATTTTAAGTTTTAGTTTGTGTTTTCTGACATTTGCTAAGACCATTTTTTTGTTTTTCTAGAACTGCCACCACGTTATATGAATTCGCCTTGTAATAGTTCGTATCAGCTATTTGACTGACTCCACCTTATATGAATTCGCCTTGAACTATAACTTCAGCTGTGAATTAAACAAATATATGGAATTTTTATTATATTTAAAGCATTTTTTAAATCATTTAGTGTTCACTTTAATAAATATTGTTTAGCTTTTCATCAAAGTTTTGCTTTCGGAAACCTTCTCCTTTTGAAATGTTTAAAAAAAATTGGAATTTCACATAGTAGTTAAATCCTTAAATATAAGAAATAATTTTTTACAGTAAATGGTTGTTTTTGGTGAAGGTTAAACAATATTTAACTCTTTTTGACTATTGTGTTTTTTTAATGAGCGTTTTAAAAGTAATGTAATTTTTTGCCCTACATGACTACAGCTAAAAAACAATAAAGTAGCAAACATTTTTGGTGAAAGTTTAACTGTGATATACTTAATTATATTTTTTTTTAATCCTTTTCAATCAAGATTAGTAAAAGTACTAAAAATTTAGTAAAAGTATTGCCGTACTTTTAGATTTCAAAAATTCAAAACATTCAAAAGTAATGAATTCTTTATTTCTAGTTTAAACACTCTATGATTATTTCAAATTCACAAACAGCTGCAAACGTTTTCATTGAAATGCAAAAATATGCTTTTCAGAGTAAAATATGCCGTTTAAAAAGGGAAAATATGCGAGAGTTGTCAACGCATATCAAAACATGTTTGTGGGGGTGATCCATCCACTATTATGGATAAATTTATCAACATCTCGATTCTTTTTGAACTGAACAACAAGGGTTTCAAGTTGTTGTTAATGCGGACATTGGTATTTATGTCATCGGAACGCATAAATATAGCCTTTTGGAAGCCCTTGTTCACTATATTGAATCAGCTTCAATGGTGTGCAGTGCGGCTTTAATAAATACATCTGATCTATAAGAAGTTTCTAAACGTCTAAAATCTAAAGTTTGGTCTTTATTCCTGGACCAAACATCTGAAAATGATGTTTTGAATATAGCACCAGGCTATACTGGGACCTTATGAGGAACTCTCGGTATAAAGGCCATATTCTGTCTTGCAGACGAATTTATTGTTATGTATCAGTCTGAGAAAATGGCGATCAGGAAGTCTAGAGGAGTTCTATACGACAGAAACATTCGTAGGAAAATTGACATCTTTATCAGCCAGTGAAAGGAAAAGCTGTTCAGTCAGAAATTACCAACCACTACATTATGAACAGGCAGATGAATAAACCAGTCCTTTAAATATCTTAGAAGCAGTATCTGTCGCAAACCCGCTTTGGGCTAATAACAGTTGAATATTCACGGATCAATTTAAGACGGATCATTAGACGATCAGTAAACATGCAATAATTCTTGAACATTCGTTAACAGTTATTGTCTCACTGTGAAAAGGAGACAATTAAAAAGGAATGTTAACTCTTCAAGTGATAAGACATAAATGAAGTATCGGTAACTAGATTTATGATATTAATTGATATCTCAATGCGATCAGCTGAATCCGCTAGTCATCTGACTGGAATATAATCTACTACTTAAATCAATTTGAGTGTTGTCTTGCCAAAATGGAATCATATCGATTCATTGCCTGATATTTTATATCTAAAATGTGCTTGGTTTCAAAAAAGCGACTTTCTTATATTAGAAACTATTTGATCACCTCCTCTTCAGTGATTATTATTTGTTTTCAAATTAAAAAATATGACAACAGAATAAAAGATCCGTCTTTAGTGCGGAAGAAATAATGGAAATGTAGAGTTGAAAATTTCGATAAATCATAATTTTGTATGAGTATTAAACGAACTAATTAAGGAGAAAAACCAGAAATGATTTGAAGGTTTTCGTTTAATAATCTAGAAAATGGCTAATAACATTCTGTAAGTACTGCTAGCTCTGATTTGCAGTTACTAAAGCTTTGTAAAACTGTTACAAATTCTGAATTATTTTATTGAATTAATAATCTTTAATTTATCACACCAGATTTATTTAAAGATTCACGTTTATATCACAATCCTCGTATATACCTTTACTGCCCAAAATCAGTGCTAAAAGGAGAAATAGCGAATATATTGTTTGAAATGTTAAGAAATAAAGAAAATTATTTAATTTAGCACCTGCTAAATCACATGGCTTCCAGAGTTTCGACTTTCGGGTTTTAAATAAAGAGCTAAATTCGCAATACACCTTTAAAATATATTTTCGCGCCAAAACGGGGATGGAAAATGAAATTTTTATTTGGTATCAAAATAATATTCAAATAGTAATTTTCAACCTTCGAGTTTTAAAAGAAAAACAATTAAGAACATTATTATAGTATAACCAACAAGGATTTGTTTGCTTCGAAAATTTCGAATTTTGTGTCAAAGAAGCGTTATATGCCGGAAGTTTTTGCTTTACTTCTTTAATTTGAAAAAAGTGCCGCTGAAGAACAACGATTGCTCACCGAAGCTTATGGTGAATGAGTTTCATCGGTTTAGAAGTGGTGTTTTGGACATAGATCGCACAGGCCAGCCAAACATATTTGAAGACCAAGAACTGGAGGTAACACCATGAAAATTGTTGTAAAACTCAACAAGAGCTGGCAAAAGTATTAGGAGCAACTCAAGCAGCAATTTCAAAACGTTTGGGAGCAGCAAGATTCATCCAAAAGCGGAGAAATGCGGTAGCATACGAATTGAAGTCGAGAGACTTTGAAAAACGAACGCTATAAATGAAAATCATTTTTGAACCGATTCATTACTTGCGATAAAAAATTACAATAACCGTAAGAGATCGTATGTGAAGCCCTGGGAACCAGCCAAATCGTCACCAAGGCCAAATATTCATGGCGCTAAAGTAATTCTATGTATTTGAGCAAAATATATTATGAGTTGCTGAAATCTGAATAGAGCACCACAGGGAACCTGTACCAAACGCAACTGATTCGTTTGAAGCGAGCTTCGGACAAAAAACGCTCAGAATATGCGTCCAGACATGAAACCGTAATATTCCATTATGACAACACTCGGCCACATGTTCCAATACCTGTTAAAAACTATTTAGCATAACGTGGTTGGAAAGTTTTGCCTCAGCCGCTTTATTGTCCAGACCGTACTCCATCCGATTACTATTTGTTTCGATCGATGCAAACGCTGTCTCTAGGATATGCTTCACTTTGGAACAGAGTATCCGAAATTGGCTTAATTCGTTCTTGGCCTCAAAAGATGATACGATTTGTTGGCTCGGAATCCATATATCACCAGAAAGATGGGAAATGGTCATAGCTAATAATGGTCAATACTTTGAATAAATTTATATTGTTCAAATGTTCCAAAATAAAAGCTAAAAATTTTAAAAATTAAATTGAAAATTTTAAAAACTCCCGAATTTTTAAGTCATGAAATGATTGGATGTATAAAATTTAAATGGGGGCTAGGTTAAATATAATCTAAAGTAACTTTGGTTATTTGTTTGTCATTGAAATGGGATTGCCTTGATCAAATATTGAAGGAGCAGTGATCATAGCGGCACAAGTTACTCAAGAATCATTTCGAAATAGTTTTGGAAACAACGGTAAAAAGGGGATTGCACATTTTAATGGCAAATCGAATGACAGTTATTTTAGGTAAAAGCTTGTATTGGTTTTAATATATATATGTAATTAATTTACTTTAAAAAGTTACAAACGTTAAACATGACAGAGAATAATCATTGTCATGCTATTTAAATCACATCAGTCTGGAAATAGTGCGTGTCTTTTGTACGAAACAACAAATAGTAAATAACAGTTTATTACATAAAATATTTGAAATTGTGCTAATTACATTTTCAAATGTGTAACGAGCCATTTTAATGTTGTATGAAATGGATTTTTAACGTTCTATGCACACAATTGAAAGGAAAATTTTGAAATTTTAGGTTGGTGGAATTTTGTTTTATTTTTTAAATTTTAAGAAAATTATATTCACAAATAATGTATATTTCTGCTCAGTGCCCCAATGTGTTATCTTAGGGACTAATAGGCAACTAATAAATGTATTAATTTCTATATGAAATAAAAAACACAAAATTATGCATTATATTTAGACAAGTATTTCAACAGTTTCTGATTAAATTAATTGAACCAAATTCTAAATTTAAATTGAAAATATATTACAGCATTGATTTGTTGGCAGATATAAAAAACCTTGCTATTGAAATGAATATAATTAAAAAAAAATATTTGGGATTTAAAATTTTAAATGCATTTTTAGGAATTAATAAAAAAACTTTATTATTAAATTAAATTGTTTCTCCTAAAAAATGTTTGAATGCATGTGTTTTTCCAATTTTTAATTCCAGAGTTTTTTTTTTATAATTAAATTAAACAAAATAAATATCATGTGCTAAAATAAACAAAACCCATAATTAAAAATTTAATGTAATAACAATATGTAAGTTTAGTTTTATAATTTTTTTACAATTTTTAATAAATTAATTGAAGGCTGTTGTAATTTAAATTTGTTGAACTTTTTATTTATTATTTTTTTTAGTTTTTTTTATAGAATGTTTTATTAAATAAAAAATGAAGCCATTTTAGTTTATATTTTTATTTGCTTTAATTGGTTTATTTGATTTGTAAATTTTTTTATTATTATTGTTCATAAAAAATTTACTACTATTAGTTTAAACAAACATTTTTACGTTAGAATTTTTTTTATAAACGCACACACTGTTTTTTTTTATTATTATTATTTTGTCTCTTTCAAATTTATTTCTTTATGTCGGTAGTATACGAGTAAACAGTTTAAGGTCTAGTTGAAAACTGATTTTATTCCTCAAAGCGCGCCAAACAAAAACCCCACCATTTGTTGGGGCAGACAGACACCCAAAAAAATTTGTCAGTTCATTTTCTGTGCAGAGAGTATAATAATAGCAAAAGCTCTCTGAGCAAAGAAGGGGGGCATAAATTGTTGTTGTTATATAAAAAGAGCGTAACTTTTGTAATGTTTAAAACAACAACAATAGTTGTAGTACTGTAATAGTAAACAATAACAACAAACAAATAACAAAATTATGTACTAGAAACAACAGGGTTGGAAAATTCAGTATTATTGTATTTTCATTACCTTTTCACATCCGGAACTTATTAAGGATTTATGTATTTTATCAGCCGTTTTCATAACAAAATAAAAAGAGTTTGAATAACGAGTGTGCACATTTTTCATATGAGAAATGGCTTAATTAGTCAGGAATATTCATCTTATTGTAATTAGTTAATGAAATCTACTTTATGGGGATATGTGTACGGAGCTACTTGACTTCAATTCTTAATATATTGGTGATTCGGCCAAAAAAACTGAATAAACGGCACACAATTCGACATATGTAGTTTTAACAATATGGCCGCTAAAAACTGTAAAACATAGTGGCAAATATTTACTCAAAAAAGCGTAACCAATTCTTTTTAGCACAAATTTGTTTGACGTGTTTACTCTTACAAGCGTTTTGTAAGATCAAACAGCATCAAACAAAATATTTGTTTTGAATTGTCTTAAGTAAAAGGAGTTTTTGACAATAAATAAAATAATTAAAATATATTTTATTTAGCGGTTACGTCTTTTTCGTTAAATATTTGCCATGTGTGACCCTACCTTAAGTGACTTTTTAGAGAAATATCCCTTGTTTTTTATTACTGCTTCACAGATAAATAGTTTGCTATTCCCTAATAATCGCATCTGATAAAGGGTCATTTGAGGTATAATTTTGCATCCGTATTTTGCGATCTAAAATTGAGATCTGCCGATTGGGCAGGTCACTTCAACAAATGTACCTCATTGGATTGATTCTACTGGCTTTTTTGCGGTCTTTGTCGTGCTGGAATCTACGAACTAGGGGCATATTCTGTTGGATTCCTTCTTCTTAGTCGGATGTAGGCATTACTTCTCATTAATGTTCGTGCAAGTGGGTTTGGGTGAACTTCTAACTTTTTCAAATATGACTCCGCTTGTTTTTTTTATTTCATTTTTCACCAGGGAAACACCTAGGTTCTTATGAATGTTAATATTTCTCACATACCAAGGCGCTGCTGTTATCATTCGTAATATTTTATTTTGGAATCTTTGAATTTTTTCAATATTAGAAGCTGAGGCCGTGCCCCATAATTGAATTCCATAGCACCATAACCAGCCAAACTTGACTGTATTATTTGTGTACTTGCGGTGCAGCCTTTTTCCTTCCGCCGCCTTATAAATGTTCTCCCATCACTGCTACTTAAAATTAATTTGGATTTATCCGAAGAGATAAATGTATTCCATTTCTGTCCCGAACAGTTTAAAAGTTCTATGGTAAATTGAATTTTAATTTTCAATTTTAGAGTAATTTTTGTGAATTTTTGAAACTCTCTTGTCTTTAAATTATCTTGCCTTGGAGTAGTTTTAGGAGGTCTTGAGTTTTTAATATTTAAAACTGCTGATTTAATAACACGGTGCTACGATGGAAAAAAACTGGAAAACGACCTAGCGTGGGTTGTAGGTTTTGCTGAGTACATTACAAATTGTGTCAAACAATTTCAGAAACACCATCAAATTCAGAAGTTATTCTAAAAAAACCGTTTTCAGTGATGTTCGTCAACTTAACGACCTATAACTCAGTCAGTTTTTGTCCAATTTTAAATATTTTAACGTGCTGGGAAAGAGAACTGATTACGCTTAACATGCATTTATTGTTACATTTGTAAGTTATAAGTATTGTTTTTGTCAAAAATATCAAAACAAAAAACTAAATTTATCAACTTTTCTGATTTTAGGCGCTTTTCATTGATTATTTAGCTTATAAAAATTTATATCAATGTATAAATAAAATTTAGTTCTTAATAAAACATGGTTTTACTTTTTCAAATCGGATGAAAACTGTAAAAGTTATTCAACTTTTCATTAATACCTTTTTGAGTATTTTCTCCCCCAGCTCATATGAATAAAAAAAAAAACAAAAACTGTACGGAAAAAAATATTTGTAAAATTTTTAATTTACAAGGTAAATTTTTTGGAACTTTTTGCGTTTTTGTCTATATAAAATTGTCTTTAAAACACTGTGCAAACAAAATTTGGTTTTCATAGAAAGAAATTAAAATAACTATTGTTGAATTTGAAAAATTACGAAAAAATATAAAAACAAATTTTAAACGTTTTATAATAACTTAAACAATTTCTTAAAATATACATTTTATGCAGACACAGAATGAAAACTTAATTTGTTGCTTATCCATAATTGTTTAAAAGTTTGAAATCGGTCTAAAATTGTGTGAGTTAGAGGTACTAAAGTACTATGACCTACCATAAAACAGTTTTTTCAAAATAACTCAAAATTTTGAGGGTGTTTCAAAATCTTTGAAAACAGTTTTAGTATGTCCTCACCTAGGCCTATAACCCCAATTAGGTCACTTTTTTTAAGTTCTGACAAAAAGTGTAATTTTAAAGCATAAAATTACTAATAAGCAAATGCTGAAATATGTCATCGTTCAAGAATGGTGCAATATTGGTGCAGAAACTACAGATTAAGGACATCATACATCATCATAGTATGCATTTTATTAATAGATTTTTTGAGTTAATATTTTCAACTACTTTTAATTTTTTGTTAAAAATAAATGTTAACCTATTTTTATTTTACTATTAATTGACAATTTTAATAATCACTTGTTGGACTTTTAAAAAACATTGGCCCATATTCATAGTCAGAAATAAAGTATATTTTAAGAGAAATAAAGTCGTCTTTACTTAAGAGTGGACTTTAGGTCTACCATAGACAAGATAAAATATACTTTTGACGTTAAAGTCGACTGTAAATATAAAACTAGCTGAAGCTGTTTTTAACTCATTTAACAACAGCACCACTGTTCTTCACAAATTAAAAAAGTTCGACAAAAAGTCAAAAATGTTTATGTTTTAAGATATTGGCAGAGATTTTGCAATTATTGAACAGTTATCAATAAAATTAGAACCAAAATATCCTAATTATGATATTAATCTTATTTTTTTCACTTTTCCACCACATTTTGCTTTTTTCTTCAGATTTTGCTGTTACTTTTATTGTTTATCTTTTTTGTATTTTTTTTAATTGTCTATGTCAGCTGTTCAGCGGTGCCACTTGTCTATATTTTTTTGTATATTGTATTAAAACATTTTTTACATTTGAGGTGGCACCCAGATAAAGTCGGTTCAATTTAAAACACACTTTAATTTTGAATATAATTGCAAAATAATTAAAGCAGGTTTTTATTTTAAAGTTGTTTCTAAAAAGAACCAACTTTAGTGTTTGACTATGATTATGGGCCATTATTAACTTTATTCGAATCGGGTAAATATTTTTCGAATTATAACCAACTGTATTTTCAGCTGTATGGAGTACGGACAATTGTTTGAGACAGTGTATGTTGCCAACACTTTCAATTAGATTTATGTTAGCTACACTTCTTAACATAGATGATAAGAGACGTGTGTAAATAATTCGGTACTTATATGCTGAAAAGTACTTTTTGTAATATTTGCTGTTTTCAGTTAATCTCTGGTCACTTCTTAGGACCATTATTACAACTTGTCGTTATAGTTAAAGGTAACTTTAAGCAATAGAAAAAGGTACCCTTAAAAGTAACTTTAACTATAATGGCAAGTTGTAATAATGGCCCTTAACGTATTTAAAAATTTCATTCATTATACTGTTTTGTTAAATATATTTTTGCAATAAAAGGAACATTTTTAGAAGGAATTAAACCCATTAGTTTCAAGTTATTATCTCTATGAGTATGTATTTTAAGGCAATCTAATTCGCATTTTCCAATAAAGGCATTTTTGGATAAAATATAAATTTTCGAAAGCTATTCCTTTTAACAATTACTTTTGCTATAATTCTCGTATTTATTATCAGTTAATGATTTATAGGATAATATTATTTCTATCAAAATATACCCCTACATAAAGTGCATTTCTCCCAAATATATCAGCTCTAAGAAAAATGATTTGACTCGTAAAACATGATATTATTAGAGATGTTGCAAAAATTTCGTTTTTTAAAAAATGACTTTCAATTTATTGGTGTAAATGTAGTAAAACAAAAAGTGTCATGTAATACTTCTAACTGAGTTTGTTTAAATTGTTTGATGTTTCGTATATTTTTCTTAAACCATATAGAGAGATAATAGATTTTTTAGATGTTATAAGAACAAACAAAAAAGAAGAAAAAAACATGTGAAATGTGGTTACAAAAAGTAAATGAAACTTTTAACAAGATTTTAAAGAAAATTGCACATTTTGTTATCTATATATATAAAAATGAAATGGTGCATGTATGTAATGGCATCACGTGAGAACGGCTGGAGCAATTTGGCTGATTTTTTTTTATTCGATGAGATGGTTTGTAAAGATAAAAATTCAAAAATTCCGGGTAAAACTTGGAATTTTTTTATTTTTTTAGTCCAGTCAACTGTAATAAAAAAAGCTCCCTAAAGTATGCAGTACAAATTTAGATATTTCATTTGCAAATAAATAAGAACAGGCAGGTGTATGTGGGTTGGAGAAACTTGAAGAATTAACATTAGTAAATGATACCGGGCATTTCTTATTATTGCATTGAAGATAATAAGATTGAAGAGTAAATAGAATAGGGAAGTTTTGCTTTACTTCTTTAATTTACAAAAAAAATTACACTAATGCACACCGATTGCTAACCGAAGCTTATAGTGAATATGTTTCACCGGTTTCAACATGCGAGTCATGGTTTGTGCGGTTGCAGAAGTGGTGATTTTGATACGATCAAAATAATCGTTCAGTTTGAAGACCAAGTACTGGAAACATTACTCCATGAAGATTGTTGCAAAACTCAACAAGAGTTGGTTGGGAAGTTTTGCTTCACCGCTCTTAAGGTCCTTATAGGGAAGTTTTGCTTTACTTCTTTAATTTACATTTGTACATCTAAGTAGACCTAAAACGTACTAGTTACTTTCATTGCTCAGTTTTCTATACTTAGAAAAGAAATCCATTGAAATTAAAAACTAAATATAGCGTTTGCTTTCATTACCATCCTGCTAAGACATTTTATAACATAATTGTCCTTTTTTAGATTGTGGCTAAAATAAACCTAAGCCAAACACATTGGAAGGAGGTAAGTGTAATACATAAATGTCTTATTATTTTTCAAAAAGACGCTTGAGAGTAGGAGTACATTATCATTACTATCATGACCATTATCTTTACCACATTATTATGTGTGGTGGGTGTGTTTAAAAGTGGCTAAAGTTTGTGTCATGTTCATGTTTTGTGCTGCCAAGAAACGTGTCTAAAAGTTATTAAGCCATAATCATTATGTGTATTAGAAATTTAAAGTCAAACAGTTAAGAAAATTGTAAAAGACATAAATGTCAAGCAAAATTTCACATTAACTGGTAGAAAATGTTTAGCGTAATGGTAAGAAAAATATTTAACTGATTATAATTTTTTTCATTTTACAGGAAATGCTCAAAAATTAATAAAATCTTAACTAAAATGTTGAGCTTTTCAGTGTCGCTAAGTTGACAAACTTCTGCTGAGTGAGAAGTGAAAATTGTCGTGGAAATGTTTTCGACTAAATTTGCTTTAAAATGAACTTTTAAACTTGGGAGAATTAAACTCGGAATATTCTAGTGCTAAAATCCAATTGATGCAAATGGATTATGGATAAACCGTGGAAATATATTTTTACGTTCAATTCAAAATTTTAAGGTTTTTTCGTTTAAATACAACTCTAGAGTCTTTACTAAATTTGCAAATTATCGCTATTCATCATCAAGTACTTAATATTTTATCAGTATTTGGACATTGTCCCTTTTCTATATAATTTCTTTAGTCCAGGCGCGGATCCAGGTCAACCATTTGGGTGGGGAAAAAATTAAAATTTGTTCTACATTTTTCTTTTTATTCCATTTTTTATATGAAACCTTTTTGGTTTTGGGGTGGGGTGAATTTCCTATTTCACCCCCTCTGGATCCGCGCCTTCATTTTCAAGTGGATGCTGCTGTAGTTTATGATAATTTTATGTGGTTCTGTTAATAATTTATAAATTTTCTGTCTTTTACTGTGGTTTACCACAAAATGTTCTGATTAAATGAAATTTAGTGTGACATTGGCAAAATAACTAATACTCAAATACTGGCCTATCAAAGTGTGAAGAAATACTGAAAAATAAGGAAAGTTAATATCATATTTCTTATATAGAGTGTTTTTTTAAGCCAGATAGAATATTCTGGATGTAATGGAGTTTATAGGGCATGTTGTGGATTGGTTTCACTCCATATGTGGCAATTTGGTTTATTAACAAACCCGTTAAGCCAAAAATGAGCCTCATTGCTGAAAACAGTAGTCTATCGATCTGATGACTGATTTTCAAAGTAAATTTGGATAATTTGGAAGCGTTGTTCAAACTTCAATCTATTCATGATGATTTGCCAGAGTATACTGATCATAAATGTCAAAAAGAGAGCGCAGTATGACAGTTCTTTTGACAGTTAACCTTTTCGCAAGTTCTATCGGGCTTAATAAAATACCTTTTATATATAATCCCCAAAATATTATGAAAATAAAACTGTAATTTTTAACTGACTATTCAGATTGACTTGTAATTTCAAATAGCAGAGGAGTATTCGTGGTTACTTTGTAAAAAAGCGACCTCAAAATTTTTAACAATTAAATTTAAAAATTCAAACCATTCCCAAATTATTTAATTTATATTTGACCTAGAAAGATTTTATAAATAGATTTTGCTGCTTTTTATTCCATTATTTCTGGAAAAAATAAATTTATTTGAATTTTTTACTCATTTTCAATAAGAAATTTTAGAAATGTTTTTTTTTGAAGACAACTGTCTCACTCAAGTGTATTGAATTCACTTAAAACTTGTATATGAGAAGAGACAGAAGTTGTAGTAAAAATGAGAGCCTTCCCTTCTTGTTATTCTGTGGTTAGAGAGTTTGAAAATTATATTTTCGAAATTTCACCATACATTGAGGACGTTTTTCCAAAATATTGCACACAATTCATGACAGATGTTAATCAAATTATATCCATTTATTATAAATATAAAATCATATGGAAAAAGTTTCAAAGCAATATCTTTTACGAGTCCAAAAATAATCGATTTTGAATTAGAAAAATTAGAAAATTTTGAATTATCGTATGTTTTTGGCCGAAAAGACCGAAATTTTTTTAAAGGTATCTCACCCTGGATAGTTTTGAAAATAGACAATGCATAAACAATTTTAATAGAGGTTTCGAAATTTTTTAATTTAGGTTAAGTGTTGTAAAATCAAAAAGCTGGGATTACAAAACGGGCAACAGTTTTAGACACTATGATGTTATTCAAATCATTCATATTGTTACGAAATTGTATTTGTATTCAAATATAACGGTTTCTAACGGCTGGTGTCAAGTTGCATCATGTTTCTCAACATTTCTATTTCTGGAGACTTCTCATTGTGGACAATGTTGTTTACAGGGCGATTAACAGCAGTTAACATATCTGTGGATATTATAATTGAGTGGATCATTGTAGATATATAACTTTCATGAAGCTACTGGAAGGAAGATGGCGCTATGTACAAATAGTGGCAGATATTGCAGTTGTACATTATATTATAAGTGCGTATGTTAAAAGAAGTGACTATTTAAACTGTTGTTGTGTAAATTTGAATAAATAAAGTGTTGTAACAATTTTAAACTGCTTTTATTTGCAATCAAAAGTATCTGGTTTATTTAAAAGAAATAAACCACCGTTTTTAAAAGGTAAAAACGTAACAATATTACTATTTTCCCAGTCCTTGACTAAAAGTGCACTTTATTCCCAAATATACAAAATTTAGAATTTTTTTTTTCTGGTAATTGCAGGATTTGTATTTCCTTAAAATGTTCTATCAAAAGCTGTACCAATGTAGCAGTTTCTCTGTGATAGCTAACAGAAAAACCTTTTATTGAATGTAACACATTTATGAATTCAATTTCACAGTTTTTGTTTAAATATTAAGTTTTTTTTCAAAATCTAATACATTTTTACTTCCAATTTCACTAAAATTAACTCGTTTCTTTAAGAAAATTCTCACGATAAAAATTTGAAATAATTTTTTTTCGAGTCCAAAAGTAGATGATTTTATAGTTGAATAATACAGATATTTTGAATTTAACAGATATTTAGTCAAAATCCCATATACAAATCTTTACAAATGTGAAATATTTTTATTCTTAAATATATTATTCCAATATAAAAATATGTTTCAAACTTTTAATAGAGGTCTGTCACAGGCCCTTCTAAATTTAACTTATTTTATGTCGAAATTTTGGATTTAATTGGGAATACCAAGTGGAATACAGTTTTATGTAACTTAGTATGTTTTTAATATGTCATACAAGTCTTTTACCAGCCTCGGACCAAATGGGTAAAAATCCTAAATTTTACATTTTTTAAATTTTTTTTAATATCTTTTTGGGAATTATGGGAATTATCTTGCTTCAGTTATACTAAAAACAACAAGATGCCTTTCCCAAAACTATAATGTCGCCCTTTTCGGCCTTCTTTTCCGATAAAAGCTTATGTGAAACGTAGTACATAATATCAAATTAAAGGCATTTTTATACCCTTCACCTTCGTGAGAAGGGAATATATAAGTTTGTCATTCCGTTTGTAATTTCTACAATATAATTTTCCGACCCTATAAAGTATATACATTCTGTATCCTTATAGATAGAGGAGTCGATTAAGCCATGTCCGTCTGTCTGTCTGTTGAAATCAATTTTCTGAAGACTCCAGATGTCTTCGGGATCCAAATCTTCAATAATTCTGTCAGACATGCTTTCGAGAAGTTTCCTTAAAATCAGCAAAATCGGTCCACAAATGGCTGAGATATGAGGAAAAAAACAGGACAACCTCGATTTTTGACCTATATCTGGATTACCAAGTCATTAATATAGACAATATGGATATCTGATGATAGATATTTCAAAGACCTTTGCAACGACGTATATAAGACCATAGTAAGTTGGACCTACAATGGGTCAAAATTTTAAACCGATTTTTTTCTTCACAAAAAAAAAAAAAAAAAATTTTAAAAACCAAAATTTTTTTTTTTAAATTTAAAAAAAAAAAAAAACAATTCTAAAAAATTTTTTTTCAAAAAAATTAAAAAAACAACTTTTGAAAAAAATATAAATTTTGTTTACCTAAAAATAATTAAAATTTGTATTTTGAAGTATAATTTGGTGAAGGGTATTTATGATTCGGCACAGCCTAATATAGCTCTCTACTTGTTTAGACCTGTGTTTTTCACCTTCGTAAGGAAAACAATACATTATCGTGACAATTGATTAGTAATTTACAGCCTCTGGTAGCAAATGAGCGACATGTACGTATGAGCAATACCTAATTTTCTGAAAATGGCACCCATTACGTATGAGTAATAATATTTATTTAAAATTATTTCATCTTGTGTTATAACTCCTGTTATAGGGCATATTATTCGAACTTGCTTATTATATTATTTTTTTATGTATTTCCCCTTGTTGACCTGCTCTCTAAAACACCTTCTACATTCAAACATCTACCCATATTTTCAGTCTTCTAACTAATGATGTGTGAATAGATTTGTGCCATTTGACAAATTATTTATTTTTACGTACCGTTTACTAGGTTTATATGTTTATATTAGATATTGTTTCTATTTAATACAAACATTTCTCATATATGAAAATTGATGGTAAAAGTTAATGATCTATAGTATTTTTTATTACCATTTAAATACACTTGTCGTTGAAGCCGTAACATTTTTGATGCTAGATATAAGATAAATTAAGTATTACTTACTGTAAATGAGAAATATTAAAAAAACAGATTTTTGCAAGGTTGGTTTTTCGAAAAGGGGGAATACTTTGTTTAGCAAATACTTAGTTGAAAAGTGGACAAGTTCCCAAATTCAGCAAATATATTTCGTAAATAGAAAGTTATTTTTTGAAAATCGACATATTTAATTCATTGAAGAATTTAAATCGTGTGATTATAGTCTCTTATAACAATTTCGGAGTTGATTATGGACCCAAAAACGATTCTAGGACATAATGAAAATAATATTTGATACCTTAATTACCTCTGTATTATTTGTGCTAGGTTATGTCTATGTTAGGGAAATTTCCTTAATATTTTTGAAACTGAGAAACAAAACATTGTTTTGTATTGTATTTTTCAAATTCTGCTATTAACTATTGTAATATAAACGCTTGGGTAAGCACTGTTCAGCTCCAAATACAATACATCTAGGGCGTTCAGTGTAAAGTATAAAGAATTTGTCGCATTGTCATTTTTAATAACCATTTTAGAAATTAATAAAATGCTGACTATGTAAATTGAAGCTTAACAAGTAAGAGTGCTATATTCGGCTGTGCCGAATCTTATATACCCTTCACCAAATTATACTTCAAAATTTTAAATATTTTTAGGTAAACAAAATTTAATTTTTTTTCCAGTTGTTTTTTGAATTTTTTAGAAAAAAAAATTTTTCGATTGTTATTTTAAATTTTTTTTTTAAATTTTTTTTTTTTAAATTTTAAAATTTTTTTTTTTTTAAATTTTAAAATTTTTTTTTTTAAATTTAAAATTTTTTTTTTTTTAAATTTAAATTTTTTTTTTTTAAATTTTAAATTTTTTTTTTTTAAATTTTAAATTTTTTTTTTTTAAATTTTAAAAATTTTTTTTTTAAATTTTAAAATTTTTTTTTTGTTTTTTCAATTTTTTTTTTTTTTTAAAAAATTCGGGTTCAAAATTTTTTTCCCGATTTTGACCCATTGTAGGTCCAACTTACTATGGTCTTATATACGTCGTTGCAAATGTCTTTGAAATATCTATCATTAGATATCCATATTGTCTATATTAATGACTTAGTAATCCAGATATAGGTCAAAAATAGGTAAAAAATCGAGGTTGTCTTGGTTTTTTCCTCATATCTCAGCCATTTGTGGACCGATTTTGCTGATTTTAAATAGCAAAATTCTCGAAAGCATGTCTGACAGAATTATTGAAGATTTGGATCCCGAAGATATCTGGGGTCTTCAGAAAACTGATTTCAACAGACAGACAGACAGACGGACAGACAGACAGACAGACAGACAGACAGACGGACATGGCTTAATCGACTCCGCTATCTATAAGGATCCAGAATATATATACTTTATAGGGTCGGAAATGAAAAATGTAGAAATTACAAACGGAATGACAAACTTATATATACCCTTCTCACGAAGGTGAAGGGTATAAAAATTAAAATAAGATACCAACCATAATTTTAAATGTGAATAAACAATAGATATAAATGTGGTATTATATATACATTACGGTGGCCTCGTTTATATGGAGGAAAACTGAGCATTGTTTGCGGAAAACACTTTTCATAATTTATGTAGTGGGATTGAAGGCGCATTTCAAAGACCTTTCACGTGATGTCAAAATTGTATTTAAAAGCGTTTTCTTTTCTGGCAAAAATGATGCCTTTATTCTGCCTTTCTTTTCTGAAAAAAACTGTAGCTTGGTAAGTGTATAACGTGTTCTTTTGAAATAATGTTGCCCTAAAACCTCGTAAATATGCTACATGTTTCACCTTGAATTTTATCAAAGGGTTAGAAAGGCATCACTTTTTAAACAGCATTTCTTGTTATTGTTTTTGAAGTTCGTTTGTTTTTGTATTTTTGGATTAAAAGTGTTAAAATGAAAGCAAATGAAAGTTTTGTGGCCAACCTAATGTACTCCTAGGTGGATGGAGAAAAATTAAAAACCATTTGGAAACAGTGTAATATTTTTTTTTATTTAAAAACTAAATATGCATACAACATATTTATAGTACATTTTACAATGCCAATTATTGTTGCTAGCACATTCAAAACTATTATGAAATGTTACTTATAAGTTATTTTTTTTTTTGTGGAATATGTTGATTAAAACAACATAAATTGCTGCAATTAAAAAAACAGTTATGGAAATTTAGGCAATTTGTTTTTAATGACATAATAGTTTTTCTAGGTTATCAATGACAATTTTGTACACGTGTGAAATAAAGGTGTGATTATTCTTTTAAAAATTATAAATAAGCCATCTATTCTGAACTACTACAAACGTTTTAATTTCAAACCTAACAGCATGTGAGGTGACTCATCCCCTGTTCCGATCCCTCCAATTTTTGGTGAAACCTCACGCAGTGATATGATGATTCATAATTTTAGTACTCAAGATATTCGAAAATATCTATTTACTTTGTGTGATAAGGGTATTCAAATAAGGCGTGTTCTTATTTATGAACACTGAAGTTTTTAATTTTTTGGAATTTTTTTTTCGAATTGTTTTTTTAAATTTAAGTTTTTTTTAATTTTTTTTTTAATATTTAGCGAAAAAAAAGATTTTGGAGAAAAAAAAAAATTCGGATTAAATAAATATTTTCCGATTTTAACCCATTGTAGGTCCAACTTACTATAGCTTTATATATATCGTTGCAATGTATATCTATCATTAGATACCCATATTGCCTATAGTAATGACTTAGTAATCCAGATATAGATCAAAAATAGGCCAAAAATCGATTTTTTCTTCCTCAAGTTTCATTAAAATCGGACCTAAAATATATAACATTTCGCTATCTTTTCATTAGAAATTCCAAATATTGAAAAATTTGACCTTTGACCTTCACGATTTAAAGGTTATCGTTTTCCAATTTTAGTTAAACTTTCAGACCATATTTAAAATTACAAGGACTATATTATGAATAGGTTTTACTTAAAATTTATAACAGTAAGGAAATTGGGCTCATTCGCCTAAATATGGCCAAAAAAATAGTATTTCTTGAAAATCGCAAAATTTAAATCGCAGGTACGGAAAAACTGTAAGAGTTATTGACATAATTTTTTCATATTTTTATTCTCTATTTTGATCTCAATAAATCCCAATGTGACGATCAAAAAATTCTGAAATTTGTTTAACAAAATTTTTAAAAATTTTAAAAAGGAGATTCGAAACGGCATTTAAAAAATATATTTTTGTGGCCATACCTGTGAATAGGTTAACGGTATCCTACGAAGACAAAAACTCATACACAAGTAAATACGGATATATTTTAAATAAAAATTAGGTTTTATTTTAATTTTTCTCGAAATATGTTAATTTTTTTTCCTAAATTTTTTGTTCAAGTGGCCTGAAACAAGTTAATGGCCTGGCGAATTTGTAATAACTTTAACATTTTTTAACCAAATTTTGTCTTTTATATCTCATTACAACGATAATTACGTACATATTTCGATTGTTTTGCATTCAATTGGAAAAGTATTTATTTAGTAGCAAATTTTTTTACCAAAACTCAAAAAATTGCATTTTTCTCAAATTTTGGCGATAATAAAGGTCATTTTGACCCAAAGTAGATACAGGGTTAATTTCCAAAAATTTTTTTTAATGTAATATTCATTAATATAAATAAATCTACATATTTCTAGAAAACAATGCAGAAAGTTAACGAGTTGCACCTATTTATTCCATATAAATAGTAAAATTTTGCATATATCTGAACTTTGACCTCGATGCGCGTTCAGAAATCGTTGTCCGATTTCTCTCAAATTTTCAGCATTTAACTATTAGGACTAGTGTCACAATATTCCACCCGGCACTCTTACATACATGATTCATACATCAATATGTCGGGAATTCTTCCGGCTATTTTGCTGTTTAAAATCGACATAATCAGCCCACAAATGGCTGAGATATAAAAAAATCGGGAAAACCTCGATTTTTGGCCTATTTGTGATCTATCTGGATTACTAAGTCATTAATATAGACAATGGCCCATAATCATAGTCAGAAATAAAGAATACTTTAAGAGAATTAAACTCGACTTTACTCAAGAGTGGACTTTAGGTCTATCATAGACAAGTTAAAGTATACTTTTGACGTTGAAGTCGACTTTAAATATAAAACTAGCTGAAGCTGTTATTAACTCGTTTAACAACAGCATCAGCTGTTCTTCACCAAGTAAAAAAGTTCGGCAGAAAGTAAAAAATGTTTAAGTTACAAGATATTGGTAGAGATTTTGCAATTATTGAACAGTTATCAATAAAATTAGTACCAAAATATTATAATTATGATATTCATCTTATATATTTCATTTTTCCACAACAAACAACTTTTTTTCTTTAGTTGTCCCGGTTACTTTTATTGTTTACCTTTTTGGTTTTTTTTTAATTTTGTATGTCATCTGTTCAGCGTTGCCACTTGTCTGTATTTTGTTGTATATTGTATGAAAACATTTTCTACATTTGCGGTGGCACCCAGTTAAAGTCGGTTCAATTTAAAACATACTTTAATTTTGACTATAGTTGCAAAATAATTGAAAGCAGGTTTTTATTTTAAAGTTGTTTCTAAAAAGAACCGACTTTAGTGTTTGACTATGATTATGGGCCAATATGGATATCTAATGATAGATATTTTAAAGTCCATTCCAACGATGTATATAAAGCTATAGTAAGTAAGTTGGACCTAAAATGGGTCCAATTTAATATTGTTTTTATGTTTTGGAAATAAAAAGTTAAGACATTATTTTCAAATGCGCCTTCTTTTTTATTGATCTCAATTTGATACATTGCGACTAGCCTCGATTGAAAATGATTGCGACTAACGGAGGGTTAAACAAAAATTATAAAACAATTTCGAAAAGAAAAAATATTAAATAAATTTAAAAAACTTGTTTATAAAAAAATTTCGAAAAAAAAAATAATTTTTTTTACCTAAAAATATTTAAAAAAAAATTATTGTTAAGTATAATTTGGTGAAGGGTATCTAAGATTCGGCACATCCGAATACAGCTCTCTTACTTGTTTAAATTGTATTTGGTTGTTTTCGGAACAAATATAAAAGGCCCTGAAAAAAACAAATTTTTCTCCTTCGATCCAACTCACCAACTCATTAATCTAGAAGGCAGTAAGCTTTCATTTTAATCGAGTACCTAAAAAATTATTCTTGGTATCATACAAATGGAGACACCCTAATCTACATATATACTTCCAATTGTAGTTTATTTGTTTTCCTTGACGTTAAATATTTTCTTTTATTGATTATTGTCTGGTTATTAAAGGACATTTACAAGGACCAATGATATACCCTTATTTTTGTAAAGTAAATACTGTAAATTATTTAGTAACTGAATGAAATATTTGTAATCAAATTATTTTGTTTCCCACCATCCCCCAGTAATAGTTTCCACTGTTTCGTTACAATAATAAACCTTAAGTTAATTTACAATAGAATATTTTTATCTACGCAGCACTCCTTCCTTTATCAAGTTCAAGTTCATTTAAAACGATACAATTACATTAATAAAAAATGGTCTTATTAATAAAAAAATATTTCATTTAATTAAAAGTTTGTCTTATGTTTCTGTCATCTGTTGTTTTTTTTCTTCTGTTTAATAAATTTTATTAGTGAGTAAACAAAAAAATTAAATTTCTTTCCTCTGTTTTTTTATTTATTTATTTTGTATAGAATTTGAACAAATTGTTTTCACAAACTCATAGATACTAAAATCATCAAAATGCTCGTGTAGTTTGTGTTATTTCCAATTTAATTAAATGAAATTATTAGTTTAAACAAGGTTGCATGACAAACAGCGTGAGAGTTCAATAAAATTTTAAAGGTCTTTCCCCAAAAAAAAAAATATTAAATAAATAATGTAGAAAAATAACAAAAAAAATATGAAACACAATACGAGTTTTTTTGTAAAACTTATTACAACTTATTTGTAAGTTACGATAAAGTTCATTTTGATGGTTGAACAAGTGTTCTCTGCCTTTACAGTTTGATAATATTATGACGTAAAAGTTTTTTCTTTTTTTTAATAATTTTTGTAAAATAATATTTATGTTTGATAAATGTTACTATGATAGATTTAAAAGATTATGAAAACTAAAATATCAATCATGAATTACTTAAATATTGCAGTAATATTTCATATTTTTAATCTGTTTAAGTTTTGTAAAGATTATCAAATTTTTATTAGTTTTTCCGTAATTAAAAGCGATTAGTAAGGCTTGAATAACATAAATTAATATGGCATTAAGTTTGTAACTCTGTTATATTTACTCTTACTAACAGTTACAACTTTAAAAGCCCAGGGTCTTTTGGTAATAGTAGCTATAGTAGTTATTACTGCCCTTATTTATGAGTAGTAGGAGAAATACCTTGGCCCGCCAGGTATTTTTGAACTCAGATAAGATTACTATGTCTGGCTACATTCTCGAGTGTGATTCATTTGATGTTGTCTTATTTTCCACCAAAATTAAAGCAGTATTTTTAATAGTTTCTTCCACATTCGTATTTTTCGTTTGAGGCAACTACACCATTTTTCATTGAAATTGAGAAAATTCCAAATGAAATTGAGAATGTCAAATTGAAATTGAGAAATGAAATTGAGAAGTTCCATTTTAAACCAATTTCAATTTATTTTGTCGTTGAAAACATGGTTGGTCTCGTGTTGGATCCCGAACAGTTCTTTCAATACCTACTTCTCGTGGCCCGAAATCCACCTGATAGGTGCAACTGGTACCGCAGGCATTATTCAAATGGATAGTAGCAGAGTTTCGATCACTGCCGAAAGCGCAAACGAATGGGTCAAAAGTGTTGATAGCAAGAGTTGGGTAATCAGTTATCTGAACTTGTTTACGTGAAATTTTTGACAACTCTCTAGCAACACTTTTACCATTGAGTCCCTATTCACTAATACTTAACCCTATTGAAATAATTTGGTCCAAAATCAAAAGTATTGTGAAGTCAAAGATGAATATACCAGGAGAGCAGAGGATTTTATATCTTCAAGAATTAATTAACGATTCTAAGTCCTGTATAACTACTGGAGATTGCAGTAGAACTATACAACATCATTCCACCAAAGCGCTTTGGAATTGCAAGATATGCCTGTGGAAATTTTCAATTTCAATTCAAAATTCTCAATTTCATTTGGAATTTTCTCAATTTGAAATGAATTTCTCAATTTCATATTGAAATTCTCAATTTCATTTGGAATTTTCTCAATTTAAAATGGAATTTATCAGTTTCATTTGGAATTTTCTCAATTTAAAATGGAAATTCTCAATTTCATTTGGAATTTTCTCAATACATATCATGTATAATGTTCTCAATTTCAATGAAAAATGGTGTAGTTTTAGTACTTGGAATGTAGATTATGGAAAGATATTGGAGTATTTACTACTGGCCAATTGATTACAAATAGACACTGTGCGGAAAATCTCGAGTGTCTCCTTTGTAGAAACTGGAGAGGTTGTCTCTGTCCTATTTGAATAAGATGTCAGGAGACACTCGCCAATTATAGCTAGATTCGAACTTATCTATTGCGCTGACAGCGCTATTTTGGGAAGATCTTCTCCTGAAATCTGTCAACTTCATCTCTGCCCTAAATCCTACTTAACAGAGTGGGGTGGTAACCACTACCACAGATAGATAAGTATATCGGGATGTGGTTTGTAATTTTTTTTGGAGGTCAGAGAACCATCACCTGAAATCCCCAAATAGTAGTGAACACGGATCTGTTGGGGATGAAACTCTTCATACCAAGAGGGAAAATTTCCAGCAAATCGACGTACACATTTTTGTCCAATAGAACTTGTCGTGAGGAAGTTAGAGCTAAAAATATGGCATTTCAAAATTGATGAAGAATACTGATCAACTCCGTAGACAGGCATGTAAAGACTCGATCGCGAAAGGCTGTTTTACGAACATCGCAAACGAATTAGATACCTTGATGCCCCAAAAAAGTTTCTGGTACTTTGTCAAGAGAATTCGAAACAACACTGGCGCTTCAATTCTTCCCCTTCTTGCGAAGCTAAGGAAAAAGCAAACCTTTTGGCAAACATTTTCCCAACAAATTCATTTCTTCCCGACTGCAATCAATCGGTGCCTGTGATATCCACTATATCTTGTATTATACCTAAAATATTCTTCAGAACTCGAACTCGGTTAGGAAAGCTTTATCCGGACTCAACGTGAACAAATCCCCTGGTACATATTGTATATCAGCACTTGTTTTAAAAAAATTGTTCATCAACGCTGGACCCTCCACTTCAATCTGGGATTTTCCCCAATTTTTGGAAGGTTTCCAACATCCAGTCAATCCACTAAAAAGGCGACCCCATCATTCCGGATAATTATCGCCCAATCGCAATTTGTTCGGCGCTCTCGAAGGTTATGGAGAGCATGTTAAACTATCACTTTGTCAAGTATTTAGAATCGAATTGATTTCTGAATTACATACAATATGGCTTCCGTAGTAGTCATTCAACTGGGAACCTAGGAAAAAGCAAACCTTTTGCCAAACATTTTCTCAACAAATTCATTTCTTCCCGACTGCAATCAATCGGTGCCTGAAATATTCTTCAGAACTCGGGCAGTTAAGAAAGCATTATCCGGACTCAACGTTAACAAATCCCCTGGTACAGCACTTGTTTTAAAAAAATTGTTCATCAACGCTGGCCCGTCCACTCAGAAACCTTTTCTACCTCTCATATCATTGTTAGAAGGTTGTCAACATCCAGCCAATCCCCAAAACTGGCAACCCCATCAATCCGGATAATTATCATTCAATCGCAATTTGTTCGGGGCTCTCTTGTCAAGTCTTATCAGGTATTTAGAATCGAATAGATTTCTAAATGACAGACTATATGGCTTCTCTAGTAGTCGTTCAACTGGGAACCTAACGGCATTTCTTTCAGAACAGTGGTGTCAATAAATACACCGCATGGGAAAGATTAAGGTAGTCGCACTCGACATTTCGAAAGCATTTGACCGGTCTAGTTTCGAAATTGATCTCGTTCGGTATCGGGGTTGAATTTTCTCGTTTTATTTCTAGTTTCCTTCGTGTACGAAGGGTTGGCTCCGAGAACTTCATATTGAGCTCTGGAGTCCCCCATGGCTCGGTTCTTTCTCCTTCCCTTTTTTTAATTTTCATGAATGATCTACTAACAATCACTTCAAGTCCAATTTTTTCTTTCGAGGATGACAATAATATCTGTCACTCATTTTCATTTGACATTTACCCACTATTTTTGAAATAAAACTCTCAGGGTGAATATGGATGACTCGATAAATCGAGACCCTATAACAATCTCCAGATGGGGTGAATTAAACCGGGTTAATTTCATCGCTGTCTATTGACACACAAACGTCTTGAGTTTTCACCATAATTAATTCTTTGTATGGGTAACGCAACTCTTGAAGTTTCAGATAACCTTATGATTCTAGATACGAGAATACAGTGTGTTCGTTAGAATCGTCATATATTCGATGTTGCGAAGGATATTTTTAGGTGCTTGGGTTTCTTGAGACGGTGTCGGACATATTTCTTACCTTCCGACCTTCTTCGTATGTACACTAGCTTCATTAGTCCGAAAATTAAATATAATTCCCACATATGGGAACGGAGCTGCAAGGTCAAGTCTAGAGCTGTTGGACTGGGTTCAAAGAAGGGCGGCTGATGTCATCTGAATTGCACAAACAGGCGTCGAAGCAATTGTACTTTAATAAGAAGGCAGGGAATTCTCAGCTGGATTTCTTAAGAGCCCCCAGAAGGAAGTAATTAAGAGAGCTTGATCTGGAGTTGATTATCCTACAACCTTCCCTATTCAGAGCTGAAGAATCCACTTCATCGTATTGTCTCCAGACGCTTATAGCTGTGTAAAGTAAAAGAGGAAGACTTTGAAGAAATTGAACGGATTAAGCAAACGTAATCAGTAGGTGGTCAATAAACTCCAAAATATACATTGAAGTACCATCGCATTCATTCGCGTTCCCGTTTGTTTGAATATATGAGAAGCGAATATTAAAAATTTCGGGAGTAGCTGTTGCATCATTTCATGAAATTGAGGCACTTCTTTCAACAAAATGAGTTCAGACCTCAAGAAAATCAAGAGCTTCTGATTACTCAGATGGGTTTGGAAGTTCTACATAGAATATTATAAGAATAAAGCCTTGTTAATGAATTGATCTTGAACTCTTTCCCATCTGCAAGAACTCTTATAGTTCGATCTATATGAAGGCTCAGTAAGAAGTCAGAAAACTTATTATCAACATCAAAAGCGATAGTTTTTGTTAACCATACTCTTTCAAACTTTTCGAAATATCTAGTGCCACCTAGACTGCCAAATGTCGCTGTCATTGTCTGTGAGAGAAGAGAACAGAAGACAAAAGAGGTGATCCACCGATTGCTTCTCATCCGCATCATAATTGCTATGGAAATTAAAAGGTATGTAATCTCCTCGCACTCAATGCAAAAGATCGATCGGAGCCGCAGACTTACGGAAGTCATATGTATGCCATATAAGCATCGATAACGAGAATGCATTTATAGTACTCTAGTCATGGAATATCTAGTCTGAAAGTTTGAAAGTGGAAATCCAACCAGTCAATTTTAAAATATTGCAGATGTGAACCGGGTTTAGCCAATTCGTCTGAAACAGAACAATAATTAGTTTTTGATTTCTATTTAAGTTTGTTCAAAATTTTAACAGTTAGATCTATATATGATTCCAAAACCCAGGCTATTAAAAACGGGATCAGTTCTGTGTTGGTTTCCTCTAGGGTAGTTACATTATTTTGCAAATTCGCTCTTTGAAATTATTAAAAAACAAACTATTCATTGTATAGAATTTTATAGCACCCAATTTGGTTACAGCAGCAAAGTAACAACGTTAATATTTTAATTTTATTATCAACGTTTTGTTGTTTACTTTTATGATTTCAAAGCAATACATATACGGCGCACAGACACTAGAAATTTATAATTAAAAGCTTAAATTATCTTAAGCCATTTAAATACAAAAAACACCTGGTCTGTTTTTCATTATAAAAACTACAAAAAGTATGAAAGATTTCTGATATGAGAACATACCAACAACCATTTTATTCTTAAATTAAAACACATTAACTGCTTTATAAATGAATATAATTATTACTTGTGTCTTGTAACTGCTTAATAATAATAAATAAATATTTAATTTATAGGTTCCTTTTGTATGACGTCTTTGGTTATAAATTATATGAACAATAGTTCACTTTCAAACGACTTTCGGTGTTTTTTTATGAAAACAAACCGATTTTCTTTGACCACTTGGCAAACGTGTCCTGGTGACAATTGTTACACTTGTTTCTAATAGTTTGAGACATAGACATTGAAGGATATTTGTACATACAAACATCGAGTTCTTGTTATAACGTGTCCTTCTTACCAAGTGGCCACACAAAAAAAAAATCAATAAATACAATACCTTAAGTAATTTGCAGTAAATAACGTAAACTGTTATTATTTATTAATGATTTGTTAGCATTTAAGAGAGAATATACTCGTATCTAACAGTTGTTTATGACAAGTGTTCTTGAAATAAGTTAAGAGAATTTTTAATGAAAACTAGGGATCGCAGAATTTAAAATAATCAAAGTCTTTCGCAACGAATTACGAATTTTTTCAAGACTTATCTCAGTCGGAACTTTTAAATCCTTTAAAAATTTCAATATAATTTAATTTTCTCCGATTAACTACTCGGATTCACACCCGTGAGAAATCCGGTCAAATACCACTATTAGATTTTATTTCTCCTTTACCCCTCTTGGGAGCATATAGCTTCCACAAAGCATCTCTATCTTACACGATTTGTTGCAGTTGTTTTCGCGTCTTCCCATGTAATATTGCACTGTTCTAGTTCTTGAAGTATCCAAGTCGCGGCTCCGATCGAGCTTTCTTTGTCCGACCACTGCTTCTTGAGCCTTGAGGATTCCACTCTTGTGCCATAGATGTAGATTCTCTGCGAGTTGTTAAGTTTTCCTTAATTAATTTGCCACGTAAAGAAAAATAAAATAGATATGTTGTATATCAAATGATAGGGGATTTTGCCTACTTTTCAAAAATATATATAACTTTTAACAATTAATAAATTCATGGAATACTTTTTTGAAAAATATTACAAAAAATGCATTTTATTGAGTTTTCTCAAAGATACAAATTTTTCAAATTGAAATTAAATTTTTATTTATGAATATTTTGTAATGAAATTGCACAGTCATATAGATATTTCTATTGAAAATAGCAAAATAAAAATAAATTTTGAAATGTGTAATCAGGAATCCCGCAATTCCCAAAAAAGTGTTGAAAAATTCCAAAAATGGGATTTTTTAGTTTTTTGGCTATAATATCCATACCAGGGCTGGGGTATCGGAACCCTTTACGAAATAATTAAGAACATATTTGGCCATCTAAAATGGGTAACTATATTTTGATATCGAGTATGCGATTTGAGAATATTTGCCCTAAAGTTGAATTTTAGATAAAAAATAGGCATTTTTTGGATGGACCTGGTCCCCACGGTATCAACAATTTTCAAATTTGATTTCATTTAAAATAATTAATGTAAAGTTAGCTTTTCAAAAAGTGTAAATTCCTAATACATCTTCCTAGAAATTTTTTAGATAACTTAAAAAGAAAAAAATAGTTTTTTTCCCCCAAAAACTAGAGAAAAATCGCCTTTTTTAACATTTTTAAATTCAAATTCATATAACTTTGGAGTCAGTCACGATTTTTAAATAATTCTTTATTTGTTTGACATATACATTTGTTGTTGGTACAATAATAGAAAAATTTAGAAAATCTGGAAATATTTGGACCCCGCTGTTATCAAAAAACTGGAGTAGGATGGGTAAAAATGTTGAAAATTTAATTTTCAAATGCGAATATCCTAATTATCTTTTGTAGTGCTCGACAAGGAGATTCTATATATGTAATGTTTTTGAAATCGGAACAAAGCCGAAAAAATAGGATCGTTTTAAAAATTGAACATACCCGAGGTGTCCTACTTTGGGGAACCCCGGCCGCACCCCTGGTGGGCCCATGTGGTCAAAATTCCAAACATAAACTCACCAACACTTCTTCTTTGGGCATGTTAAATTTCATTCAAATCGGGCTAACCGTTTAGAAGTTACAGATTTATTTCCCTCTTTTTTTTCTCATACCACTGTGCGTCGCCATTCGTTGACACTGTACTGCCTAGATATCAGAAGCTTTCTAGGTAGTGAACTGGTTGGCCTTGTGCTTACGTTGTTGATTCTCATAGCTTTGGTTTTCTTGATATTTATCTCAAGTCCAACATTGCGTGGTAATTTTTCTTTCTACTTTTGCTTGCATAATCCGCATAATCCAAGTCCTCGAGTTGGAGTGAGAGACTCCATGTGATTCCTCTTCTCTCTGAACAGACTTCGCTCAAGATGTCATCCTATTGTGAATAGCAGGGTTCCTTGATTTACTCAAGAATTTGTGTGAAATTGTTGACTTCTATTCCTGTTGTGAAGAACTGAGTTTCTGCATCCTCGTACTCTGATGATTCAAGTTATTTTCTGGGGTTCTCCTTTTCTTCTCAAATACTTTCCATATGGAAGTCCATCTAATGGTATAGAAGGGTTTTTTGAAATCTACGAACAGTAGGTACAAGGGAGCTCCTGTTTGGCTGGAAATCTGTCAGATGTCATCCAGCACTATAGTAAATAGCTGGGATCCTTTTTTTACTCCAGCATTTGTATGAAATGGATGACATGTATTCCCGTTGTGAAGAACTGTGTTTCTGCATCCTCGTACATAGCTCTGATGATTCGAATTATTTTCTGCGATTCTCATTTTCTTCTCAATACGTTTCATATGGCTGTCCGTCTGATGGTATCGAAGACTTTCTTCAAATATACGAACATTAGGTACGAAGGATTGTTCTATTACATTGCGAAGGGTGTTGGCCTGGGATACTGCTCCTGCTTGTCCGGTAATCTGACTGTTCATCTCGTAGATTGTTCTTCATTTTACTTTGAAGCCTTGCATGTATGGTGTTAAGCAGAGCAATTCATCTCCAGTTGTTGCAATCTTTCAAGTCACCACTTTTCGGTAACTTAACGATAATGCTATCTTCTAAGTTGGAGATTGTCTTTCCTCCTTCCATACAGATGTGATGTGCGGTCGTAGAATTCAGAAGAATTTCAGCTGGTATTTCATCTTTGCCTGTTGCCACTATTACATTATAAACTCTTAAAAAAGCTTGGGACAACATTGGACAACCAAAAATATGGTTTACATTTTTTCTAATTCGAAAAATTCTGGGCAATTAAATTTTTTTTATTATTTTCCGGGAATGGAAAAAGTCTGGAAAATTTGGAACCCGAAACTAAAGCTTAACAAAGTACACAAAAAAGAACTTATGCTGCTCTTAGATGCCAAAACACGTTGGGTTTCATGAGAATGCGAGAGGGAATTTTTAATAGCGGACAACTTTTGCACGAAAATAAGATACCGTCTAGGTTATTAGTTATTAAATGTTTCTTTACTATACCCTTCACCTCCATGAGAAGGGTATATATAAGTTTGTCATTCCGTTTGTAATTTCCACAATATAACTTTGCGACCCTATAAAGTATATATATTCTGGATCCTTATAGATAACGGAGTCGATTAAGCATTGTCCGTCCGTCTGTCCGCCTGTCGAAATCAATTTTCTGAAGATCCAAATCTTCAATAATTCTGTCAGACATGCTTTCGAGAAGTTTCCTATTTAAAATCAGCAAAATCGGTCCACAAATGGCTGAGATATGAGGAAAAAACCAGGACAACCTCGATTTTTGTCTTATTTTTCTAATGATAGATATTTCAAAAACCTTTGCAACGACGTATATAAGATGATATTAAGTTGGGCAATGGGTCAAAATCGGAAAAAATATTTTTTAACCCGAATTTTTTTTACACCAAAGATTCGGCATAGCCGAAATTTTTTTCTTTTAATGGAAATCGAGATTGTAATAAATTGCTATTAAATACAATGCCTGATGAAAACATAAACAATGAAAAGAAAATATTAGTTCCAAAACTAACCCCCTTAATTCGTAATGAATTTATTATTTCTATCAAAGGTTTAGAAAACTATTTCTTGCAACTATCACTATTTTCATTATAACCCCAACATAAATACATTTTTTGATTGAATATTGTATAAATGATCACATAAAAAAACTGTCTCATTATATAAACTTATCTTCTAAATATCCCCCATATTCATATCATTACATTATACTCTTTTATCACTGTCATCAACCCTACTTTAAGACATTGCTATAAAATTGTACAAGTATTAATAAATTGTCAAACTCACAAAAAGATTTATTGAAATTACTTTGACTTTTTCAATAAAATAACAAGAAATTGAGCAATTTTTGCTCTTTTTCTGTAGCATAAAATAAACGAAATCTATGATGGGACTGAAAAAAACAGTATAAAATGTCCAGTCAGTGCCAAACATTGAGCAATGATTGTGCTAACAACAGCATCATTCTCTATTTAGTTGTATTAACGTATTCATGACAATGACTTTATTCTTTAATATTTATTATGTTGTAGCTGTGTTGCCATAGATGAATATTTGTCTTTTGAATCATATATAATATCTTAAAGTTCTTTGATTTTTACTTGTTTAATTCTAATTATTGCATATAAATCATATAATTATGTTTAATCTCCACAATTTTAAACTAATTTTTATTAACATTTGAGAAAAGATTTTTGAAAATAATATCTGGCAACACTTATAAACTTTCTGAAAGAAATTGACACAAAGTTTTTGCAAGGATGTAAAGTAATTTTTGCAAACTACGAGTACATATGCACAATTATTTATACTGAAAACAATTTTATAAAGTCATGTGGTGAAAATAAACAGCTTGGAGCAAAAAAAAGGGAAGTGATTATTTGACAGAAATGTTAAATTATTAAATCATAATTTTAGGATAACCTAAAATATGTATATTAAGGCGGACCCTCAATGTTTGGAAAAATTGAAAACTCATCTGTTTCAAAAACGAAGGTCAGTTTTGTTTGAGGTTAGGATAGAAAAAAAATTAATAAAAGTTTGAGCTCGATCGGTTAAAAATTGGCATAAAAATATAATTACGAAATTGTATTTGAATTCAAATATAACTGTTTCTAACGCCTGGTTTCAAGTTGCATCATGTTTCTCAACATTTCTATTTCTGAAGACTTTGTGGACAATGTTGTTTATCGGCCAATAAACAGCAGTTAATATAACTGTAGACATTGTTAACATAACTGTGAATATTATAACATTGAATAAAAACTTTGAGTTCATCATTGTAGAAATATAACTTTCAAGAAGCATCGATAGATGGTGCTGGAAACTTCTGGATGATAATGTAGTGTAAGGTGGTCATGAGAACATCAACCAGTGAGTCTACTTTGAAGCATCGTTAAGTACAGATAAATTAACTGACTTACAGTGTGCTCTATAAGTTGTGAATTATAAACGTGTATTTGTATAAAAACACATAGTGATTATTTAAACTTTTGTTGTGTAAATTTAAATAAATGAAAAGTTGTTACAATTTTAAACTATTAAACTGCTTTTATTTGCAATTAAAAGTATGCGGTTTATTTAAAGGAAATAAACCACCGTTTTTAAAAGGTAAAAAACGTAACATTATTATAAATTATCATTCCTTTTATCATTCCTTGTCTTCTTTTCTTAAAAAAATTAGTTTGGTAAGCGTATAATGTGTTCTTCTCAAATATTGTTGGCCTAAACCCCGAAAATATGCTACTTGGCCTCAATTTTATCAAAGGGTTCGAAAGGCATCACTTTTTATACATCTTTAATTTGTTTTAAACAAACACAAACTGTGAAGCCAACACAGAGTTTCTGACTTTGAGTTAATGCAAATTACGCATTGTTACCGATACCATAAATAGGATTAACAGAAAGCTACCAGTGAAACCAAAAGTATCCAGCTTACTTATTAATCATTTGTGATCAACTTTGCTAAAAGCTTTGCTAAATTCCGGTTTTTGCTAAGGTAAACTGACTGATGTTTAGCTTTGCAGAAACCGGAATTTATATTAGATATAAGTTCCATCAACTTAGTGTTTTTTTAGAAATAACACTTATGTTTGCCGGATTTATGTTGAGGGATTTTTATCTTATACTTTGGTTTAGAAGAAACTGTCCAACAGAGACATTAATTCGATTATGTAGTTAAGTATAATTTGGTCTCCAATTAGATCCAATATGTCTATATCCAGGAATTTGGAAATATCTTATGCACTTTATTATTCCTTATACGAAACGGAAATTCCAAACGGGTGTAGGATTCTTCAAGCTGTTGTAATATTGTCTATAAAAAGGGCAGCTCACTCGTTTAGATATAACGGAATGACAGGCAGTGATGTTATTTAATATAAGCGGGGAGAGTGGGTCAATGACTTTTTGAATTCCCCGTCTCTTAATTGAAAGGACAACACTGCTCCTGTCAACAAGCATCTATCAGTTAACTCCTGTCAAAATTTTGAACAAGCTGTGTCATCTAGTTTGTTTGACAGCCATTGATAGCAGACTACCGCATGACTTGAGGAGAAAATAGGAAAAAAATTAAATAAACCATCACTCAAACCAAGGATAAGCTTGGGAACTCTGCACCATTAAGTATCAGCACGAAAGATGCCGAACGTTCTGGACGCCCAGTTGAGGTCTCTACACCCGAAAAAAATAAAGAATTCACGTTATGGTGTTGGCCGATCGAAGATTGCAATTGTGGAAGCCATAGGCATCTCACAAGGTTTAGTGGTTTCAATTTTGAATGATCACTTTCCGCAAAATGGGTGCCGCGTTTGCTCTCAATCGATTGCGTTTGTGCAATCGTGTGACAACTTCGCATGAGTGCTAGGCGTTGTTCAAACGCAATATGGACGAGTTTTTGCACCGTTTCGTAACCGTGGACGAAATGTGGATCCAACAAAACACAGCAGTCAAAGCAGTGGGTTTCTCGGGGTGAATCGGTCATCAAATACCAATTTTGATGGCCTTGACAAATTTCATTTCTTGGAAGGGATAACAAATTTGTAGTAACGTTCGAAAAAGTGTATAGAGATCAGAGAAGACTTAGAGGAAAAATAAAATGATTTGTTATCCAAAAACCTGTGTTTCATTCAAAAAGTCACGTTCTAGTATATTGTAGATTTGCGATAACAGGCGCCAGATGTCCTATGATGCTGTAAATTCAGAACCCGTGCTAGAAGATTCGACTTACAATGACTTCTGCAAGAGTTTTCAGAATGAGGAAGAGGATCTCACTTGCATTTCCAAAATAATAAAACAATGCATATAAACAAACACCAATATCAGCAACATATGTATATCAGAAGTGTATTCAAGTTACATTATTTAAAAAGTTTCTTGTTTTCTGTATTGTCCAGTTTCCTAACTAAATTTTGTTTTATTAAAACTATTTGGAAAAATAATTGTAAAAATTTTTAATATGCTCCCACTAGGTAGCCCCGAAATATCTACTAGTTGGAATCTGTATTAGAAATGTTGTTCAAATTTTGGAGATGTGGGACACCCTTACTCCCACATTTAAGAATTCATTAAAAGACATTAGCACTGTGGTATTTTTTAAATAGAGAATTATATGCATAATTGAGCAAAGGCAAAATAATTTAGCGTGTGTTAGAACAATGATAAAAACAGGGAACATACATACTTAAGGAATTAAATATAATTCCTTTTTTATTACATACTTACAGGCGTATAGTTAAGGGTAAACACAGTTTGGGAAATTGTAATGAACGTAAACATTTGTAATAAAAATCAGTAAATACATTTACTTCAAATAATTAAAGTAAAGCTGCATAAATCTGTGGGGTTATTTTGTAAATAGTTTTTGTATGCTTTATACAATGGAGTTACTCAATAACACCTTACTGGTCTGAAAATATTTGGGCTTTTTACAAATTCTGTTCTCCTTGTCACATAATTTCATAATAATCGATAATGGAAATAATTTTCCCAGAAAAAGAAAAATCAATTCAACTGATTTGAAGAACTTAAAAAAATTCTTGGTTGGAATCGAAATATTAGAGAGTTTTACGAATTAAACCTAAAAGTATACCACGTTTTCTTTTTCGAAGCAACAAACTGTGAATATTCCAAATATTATGGATATTAACACTTACATAGATTAAATTTAGCATTGTTTTATATTAAATTAAAACCAAACCAAATTACTTACCCAATATGGCACGCAAATGTCCTTCAAGTGTCTGCAGGATGGTTTGCTTGATTTCAGTTACACTCTTGCCCAAAAATTGCTCACTGGCCGTACCCAAAAGTTCGTCAGCCTGATGATGAAAATAATAAACATTCATCATCTGCATAAAAAATCAGCCATTGATTTAGATTTGTTTTGTTTTTTTTTTATTTATTATTTTTTGGTTGGATTATTTTTATTATATTTTTTAGTTTGTTATTGAAGTTGAAGGAGATGATGATGGAGAGTTGATTTTTTTTAGGAATTATTTGTTATTTTGTTTGTGTATGTAGCAAATGAAGATGATGAGAGAGTCAACACGCAAAATAAGGAATATACGAACGAACGAAGTTACGAATCCATCAAATAGTTTTAAAATCAACGGAAATGAAATGAAACGTAACGTAATGGTAAAAAAAGAAAAAAAAAAGAAGAATATTAATACATCATATTTATAGTATATTTATTTATGAGATTAAATATTTATATAAAACACATATGTATACATATTAAATAAATAATTTACATAATTATATGAGGGGGGTATGTATTATATTACATGAAAATATCAATAATTTACAGATGGTGCAGTATAATGTTGCACAGTGGCTTAGAAAAATTTTGTTTTGATAGCTGGAGATATCTTAACGAAATTGAACACAGTCAAATTTATTTAACACTCGAATTTGTTATTTTTTTTTAATTTTGTGGCCGTCCACTACCTCCTTTCCAACCACGAAACAGTGCAAATGAAAATCAACTCAAAAACACCTTAGCTCTGACGGTGCAAAATTTCATTAAGATATCTTCAATGGTTCAGGAGCTACCAAAATATTTACAGAATAAAATTTTTCCAAACTACTGTGTGTTATTGAAATGAATGAATATAAATAATAAGGATAATCACAATAAGTATGCTACAAATTTTATTAATAATCGAATGCAACCTTGTTGATAGTGGGAGCAATAAGTACAGCTTCATTTTAAACAAACATTCAAGTCACATCTTATCCGATTTTATGTTAATATTTGCAAGCATATTAGGATATTTTATTACAAAATTAAGCCATCAACATCTCCTTCTTTTGTGAATTTAACTTTAAGTAAAGAAATTTAAAAAAATAACTTTATTATGTAGATTCTATATTGCCAACTGTTAAAGGTTGCTTTTAAAGTTCACTTTAAATATTTATCTGTGATTATCCTTAAAATTTTGTTTTAATATTAATGTTATTTACACATTTTTTTTTTACATTTACATAATATAATGTTAATTTTTTAAATCCTTAACCTAAGTGTTAATTACAATTTAATTAAAAAAAATACATGTATATAAAGTGTTTTGGGCGTACCTTGTTATCAAAATAAAACACAGTTATTTTTTTTCAAATTAAACAATTCAAAACTAATGCAAAATTACTCCAATATTTAGATTTTGTTTACCAAAAAATAATCCAAACAATGAAAGTAGAATAAAAAAAAAACAAACAAAACATTAAATCAAAATTAATTTCACTAAGAAAATGAAAATGATTGTGTATCTTTTTTGTTTTTAAAGGAAAATCATACCTCTTCAGTTTCATAAGACTTTGCATACGAGTTTGACTAAAGAAAACAAGAAAGAAAAAAGTATAAAAAGAAAAACAAATCAATAATTAATTTTAACTAAAAGTTTAAACATAAGTTAATAGTGACATACTAAGCTACAGAGTTTTTTATAAAGAAAATTAATACAAGTAATAAAATGTGATCCGCAAATTAAGTTAGAATTTAAACATTTATACTTATTAAAATTAGATTTTGATATAAATTTGTCAAATTGTTTTACAAAAGCTTCACATTAAATTTCCACTATCGGAAAAGCCTTCACCTGTAGTTAATATTAAAATCATAAATCTTAATATTGATAATATCCATTAAAAAGTTTGACATTTTTTTTCTACCACTAACCCCCATTAACACAGAGCATGGTTAGGTGTTAACTAATAGTTATACTGTCGGTTAAAATTATATTTGTATGAAAACTGTCAGTATAACTATTAGTTAACACATAACCAGGCTTCGTGATAATGGGGGTAACTTGTAGATAAATATTAATTGAGAATTTTGAAAATTGAAATATATAGTTCAGATTTATTGTTAAACTAAAATAACTTTCGATTTTAAAATAATCAAACATTTATCATTTAAAAACTTACTTTTATGGATCGTTTCACCCCGCTGCGATGGGTAGTCATCTTGACGCGATGCGGAAGAACCATGCAAGCCGTCAGGAATACCCATACCAGAGAGGCTAATGGTGAGCACTACCTAAGAACTGCCCTTCCATTTGTCAGGTAGCATCTGTATATCCCCTATGGGGCGGCTACCTGACTTTTCTGACAGAAGGTTTTCCCTTTCACTGAAATTGAGCCTTTATGTCAGAACCTGTCCACTTTTGGATTCTTTGGGTCCTCTGGGGCCTCATTATCTCCGGAGACAATATTCCCGCGGCGGCGATTTCAGGTCACGGCGAATCGAATGCTACTGAGATCCAGATTAATTCGGTGGAGACACCGGGCCGATATAATCTGCGAGCTACTGGCGATCAACCATATGCAGGAGTAGATTTAGGGTAACCTAAATCCTCTGAATGTTTTCATAAGGCATCCTCTAAAAAGGATGCAAGTCTAAAAGCAGCGAGGTGCCTCTGAACCTCATTCCAAGCTCCTCAAATTCTATATTGGCCCGTACCGACAAAGGATCGGTAAAAACCTTTTTGGGAGGTGTTAGCTTGAAAACTAAGGCTACAGCAAAGCCAGTGCCGATTGTGAGCTGCAAACCAATTTTCGAGTACCCAAACTTCACTTCTCCCTGTCAGTGAAGGAACTGCGAACAAATCTTCGGGTTCCCTAGCGGTGACTCCTGACCAACAAGGCGACAAGAAACCCACTGGGCACGTGACACCAGCCAGAATGGCCTTTTTGAGATGGCGAGCCGCCGATAAATTTATTGACCGGCTAGGGAAAAGCCTGCCAAGTCGCTGCCATCAATCGGAGCGACTCTGATTGTTCAATATCTTACGCAAACTGGGATATGGTGCATAGAAAACTGATGGGAGTGTTCTGGCGAGATCTCAAGGAGAATCCGGGACCGCCCTTCAGTGTGATAATGCAGGTTGGTATCGTGGTCTGGTAAAATTGATAATCTGTTCAACCGCACGATCTTCCCAGCTTTTCAAGCAGGATTTTGCTCTGTTGGACGGCCTTTGGGAAGGAGCTAGTCTAAACCGGAGAATATACTAGAACTCCTTCGTATAGTTAATCCTGTCATCAAGACTCGTTTGCAGCGACACACAGTGGGAGAAAACCCTAATTTGGTGGAACTAAATTCGTATCTTCTAAACGCTTGGCCAAATTAATTTCATTTATATGGAAATATTACAGGCAAGGTAAGCTAATAAAATAATGCAAAATGGGTACTGCTACTTCAGTAGAATGAGCGGGAGAGGCTGCTAAACTACACTACCTCGGAAGAAATTCTATACTATTTTCAATTGTAAGAAATTATTTTAATATATCTTTCAAAAAATTTAAATTATATAAGTAATTTTATTTATAGCAAGTAACTATTTAAATCTATAGATTTTATACATTTACCTTATTGCCGGCAAAGGTCGAAATATTCATATAAAATTAAACTTTTTTTAGTTTTATTAATAAGTTTATTTTTAATTATATAAATAATTTAGTTATAATTAAACAATGAAATAAAGAGTAATTAAGCTAACTAACACTTGTTACAATTTTGAGAATTTTTATTATGAGATTTTTAAAATTTATTTAAATTAGTCGACTTCAAAGTCTGATGAATCACTAAGAAGTAATGGATCCAACAAAAGTTGCCTAACATCTTTCGATAACGGTTCCAATTTTTTATAGCTTGCAGATGAAACTAGAGATGCTAATCGGGACTTGAAAATCCCGGGGTTCGGGATTTGGTAAAGAAATCTAAAATCCCGAAAATTATAAGAAAGAAACGTACATAATTATGTCTTTACAATTGAAAGAAAATTTTTTATTTAGCAATTAATTTTTATTAGACACCAAAAAGCTTAAAATACTTGCATGAGTACATTATATAAGAACAAATAACAATAAAGTATGTACATTACGGTGGGTCGATTTTTTTGACGAAAAAAAAAACCAAGAAACGATAGGTCTAAAATCAAATCCTATTTTGCGCATTTCGTCTTTTATCCAATGATATTTCAGTATTTTTTTATTGTATAAAAGGCGAAATACGCAAATGTTATATTTTTAATCTAAATAAAGCACTACCATATTTAAAAGGACTCATAATTTTATGTCAAATTTGGTATATGGGCATTTGTTTTTAGCAACTTGTAAGTAGTTAGAATTACATAAATTTCATTTTTATATAATGTAATTACCAATAACAGTTCTTATATATAATCTTAAAAAATAAGGAACAAATTTAGTACGATAATAATTTCTTAAAAAAATTATATAAATTCACCTCGCACTTTTTCGCAGCTAAATTTTTTACCATATGTAGTCTGTAATATGGCCTTGATATTGGTAAAAAAATTAGGACTGCATCTCACAGCATTAGTAACTGGCAACCTTCCGAGAATTCAAAATGTAAAAAAATAAAATTCTATAAGAATATGGCCATTGGTTATCACAAATAGCGGAAAATATATTTTTATTTTTCTGATTTACCAAGCTTCATATTCCATCTACATAAAAAAAGTAAAAATACAACTTAAAGAAAACCTTGGGCTATCCAGCTTAATAACAACTTTGAAACCAATTTTTCATAAAAAAAAATTCTGAAATATTTTTTACATTTAAATAGTTGTCAATACCAAACCACTGAAGTTATTAATAAATGTTAAATATTTTTAAGTACAGCAACAACTATAGATTGAAACTACATAACAATAAATCAAATATGCGAAAGTTTTTTTTTTTATTTTGCGCCACTAAATAGTTGATTTCTCCCACAGTGCGACACTGATAGCTCAATATCTCACGCAAACTGGGATATGGTGCGTGGAAAGCTGATGGAAGTGTTCTGGCGAGTTCTCAAGGAGAACCCGAGACACCCCCCCCACTCAATGTGATGATGCCGGTTGGTATCGTGGTCGGGTAAATCTGATGGCCTGTTCAAACGACCGCCTATATTGGACTGCCTTTTTGAAGGATCTAGACTGGAAGTGGTCTCTGTTGACGATATACCATGCCGGCCTAGGTTCAATGAACGTGTTCCCGAAAAACCGTCTAAACCGGAGGATATACTAGAACTTCTTCGTATAGGAAATCTTGACATTACGACTCATTATTGGATGGTTGCCAGGGACTCCGAATCGGAAGGTGGTTACACAGTCATCATGAACCAGCAACCCTTAGCGTCTCGACGAGGAAAGGTCTACTAGCATCGAGACGATTTTTCTTCTAGTTTAACGAGGGGACGATAAAGATAAACCGGTTCAGTAGTGCGATTCACAAACTTTTAACGAACCGACAATCGTAATGTTTATCGACATAAATAATCGCATGCAGTAACGATAGTGTGATTCAATAATTTATTTTTAACGATTGTTTACAGCTGTATTTTTGTATTCAAATAATTTACAAAATGTCATAATAAACGAAAATCAGACAAGCATCAGAAATAATTAACAAGTGGTGTAGTGAGCACTACGTTGACTAGCAGTCAGAATGTTGTTGGTTCGAATCGTGACTGCGACTTACTTTTTTTTATTTCCGTCCAAAATATAAAGGATTACTTTTGGGACATCGCGAACAAAAATAAGTACTACATCCAGTAGAATAATAAGTAGTCTAATCGTCAAATTCCCCTTATTTTTCGGCTTATTTTTGTAAATTTTAATAAGTTAAGTAAACTAAATTGTGTTTTCATTATTTTTACGATAGCTCCAGCTACAAAAGGTGAAGATGACGAAGAAAAATTTGCAAATACACTTTATCGATTAAATAAACACAACTTAAATTATTGTCGCTAACATTATGAAAAAAAACTGCTTAAAGTAACAGCTGACTTCAACCGACAACGAATATCGTTAAATACCAAATTCGTGCTGAATAGCAAATTCGATAAATTTTCGTTAAATGTATTTTAACGATACGATTATCGTTATAAAAGTTAGTGAATCGCACTACATGACAAAAAGTTCTATTGCTCAAGAGGTCACCCACTCAAACTCTGAGTTATAAACCTGCATTTGGTTTCCAGAGATAAGATGATTTTGCCTACATTACAAATCAAATTGGGACTTATGAAAAAGTATGTAAAGGCATTACATAAATATTAATATTTAAATATCTGTACTAAGTAAAACCAAAAAAGAAGGCAGTTGTTAAGAGCTCTGCAATTATATTTATTCATACACACAAAAACTAAAGCATACTTTGAGGATCACATTAAAAATAAAATAATAAATTTATAGGTTTTATTGTACTACTATACAACAATAGTACAGAATACATATTTTTAAGGTGTCAATAAATAACAAAACAAAAAATTAACAGACAGTGAAAACTTTTCTAAGTGGACAAATGAAAATTTCAGTGAATTTATAAACTGGCTATTAAATACGTTAAAAAACTAAAACTTTTCAAAAGAAAATTTAATAATTTTGTTATTTTCTGATTGTCCGTTTGGAAAATATGAATGGTTTTTTTTAACATAATTATTGCATATTTGAGAAAATAATAAACGCGTGTTTAGCTTAAAAATTATACAACACATTTCAAAAACAAGACATAAATTTTGTTTTTAACTAATAAACTTACTTTTGTTTTAATAAATTCTCTAGATTTTAGGAACTATAATAAATAAATATTTATTGTAAATATAAAAACAAAGAAAAAATATTTATAAAAATAAATATGTACTTTAATTTAAATTCTGTAATTAAACCAAATTTCGGAAAAAAAGCTAAAAATGACATGCAAGTTTTACATACAATTTATATCTTATTTAGTTATTTATTTTTGGGGGGAAGAGGTCTACTAAAATACTTCATAAAAGTTGTTGGTAATTTTAAAACAATTAATAAATATTTGTATATATTGTAGTTAAATATTAATAAGATAAATTATTTAAATTTTTATAATATAATTTATAGATTAACTTATTTGTTTGAGGGGTATTTATACAAACCTTCATTATTTTACACTGTGCCACACCGGTAACTGTCAAAGGCACACCTTGGGCTGTTTCCACATTCTCACACATAGGATTGAGGGTCATAACGTTGAGAGAGAGACGCTGTACATCTGTTACTAGCCACCAGGCCCAGGCCCATCCACCCACAATAGTACGTTTCTTAGTTGAACCGCAGCAGCCACCTGGAATGTTTGAGAAAATTTGGAGAGTTTATTAAAAGTTTTTTTACTAAAAGAAAAAATAGAGGGGGGAAATAGCTTTAAGCTCCATAGGAATATTTAAAATGTTATTTTATTTGATAAAATTATGATTTTCCGAAAGTGAAATTTTATTCTCTGTCTTAAAAAAACATTCGAAAAAGGACCATAAATTGCCCTTTGTAGATTCTCACTCAATCACGACTATATGAGGAGGTCCATAATAACGCAATAATTCCATTTCAAAAACCACAACAAAGATGAATAATTCAATGCCAAAATGTCTTTTATTAAATTTATTCAATTATGCCAAAAAATTGGAATTATTGCGTTTTGTTATGGACCTCCTCATATATGGTTAATATTACTCTAGTTCCACTATTATAGAAAATTCAAAAGTACCGTTAGAAAGAAAAAGTATAATTAAATTACCGCTTGTGGGTTTGAAAAAGTACCGTTAGAATAAAGAAAAGGTACCATAATGTTACTACTTGTAGATTCCCACTCGCTCATTGGTGAACAAAATAGAAAAAGTAACATAATGTTTCCCCCCTGAATTCTCACTCACTTAAGCCCACATATATTTAGTTTTGTATTTCTAGGTCCATCATTAAAAAAAAAAATCGAAAAGTAGCAATAGTTTAGTTCTCACATTTTGGAACCTAACTATTATTTAATATTATCCCCTATACCTAACTCTAACTTTATTGTCTACAAGTTAGATAACACAGGCAACAAAATCGAACATATTTTAGAGGCTTTTTAAACCACTACACAATTTTGATGTATTGTGGTTCCAGTAGTAAAAATATGGTCCAAATTTTAAATTCTATGGAGAAGTTTTTTTTTTAATTTTTTTTTTTTTGTAAAATTGTGAATTTTTTTAGACATTTCTCCACATAATTTATGATGACTCAAATAGGGTTAAACCTATATTATTAAAATAAACTTAGAAAAATTCAAATTTACATAAACTTTAATTCGTTTATATATTGCGTTTTAATCGGCTCAGTAGTTTCGGAGTTATAATAACAAATTGAAGCTAAAAATATATATTTTACGTGAAAATAGCAAATTTTTGTGTTTTAAAAAACTCATGAAAAATCGAAAACGGCTGAAATTGTTCAGATTTTTTGCTTTTTCGCAAAGCCACATATAATAGCAACAAAATGAGATATCGACGATAAAAATCGATTAATTCTTTTCGAATTTGTTCACAATTAAGTGAATTCGCTCACTTTCAAGCGTGTACTTTGAGTGTAGATTTTACATGTGTTTTGTTATTGTAACAAAAACAAAATACATGTAAAACGTCTACTCAAAGCACTAGTTCGCTATAGAAAAACAGCACATTAGTCTCAAACAGTGTTTAAAAAGCTACGTTAACTAACAAATTTTTAACTGTTGCTACAACTACTGCTTCAAAAAAGTGTATGTAGCGGTAGCAGTATCTTTTTGTCTTTTTTCGTTTTCTTGTTTTTTTTACTTCTGCTACCTTCAAAATATAAAACTCTTAACAGAGCAGTAGTAATAAAACATGAATTGTAAATGGAGTAGTAGCATAAAAATACAAATCATTGCTACTGCTCTATATCGAGTTTTAATTTTTAAGGTAGCAGTAAAGTAGCAGTTGATGCAGCAGTGAAGGTAGCAATAAAAGTAGTCAAAAAAGAAAATCTTCAGTCATAACACCAAAATTGACAGAATTAAACACTGTGTGTTGTTTTTGTTTTGAGAGAGTTTGAAAGAATTATTCGATTTTATTCGTCTCAGATGTTCGTGTTGCTAACAGAAAGATCGTGTTTTCTGTGTGTATAACAAAACTTTTGTTTACAACACGACCAACTTACACAAATATAAATTCACAACAACAACACATAATATACTTTTTTGGCTGAAGATTTTTATTTTTGACTTATTTTATTGCTACCTCAACTGCTACTTAGCTGCTACTTCATCTGCTACTTAACTGCTACTTCTTCTACTACCTCAACTGCTACTTCTATTACTACTAAATTTTAAAAGTAGCAGAATTAGTAAAAGACTAATGATTGCTACATCAAAACTTTTTCTTTTTTAAGGTAGCAATAGAAAATAAATTACTCTGCTACTTTTAATTTTTTCTTTTATTAGTACTACTACAACTACTGCTACCAAAATGTGAAGGTAGCAGTAGTAGTAGTAATTATTGACTCCGAGTTTTTATTTTTTTAACTAGACTACTTGTGTTTTTTCGTTGCTACTGCTACTTGTAGTCTAGTTTTTTAAACACTGGTCTCAAACGGTTTAAATATGTGTTAATGTGCTCAAGAAAAAAATATGTTTTCAAAAAAAGTACCAAACTGTTTACCCGGATTTGGTCCTCAGAAGTGAGACCAGTGAATTTTTTGATTTTTTTAAGATCATAAAAATCATTATATTCCGAATTAAGTCTTTTTTTTAAGAACCGAATCTATTATTCAACTCAATCTCCAACAAACCGAAACTTTTAAATTTTAATCTATGGACAGATTTTAGGATTTTCATTATCTTAAAAAAAATCAAATAATTTTTGGTGTTTATTCACTTTCGAGGCTTACTGTTCCTTGGTCCTCGAGATCCAAATAACACCCTGTTAGTTAATTTTAGTATGTCTTCAGGAACCAATGTTAAAAATTTTCTAAAAATTGTCTTAATAATTTCGAATAAAATTTGTTTTCTCGTTTTTAACCCTTTTGGTATTTTCTTTGTTTCCATTGAGTTGATAAAATTGTATTCAAATAAATTGAAAAAAGTACCAAAAATAAACACAATTTTTATCCCTTAAGAGTTAAAATTTCTAAAAAAGTACCAAAATTCCAATTTCATATTTGTTCTTTTTGGAAAGTAAAGAATAAGATTTAAAATTTATATCTAGGCTTATTGATTTAAAATATACATTAGGTGCCAAAAATGCATCAAATTATAGTTTTTACCCGTTTTCTCCTCTAAAAGGTACTAATTTAAAAAAGTACCAAACACCTCTCAGCGTTTATTTAAATGGAGTAAGATGCAATTTTACTTTTTTTTGTATCTGTATTAGATTCGAAGATATAAAGTTACCGAATTTACCCTTTTTACCCCCTAAACGCTGGAATTTCCAAGAAACCCTTCCTAGTGGATCTTTCTGATCTGGATTTTTAAAATTTTTTCATAATATTCTATAAGAAATATGATAATTTTTTTAGTTGAGTTTTTTACTTTACTTTTGTTTTAAGTAAGTTTTTAGTACAAATAAAATAAGTTTACTTAAAGTATATATCGTCGCCTCAAATATTAACGGATGTAACTACATTTTTATTGTTTTTACAGGATACGTTATAAAATCAATAATAATAGAGTATTATTGGCAATTGTTCAATCCAACAAAAACTCGATTTTGAATTTTGTGTAGTTACGTCCGCTTTCACTTAAGGTGACGATATGTTATGTATGTGTTTTCTATTTAACGCGATTATTAGGTCCCAATATCTTTTTTATGTGACTGATGTATTGTTTTACGCGAAATAAAAAATTATTGAACCCACAAAAGCATTTCTTTCTAACTTAGAATTTGATTTACACGCTATTTTTATGGGCCCAACAAACCGCGTAAATGGAGGCCTACCTGTACTTCTATCTTCAAGCTCTTCGGCTGTGCGATGATTAATCAGATCTTGAGAACATGCAAATTTTGTTCTGCTGATATTTGAACAAATATCAGAGAAATGAACATATGATCATATGTAAAAGAATGTAAAGACATTCTTGATTATTTCTCTAGTCTTATAGTTTAAAAGATATTTCGTTCAAATTTAAGAATTTTCGTTTTTTTTCGAACAAAATCCTATTATTTCTACTGAATTCCAAAAATAACATGTGATACACAAATGTCACATTTAACATACATTTATTTCAATGTCACTGTTACATTATTTTTCTAAACTAAATCTGAATTTAACTGTCGCTACATGACACTAACTCATCAAATTGTCAAATGGTTTTAACTTTAAAGAGAAAGTTTCAAAGTGATGAAAAGAGTACATTTCTTACTGACAGTTGTTGTCTGTTAAATGGTTCGTGGTTGTTAAATATTAAGTTTTTCTTTACTTATTAAACACAATTTTTAAGAGAACTTTGTTTTATTTGTTGTAATAAAATAAAAATATAAAAAAAAATATTTTGTTGCTTTTTATGAAATTTGCCAATTCCCACATTTAAGTTGGCATACGTGAGCATTAGCATGCTTTTAAAGTTTTCCTTAAAAAAAAAACTAAACAAATAATGGAGTAACAATAGAAATATATTGATATTTTTAGGTTCATTATGCTGACGTTTAAAGGAAATTACTCTTGTTGTAAATGTCATCATGACTTGTCACTTGTTGGGGTTTTTTGTGTGTTTAGTTTTATGTTTTGTCTGTCATTTATATTTTCCCTTTTCATTTGAAATCACTCTTGAATCTATATTGATATTGATAAAAGGGCAAAGTGCCGAGAATTCTGCTTGTAAATAGACACATATTTTGAAAGTGTCAAGAGCATGCGTGAGCTGTTGTGTGTCTGACATAAACTTTTGAAATTGAAAGTTTTTTTTGTTTATTTTACAACATTTCTTTTGCCGGAATTTGTTGTTTTAGATGACTAGAATACAAAGTTGGCTACCGTTACCGCTATGCTGAAATCTAGAGAATTTAATCCATAGAGAAATATAGAGCGGTACTAGAAAAAAACTCAAACAATAAAATTTATCAAAACAATCACACATACGAGTGTTGTTTTTGTTTTCACATAGGTTTTTGACAACTGAGTTAGGTCTTTGACAGGAGATTTTTCAATAGGTTACCAACATTGTCATATTATTTTTATTGGGTGTATGACTTAAAAATTCGGGATTTACAACGTGGTTTTTGTTTTTCATAACTTATATGTCATTTTGAAGGGTACATATCTGTCATTTATTCTCACTTAGTTATTGAACATTTTGTGCCAACAAAGCGTCATATGCGGAAGGTTAGCTTTACTTCTTTAATATTCCATCGGTTTCATTGTGCTAGAGATGGTTTGTGCGGTTCAGAAGTGGTGATTTTGACACGTAAGATCACCCAGGCCAGCCAAAAATTTTTGATGATCATGAATTGGAGGCATTACTCCATGAAGATTGTTGTCAAGCTCAACGAGAGCTTTAAAAAACCTTGGAAGCTACTCAAGCAGCAATTTCAAAAAGTTTGCGAGCGGCAGGATTCATCCACAAACAGAGAAATTGTGTACCATACTAATTGCAGCGGATATATGTACATTAAAAGAATGATGTTCGAACGCTATAAAAGAGAATCATTACTTAAGAAGAAAAAATTGATCCATTACGATAACCCGAAGCATAAGAGATCGTACGTGATGATCTGTAAGGTAATACTCTTCATTTGGTGGGAGCAAAAGGGTCCTATACCGAAAGCAACTGATTCGTTTGAAGCGAACATTTGCCGAAAAATGCCCAGAATATGCGGCCAGAAAAGAAAACGTAATATTCCATCATGACAATAGTGGTGCGAATGTATTGAGTATTTGGGTACTCAATACCAAAAAGGAACTACTTTCAGTGTTGTATTTTTCTGAACAACAAGCAAGAAATCTTCAATATTTGTCAGTGAAAAAGTGCAAATGTTAAATTCAGATTTTAAAAGAATTGAGTTGTATCGAGTACCCAAAAAAATGTATTGAGTATAGTACATATTGAGTAGTCAAAAGTACCGACATTTTACAACTCTACATGACTTGTTAAAAAACAATTTATAATGAAGTTTTGAATCCGTAGCCAACTTCGATACAATGTTTTATTATTTCTTGGGACCGAGGCTGGTAAAAGTGTAAACCGTATTCCTTTGGGGATTCCCGGCTTTGAGATTTTAGAACAAATTGGCTAAATACGAAATTCCAACATAAAATTAGTTACAATTGGAAGGACCTGTGAAGGTTTCCGATTGAAAATTATACTCATTTTTTATGTTGGAATAATATCCTTAAGAAAATAATAAAAACATTGTATATTTGTAAACCATTTTTTCCAGGGCCTATGATTTGAATGTATGTTTTTGACTAATAATCTATAACATTAAAAATTTCTCGTACAAAATATTGATTTGTATTTTTTCTCACGTCCATATAAAGTAGTTAATTTTAGTAGACCTTTCGTTGTCAATGTCTCCAAAAAGTCACCACTAGTGGCTTGGAGACACTTGTCCCCAGGTTTCCGTCAGGGATATATTTAGACAAAAATTCTGAAATTGAAGATTTGATAAATATATAGTATTCAATAGAAGGTTTGTTCGTTAACATATCTTAATGAAATTGTTTACTTTGGTACACTTTTAGATAGCAAATGTAGAGGTGGAAATAAATACACGATATAAAAATCTCAATTTTCATATTTTTTGTAATTTTAACCATAAAGTCCACATTTAGTAAACTAATAATTCTAATGATTTAGAATACATCATAGTATCGAAAATGGTTGCCGATTTTGGAATAACAGCTTTGGGATTTTAGAAAACTCAGTCTAAATTTTAAATTTCCATAAAAATAGATTAATTTGGGCAACATCCAATTAGGACATTGATGGCGTCTCAATGCATGTCGTTGAAAGCTGTCATATACGAGCTGAGATGAAATGGATCATGCACATACCTCTGTATGCTCTCCTCGTATATACGTAGGTTCTGTGTAATAAGCCTGGGGGTGACTCCAACTGTGTGAGATCCGGTGAGATCCCAGAAAGAACTGTTGCGTCAACATGACGTTGTATTCCTTGACCGGTAGAGGTAATTTGAAAGCATTCTGTAACGGTCCTTAACGTTGCAATTTCACAGCTTTGGAAATTTTTCCACTGAGTATCACTCAACGAAGGTGACCACACTAGATCAGCATAGTTGACCACTAAACGACCAATCGTCTTGTAGGTAGCTAGCAAGGTTACTTTAACCATATTCCATGTGTGCCTTGAGGATCTTGTTGCTATTTCGAAGTTTATGCGCGATTGCAGTGGGAGTGCTGAGGAGGTAAAAAGGCTACCAAAAGTGACACCCAACATTTTCAGGTGATTCACTGTCGAAATTTGTACGCCGTCGACCATGATGCCTAAGTTTAGTTTTACCTCCTTCGTCCAGGTGGTGAAGAGTATTGTCGATGACTTCGTTGGTAATAACTGCAGGTTACATGCAGTGATGAAATTTTGGATTTCGATGAGATAACCATTTATCATAACGCAAAGCTCATCAATCTTGCCTCTTTTGTGGTCTTTTCGGAGAACGTTCGGAGTAAGTTAAGTCTCCTGGACCGCAGCGATAGCGATGTTGTGTTGGCACATACATCGGGTTATTTCAGAAATTTTCCTTTGGAGGCCATTGCAGTCGAACTGCAATATGGATATCACTCCAGGTCCACGGACTGCAATCGATGGTGTGAGCTGTGATGGTTGTTGTTGCTGCTGTTGTTGTGATTGCGGTGGAGAGGGTGGAAGTGTGCCGTAAGATGATTGTCGAAGACGTCGATGAACTACGTCGCTGGCCATGGTCCATGATATTGTTCAATTCCGGAAATTCGAAATTAAAAACTGTATTGATGTTGCTGGGTTGACAGCCCTTGGCCAAAGATTTTCGATTCATTCCGGTACGTAGAACCGGCTGTCGTGGGAATGCGACCCTACTATGCATAAGTTTGGTGTATTTTAATACTCTTTCCCCGTATTCTTAACTTTATGACAACACAAGACTGTAACAAAAATGTTTTAAATAACAATTAAGTTTTATTGTAATTTTATCACTGTCAAAAAGTTCAGAATATGGGCAAGGCGAATTTACTGTACAGGTGGCGTTAACAGCATAGCTGATCTACTTTTTTTTGTTCGCCTTGGGGCAAACTTGTCAAAAATTGTTTACAAAACGAATTTATTTTATGTCAAAATTAGTTTGGTTTACCTTTTCAGCTTCAAGAAAAGTTTATAGGATTTGTTAAAAGTACAACAAAGCGTCTAGCTCCGGAGTGCATTCGAGCAATCACAACCATTTGTCACGTGAATACATTTGGAGCATTTTATCAATTTTTCATTTGCTTTATTATCTTTGGATGCTTTCTCTGGACTACCCAATTGCGGATCGATGTCCTCGCAAATAAATATAGCGTTGATGTAAAATTAACTTTATTTTTATTGAATTTATTACTTTTTATATTAATTGATTATTATTTTTGTTTTTTCACAAGTTTTTGTTTTGTTTTTTTGACACTTTTGCCCCTCAAGCCATAGAGAAAACACATAGAGCGGAAACTTTCCTATCAAAGACCTAACTCAGTTTTCAAAAACCTATGTGGTGAGAATGTATTAGTAAAAAAAAACTATGTGAAAACAAAAACAACACTCGTATGTGTAACTTTTTTGAGTAATTTTTTTGTTTGAGTTTTTTTCTAGTTTCCGCTCTATGTTCTCTATGCCTCAAGCAACAATAAAACTCAATGTTGTTATAGCAATGTTGTACTTGTAGTAATATCAACGCCACCTGTACAGTAAATTCGCCTTGATATGGGGCTTTATTACAAATATTTTCAATCTGTTAACAAATCAATAAAAATAGGGAAATATTACGTACATATATTTCTCTATTTTTATTGAAATAATTATCGGGAGTTAGGATCCGTTTCCAGTTTTCCTCTCCATAATTTTTAAGCGATCTGAGGTAGTAAAAAACACTCTTATATCAATGTTCCATAATAATGTCGATTAATTGCCTAAAATTTATACAAAAATAGATAAAATCACCAGTTAAATTGACTATGGGCCTATGACCGAAAAAATACAATGGCGAGAGTTAAAGTAATTGTGTACGTGAGAGAAATGGTGTAGTTTTTTCATAGACAAACAAATAGTTTAAAATTTTATTAAAATTTGATTTTTATTTAAATAATTATTCATACATTTTATCAAATGCTTACATCTAGCTACACGTACAAAATTGTTGGTTTAATTTGGATTTTCGTATGAACTATCGAATCAACTATGGATTATCGTAATGGAAACCTTCGTTAGAACATAGATAAATTAAACAAAGAAATCCTCACAAAATGTTTCAACATTAAAGTCACTCTTAAATATAGATATCTATGTAAAGTTAAAGAGAGGTTTCTACTTATAAGCAAAGAAAGACTCTCTCTTCTTAAACTCTTACTTAAAGTGGTCAAACCAAAGTTTAACTATTCAAGCCAAGTACGAATTTCAAATAACAATCAGTTACCAATAAGACGCACAAGAGAAAAGAAGTTAAAACGGAAAAAATAAAAGAAATTTCGAATATTAACTTAAAATTGTTAAAAAAAATAAAATATTGTTTAAAGAAGATACGATAAAAAAGAAAGTGAATAAAATATTGACGTTTAAGGGAAAGAATTTATAAAAAAAGTGTAAACGAAAGATACGAAATTTGTTTTGTACATATTACAAAAATTTACTATTAAGTAAGTGTTAGAAAACAACAAATAATTTGAAAATAATAAAAAAATAATAAATAAAAAAAAAAAAAAAGTGGAGGTGGCAAAGCGCAAGCGCTCATAAATAAGCAAACTTACGTTAATTGTTATAAAAGTTATAAAACTTAAAGAAATGCCACAACAAAAATTTATAAGAAATGTTTAAATTTAATAATGAATAGTAAATGTTTGTGATAATTTATTTTTTAAACACATTTGCATAATTTTTAGTAAAAAAATAACAGACTAAAGTTATTATTTCTTTACAAATGATCAAACAAAATAAAAGAAATCAGTGAAATGAAAAGTGATTCATTAATAAAAATCATGTATTAAGGAAAAAACAAACAAATAAATTATTTCATAAACTAACAAATGTTCAAAATACCTTAACCAGGTTATTGAACTTAATTTCTATTTAGTTTTTAATAATTTTAAAGATTTTAGTTGTTAAAGATAAAAAAACGAAAAAAGAGAAATTCAAGAACTTTTTAAAGCCACAAGAAACGCACTCATAAACAAAACTTTCTTGTTTAAACTATAAACGTTGTTGTTTGTTGTTAATTTTTACTACCAAATGCGTCTGTCAGTCTGTCCCGTCGCTGATGACAAGACATTTTTGTTAAACTCATTCATTTTGGCGTGTGTTTTAAACGCCCTCATGCGTTTTATATTTACAAAAAAATATAAATACGGCCACACGTTGTTGTTGTTTGTGTTCTTTTTTTTAACGTACGTTTTTTAATAACCTATCTATGGCAACGAGGTATGCTAAGTTAAGCCACCTGTTTGTTGCAACCGGAAATGTGACCTACTTCTACGAGTGAACGGTTAGGCTGAAGATCCACACAGTCTAATGGTTTTCCCGAATAGAGAAATTCATTTAAATAAACGTTTTTGGTACCCGACTTTTGAGTATCAAGTCCATAACATTCTACTGATTTTGCAAGTGCCCATCAAACCTAAGCGATCTCATATGATTATAGTGGAACATTACAAATTTCTCAGTGTATACAGCACTATCAACTCGATCAAATCTTCTGAAACCATTCGTGTCAACAAAATGGTTTCCATCAAAGTTACCTGATGAAAATTCAGACGAATTTCTAAAGAATATCGGCATAATCTGTATTTTTATTTAGAATTTACAAAATACTAAGAATGTATAAGAACTATGTCAAAACGTTTGGTTTTTTTTTAATTTTTAAAAAAAATTCCTTAAAAATCTTTTAAAATTTTCAGAAGAGTCGGAATTCTTTATACCATTTACCTTCGTGAGAAGGGTATATGTATATAAGTTTGTCAGTCGGTTTGTAATTTCCATAATATAATTTTCCGACCCTATAAAGTATATATATTCTGGATCCTTATATATAGCGGAGTCGATTAAGCCATGTCCGTCTGTCTGTCCGTCTGTCTGTCCGTCTGTTTGTTGAAATCAATTTTCTGAAGACCCCAGATATCTTCGGGATCCAAATCTTCAATAATTCTTTCGGACATGCTTTCGAGAAGTTTCCTATTTAAAATCAGCAAAATCGGTCCAGAAATGGCTGAGATATGAGAAAAAAACCAGGACAACCTAGATTTTTGACCTATTTTTGACTTACATATATCTGGATTACTAAGTCATTAATATAGACAATATGGATATCTAATTATAGATATTTCAAAGACCTTTGCAACGACGTGTCGCGACGTATATAAGACCATAGTAAGTTACCTACAATGGGTCAAAATCGGAAAAAATATTTTTTAAAGGGAATTTTTATTTCACCAAAAAAAAAAAAAAAAAAAAAAATTTTTTTTTTTTTAAAAAAAATTCCTTCTAAAAAATATTTTTTCCGATTTTGACCCATTGTAGGTAACTTACTATGGTCTTATATACGTCGCACAGTGGTATGAGAATAAAAAAAGAGGGAAATAAATCTGTAACTTCTAAACCCTTACGCCGATTTGAATGAAATTTCACATGCGCAAAGAGAGTGTAGTCGAGTTTAAGTTTTGAATTTGGACCTCATGACCCCACCAGGAGCGGGACCAGGGGTTCCCAAAGTAGGACACCTCGGGTATGTTCAATTTTTAAAATGATCCTATGTGTTCCGATTACAATAAATTACTCATACAGAATTTCCTCGTCGAGCACTACATAACACCTCGTCGTAGCTATCAATTATCTCTTATAGGTTTTGAGATATTCGCATTTGAAAATTTAATTTTCAACACCAGTTTTTTGGTGTTATTATTCTCCGATTTTATCCATTTTTCTTTTATAGGATTAAAAATAGATATATATATCAAATCAAGAAAGAAGTGTTTAAAAATCATGACAGAGTCAAAAGTTACATGCATTTGAATATAAAAAAATTAAAAAAGGCAATCTTTTGCATTTTTTTTGGGAAAAAAGTACTTTTTTCTTTTTAAGTTATCTAAAAATTTTCTAAGAGTATGTATAATGAATTTGTACTTTTTGAAAAGCTAAATAAATGTAAAAAACATTTATAATTAATGATACCGACGGATTCAAAAAATGTCTATTTTTTATGTAAAATTCAACTTTAGGGCTAAAATTCTCAAATCGCATACTCGATATCAAAATATAGTAACCTATTTTAGATGGCTCAATAAGCTCTTAATTATTTTGTAAAGGGTTCCGATAACCCCGCCCCTATTATGGATATTATAGCCAAAAAACGAAAAAATCCCATTTTTGGGAAAAATCTACATAACTGTTAAATTTCATTAAAAAATATTCATAAATAAAAATTTTATTTCAATTTGAAAAATTTGTATCTATACAAAATTCAATAAAAAGCATTTTTTGTCATATTTTTTAAAAAAGTATTCCATGAATTTTTTAATTGTCAAAAGTTATATACATTTTTGAAAAGTAGACAAAATCCTCTATCCATTGATATATAACATGTCTACCTTATGTTTTTTACGTGTCAAATAAATTAGGGAAAACTAAACAACTCGGTGAGAAATTATCTAGCACTGTTATTTACATTCATAAAAATGTTATTATGTAGGCAACATGATTTTTTATGAATTTCTTGTTAGGTAAATTCTCTAAATTTAAAATAACAATTGGAAAAAAAAATTTTCCAAAAAATTTAAAAACAACTATGGAAAAAAAATAAATTTTGTTTACCTAAAAATATATAAATTGGTGAAGGGTATATAAGATTCGGCACAGCCGAATATAGCTCTCTTACTTGTTTAATTTTTATTTATTAAATATTAAATTTCGGATTTCTTATAAAGGAATTGAAATCTAGACAGAATTCTTCTAAAAGGTATAAAATCGGTTGGAAAATTTTCAGTTCTGACTAGATGTTGTTTTATCTCCTTTAATTATTACACTGTCTTTGACAACTTTAAATTAGTACCAAAAACAATAATTGGTATAGCTCATTTTAAGGTCGACTTTTACCCAAATAGCATTTCCTCTATTAACCAAAAATGGCCACACATTGTTGTTGTTGTTTTAAATGTAAGCGTATGTGTATTTCTTTTCGTAAAGACAACAACATTCTTGTTTTAAAACCAAAAAAGCGTAAAAATTTTAATAAAACCGAAACTGTGTTAATTAACGGTAAATCAATGAAAGTTGTCAAAATTTCAATAATTATGAGTTCTAAAGTTCAGTTTTTCTGGTTTCTTGTTTTCATTAAAACTATAAATTGTTTTAACATTTTCATTTGTAAACTTTTCTCATACCTTGAACTTGACTTTTATAACAGACGCCATTTGATTTGTTTTACGTTTATTTTTCATGTTTTTTTTTGTTTTCTTCTTTATTTTGCATTGTAAACCTGTCTTATAGTTTGGTGCTTTTTTAGACGGAAAATTTTTCTGGTCTCAAACACAACAACAGCATGCAGCATGTTGTGGTATTTACCAGCCAGTGGTTATAATCATAATCAACATCATCATCATCATTACACCATCCAATAGAGCTGACATGAAATAAGTTTGAAACTAGTTTTTCCAAACTACTGGTTTAAACTACCATAAAATACAAGTACTTACTTACTGTGTTGTTGCTGTTGTTGTTGTTATTAGAGTTCATAATTTGCAACATTATTTTGTGGTAAGAGAATTTGTGTAGGTTTTTTTTTGTAGCCATTTTTGGTTCTAGAGACGTTATTATTAGTAATAATTTCCCGCCAAATTACTAATGACTAAATTAGACTAAATTCTTAATAGATTTTGTTTATATACCTAAAAGTTATAAAAATGTGGAGAGCAGCAATTAAAAATTTAAGATTTATGTCACTGATATCAAATCAAATACACTTTTTCGATGGTTTTACAAAAATATTTACAATGTCTTAATGTACAGTGGTGCAAACAGGTGATAGTTATGAATAACTATTATTTGGGTAGATATTTCCTACAAATTTTGGTAGTTTTAATAATAACGATTAGTTATTAAATAATTTGTTAGTATTTTTAATTACAGCTATTTGTAAACTGAGTAATCATTTAATTTTATTTGCTACATAGCTCATGTTTCTATGTCAAACTAGATGACTAGCTATTTTCTAATGTTAGTTCTTCAAGATTATCCAAAAAATGTCTCTTATTAAGAAAAGTGAGAAGTGAAAAGAAGACAATATATTAAAAATTAAAATTCCCGAATTTTTGAATTTTTTTTCTTTACAAACCATCTCCTGAAAATGTCGAATCGATTAAAAAAAATCAGCCAAATCGCTCCAGCTGTTCTCACGCAATATCAAATACTTATATAAAACGCCTTTATTTCTCCTCAGAAGTTCCACAAACCTGGCCCCCTTTGACAAATTTGTACGTTTTTTCATATAAAGCGTACAAAATGTTACTAACATATCAAATGTAAATTTTGAATTCAAACACATACTGACTTAACAGACATTTTGTTGTAACAGATTTTGCACGCATTATATGAAAAAACGTACAAATTTGTCAAAGGGGGCCGGTTTGTGGAACTTCTGAGGAGTAAATAAAGGCGTTTTATATAAGTATTTGATATTGTTGAAAACATTATGACATCAGGATTGATAATTTAAAAAAACTAAATAATTTTATAAAATTTTGGAACTTAATTTTCCTTAAAAACTAAAAAAATTATAATATGGTGATTTTCCACGAATAAAAATTTTAATTAATGTAAAATTTTAACAGTTAAAGATATCATAATCATAGATTTAGAATTTTTGAGATTCTTTATTTTCAAATACCAAAATTCCTAAAACGGGGAAAATGTGTTTTTTTTTTTAAATTGGCCAAGTTTGTATAGGTCTGGGGGGTGATATGTCCGGTAAAGTGAGCCAAATTTTTCTTTACACGCTTTTGTATTAAGTTATCTTTCCGGATCATATAACAATTCTATATAGTCTCGAAGAAAATTTGTTTCTACAAAAGAAAAAATATATGGGCTTTTTTGGGAAATAACGTAAAAATATTTTAGAAATAAATTTAGACCCTCCGTAGGCCCGCTATATCTAAAAAACCATAAAAAGATCGAGCAAAATTAAAAAAAAATAAATCAATAAACCTGAATATCTCTTCAAATAATGCGGATAACCTACACTTGTAAGCGTATTTTTTGTAGATCTTCTCATGGACTAATTATATTTAAAATTTGAGACCCGAGGTGACCATTTTTGAGGGGCTACGCACTGGCCCCCATTAGCGCTAAACAAACGTAAATCGACTCGAAAAAATTTCGTGACAATATTTGCAATAGTTTCCAAGATACCGAATTATTTCCAAAAAAAAAGATTCGAAACCACTGTGTGCCATTACATACATGGACCATTTCATTTTTATATTATGTCAAATAACTGTCAAATATGTGTTAATACTTTAATAGGGTTTAAATTGATTTTTAAACGTATCCAGAGGATTGTAAAACTGAATGATTGATTGTTATAGAAAATTCAAAATTAGGAATCATATCTTCCTAGCGCCAACATGTTTAATTATTCAACATTTTCTATTCGTCCATTTACTTACCAAAACTATTTTAAAATATTGGCTCCAAAATTATCAAAAAGATTTATGTGTATTTTTACTTTTTTTTACCTTTGCTTTTCTAAAAAAGAAACCCTTTTTGACAAGACTACATCACTTGTTAGCTATAGCCGTTAATTCTCTCAATAGGTCATTAAGTTTGGACCCAGATAACTCACCAAGGTTGGTTACTAACTATATAGTTGCCTAGGAATTTGAGGCTTGGGTTGGGCTTTCGCAGAGAAGCTGAAAGGAAGCTTTTTGTAGAAAGTTTCTGAAGATACTAATTTTAATAGTCCCCAGCGGAATTGCAACTGAAACAACGTTGGGGATATTAAAAGAAGATCTCGTTCTGCCTAACTCGTAATGGTGCCTGCTCATAAAGTTTAATGTAATACCAGATAGGAGACCCAGCCTTACACGGTCGACCAGAGCTGTAAATGAATCATTGAATTATGAATTAATTCGCGAATTATTCATGCACTGAATTAGCAAATTTGGAATTAATTCTTTTCACGCAAAAAAAATAATTCAATAAAATTCGAGTCAATTCAAATGAATTTGTGAAATGAATTGCAATTCGTTTCTAATTCAAATGAATTTGTCAAAGTGAATTGCAATTCATATGAATTGAATTGATTTTTTATTAATTCAAATGAATTAGAACAAAGAACTAGCATTTCATTTCCAACTCATTTGAATTGAATTGATTGAAATTTGAATTGATTTTACTCAACTAATTTTTTATGTAAAAGACCTAGTATATATAATCACCTAGTATAGTCCAATTACAAAAAATTCTTAGATTGGAAATTCACATGATATACTGGAATTGTCAGGTAGCGGCAAAATACTAATTGAATTATTAGGTATCGGCAAAAATCCTTTCAAAAAGGGAAACTTAAATTAAAAATTTTCATTCCCTTTAGATCTGCTCTTGAATTTGATTGATTGCAACTCATTTTTGGTTTCATTCATTTGAATTGCTATTCATTGTTCTAATTCATTTGAATGAATACAAAATCAATTCAATTCAAACGAATTTGCAATTTACTTAAACAAATTCATTTGAATTGCAAACGAATTGCAATTCATTTTACAGATTCATTTGAATTGAAAATGAATTGCAACTCATTTTTAAAAATTCATTTGCGAGCAGCAGGATTCATCCATGATCAGGGAAATTGGGTACCATACGAATTGAAGCCGAGATACCTTGCAAGACGAAATGATACTATAAAAGCAATTAATTTTTGTACCGAATCATTACTTGAGATGAAAATGGGTTCATTGCGATAACCCGAAGTGTAAGAGATCGTATATAAAGCCCTGCCAACCAGCCGAATCGACAAAAAATATCCACGGCGCACAGTGGTATAGAAAAAAATAGAGGGAAATAAATTATTTGTGTACGACAATAATATATACATATGTTGTGAACACAAATTTCGCAATGTCGTAAGTTTACCTTGTCAAGCCTTGAAATGCCAAAAGAAACAGATAAAAACAAAACATCCCAAAGTCTATTAATATGTAAAATTAATAGTGCAGCGAACAATAGCAAACTAAAAATGCAATCAATTGACAATATTTAAAATAAATTATCGTTTTTCATAAATTAAATAAATTAACTGATTTCAGTGTTACCGCTTGGTTGTTATTTTACATTAAAATTAAAATTTTTTTGTTTATGTATAAATATGAACTTTTGGTAACACTTAAATTTTCATTAAAGTATTTATATAGAAATTATCAACAACATTTGTAAAACTATTGTAGATTCAGACGACTTATAACTCATACGACTGTACAACGTCAGTTGTGAATTGAACAATTGTTACAAAGAACAAAGCATATTGTCGTAACCCTGCCGAACTATTTTTTTCTCTGCGTGTAGACGCAAAAAAATGTAACATGTCAAAATTGTTGCCAATTTGAAAAACAATGTTTTCAGTAATCTTTATAAGGAATTTTACAATACTCCTTAATAATAAATATGGTAATGTGTTGTTGGTAACCAAAGCCATACGTAGTGTGCCACAATGTTTATTTATCTAAGTTTAAAAGTTAAGTAAATATTCTTTCTAATAAAGTGATGAAAGATTTTTGAAAGTTTTACGTCAAAACTTTTAACTTTAAAATTAACAGGTTATTTACATAAAACTATATGAAATAAATAAAATCAGGAATGGAAAATTGAGATATTGAAATAAAATTGAGCTCTAACCATAGAAGTATTAAATTTTAGATTCAATTTATGATACATGATAATAATTTTAACTTTCGGATTTTGACAAATATATGAATGATGACCAAATTAGTATTCAGTATTTGAAAGTTTATTTGAAAACATATTCTGATGGGTGGATGAGTCAAGAGAAATCAAAATGGATTTTTATCAAAAATGGATTTTTATTGTAATCCATCGCTTTAATAACTAAAAGAAGTTGCTAATACTAGATTTGAGATTAATTAATTAATTTAAATTATTATTTGTCAATACATATTGTTACGTTTTTACCTTTCAAAAACGGTGGTTTATTTCCTTTAAATAAAACGGATAAATTTACACAACAATTTAAATAGTCACTTTCTTTTAATGTACACACTTTAAAAACACGCTTTATAATGTACAGGTCCGACTGCAAACGCTGCCATCTTCTTTCTAGAAGCTTCGTGATAGTTCTACTTCTACAATGATCAACTTAAAGCTTTTATTCAAAGTTGTATGTTCCATAGCTATGTTAATAATATCCACAGTTATGTTAACTGCTGTTAATCGGCCGGTAAACAACATTGTCCACAATTACAAGTCTCCAGAAATAGAAAGGTTGAGAAACATGATGCAACTTTAAACAAGCTGTTAAAAACGTTATTATACCCTTCACCTTCGTGAGAAGGGTATATATAAGTTTGTCTGTCTGTCTGTCTGTTGATATCTTCAGATATCTTCGGGATCCAAATCTTCAATAATTCTGTCAGACATGCTTTCGAGAAGTTTCCTATTTAAAATCAGCAAAATCGGCCCACAAATGGCTGAGATATGAGGAAAAACCAGGACAACCTCGATTTTTGACCTAATAATGGGTAAAAATCGGAAAAAATCGTTTTTAACCCGAATTTTTTTTTTACCAAAAGTTTTTTTTCGCTTAATATAAAAAAAAAATCTTTAAAATTTAAAAATAAAATTTTTTTAAAATTAAAATAAAAAGTTAAAAAAAACAATTCGAAAATATTTTTTTTTAAATTTTTATTTTGAAGTATAATTTGGTGAAGGGTATAAAAGATAGCTAGCTCTCTTACTTGTTTTTCAATTCAAATACAATTTCGTAACAATGTTTTGTTATTTAAACAAAGTACATAGTTAAATATTTCGTAGAGATAGATACGCCATTTTTTTATGTCAAAAAATCCTGCAAAAAGTACTAAATTTTCCATCTCTGTTATATACCACATTTGAACATGATTTTTGGCAAAACTAAAGTTTGATTTTCATAAGTTTTATGTTAAACTTACATATATTTTGGGAATTACATACATACATACATATTTACTATAAATGGTACAAAAAGCGGTGATGTTGGCTAACGCCGCATTTGAAAACGGTTTGAAATAACAAAATATTGTTGACACATCTAATGAATTTTAAAATGAAAGAAAAACTAACTGTAAACATATAGAGAGTGTGAATGTGTCAATGTGTTACTAAGTACACATGTACGTTACCGGGTGCACGTAATTTATTATATTTTTATTTTTTAATTTCAATTTCATACGAAAAAATATGTAAAAGTAACATGCAATATTGAAAAATATTTTGGTTAATAAAAGAAACCCAATAAAACATTAAAGTTGTAGGTTTGTTTATTAAAAAACAAAAAAAAGAGGCTAAAACTGTCTAAACAACATAACTTTGTGACAAAACAAAATGGTAGACAGGCGGTCATGATAACGATGATATTCAAATTTAAAATTCCGGAAACGTAAACCAAGAAAATGTAAATACTGTAACAAAAACAATAACTAAATACTTACTACTGTCAGGAATCTTAATGGGAATTGAACTCAATTGTTTTATAAATATTACGACGTTTATATTATTTTGTAATAATAATTTATTGAGTTTTTAAATTGCATAATTTTTATTTTTCTTTGCAGTTTTAAATTGGCCATGTTTCATTTAAAGCATTAATATTCAATAATTTTTTAACTCAACAAATCTTTAAAATTAAATTTAAATCCTTTTGAAATTCTAAAAAACCACAATGAGTGCAATAGCTAGTGCGGCAGGCGGTATTGTGGGCGCTGTCACCGCTGCTACTAGCACCTCATGGTTTGTGCCCATGCTAGTGGCAGCCATTGCTTACTTTCAATATGAAGAAATCATGGATCCAGAATCAAGACCCAACGATACACCCGGTGATGAAATAAGAGATCATTATGATTTTATTATAATAGGAGCTGGTTCGGCGGGTTCGGTAGTGGCGAATCGTTTAACGGAGGTGGAAAATTGGAATGTTTTATTGCTGGAGGCGGGTGGCGATGAAACGGAAATATCAGATGTACCCTTAATGGCTGGCTATTTGCAATTGAGTAAAATGGATTGGAAATATAAAACGGAACCAACGGGAACCTCATGTTTGGGTAAGTTTGAGAAAATAATAAATTTAGTTAGGAACTTCTAATATTGGAAATGCAGTATTAGCTTCAATCGAAGGGCTTTATATAGTCTAATTTTAGCATCAATGGAAGGTCTTTATATAGTCCAATATTAGATTCAATTGAAGGCCTTTATATAGTTCAATATTAGCTTTATTTGAAGGCCTTTATGTAGTCCAATATTAGTTTCAATCGAAGGTCTTTATCTAGTCCAATATCAGCTTCAAAGGAAGGTCTTTATCTAGTCCAATATCAGCTTCAATCGTAGGCCTTTAAATAGTCAAATATTAGCGTGAATCGTAGGTCTTTATATAGTCCAATATTAGCTTCAATGGTAGTCCAATATTTGCTTAAATCGTAGGTCTTTATATAGTCCAATATTAGCTTAAATCGAAGTCCAATATTTGCTTCAATTGTAAGTCTTTATATAGTCTTCAATCGTAGTCCAATATTAACTTCAATCGAAGGTCTTTATATAGTCCAATATTAGCTTTAATCTTAGGTCTTTATATGGTCCAATATTAGCTTAAATCGTACTCCAATATTAGCTTTAATCTTAGGTCTTTATATGGTCCAATATTAGCTTGAATCGAAGGTCTTTATATAGTCCAATATTAGCTTGAATCGTAGGTCTTTATATGGTCCAATATTAACTTAAATCGTAGTCCAACATCAACTTCAATTTTAGATCTTTAAATAGTCCAATATTAGCTACAATCGTAGGTCTTTATATAGTCCAATATTAGCTTCAATCGTAGGTCTTTATATAGTCCAATATCAGCTTAAATCGTAGGTCTTTATATAGTCCAATATTAGCCTGAATCGTAGGCCTTTATTTAGTCCAACATTAGCGTCAATCAAAAGTCTTTATATAGTCCAATATCAGCTTCAATCGTAGGTCTTTATTTAGTTCAATATTAGCGTCAATCAAAAGTCCTTATATAGTTCAATATTAGCTTCAATCAAAGGCCTTTATATAGTCCAATATTAGATTCAATTGAAGGCCTTTATATAGTCCAATATTCGCTTTATTTGAAGGCCTTTATGAAGTCCAATATTAGCTTCAAAGGAAGGTCTTTATTTAGTCCAATATCAGCTTCAATCGTAGGTCTTTATATAGTCCAATATCTGCTTAAATCGTAGGTCTTTATTTAGTCCAATATTAGCTTCAATCGTAGTCTAATATTTGCTTAAATCGTAGGTCTTTATATAGTCCAATATTAACTTCAAGCGAAGGCCTTTGTATAGTCCAATATTAGCTTCAATCGTAGGTCTTTATATAGTCCAATATTAGCTTTAATCTTAGGTCTTTATATGGTCCAATATTAGCTTAAATCATACTCCAATATTAGCTTTAATCTTAGGTCTTTATATAGTCCAATATCAGCTTCAATCTTAGATCTTTATATAGTCCAATATTAGCTTTATTTGAAGGCCTTTATGAAGTCCAAAATTAGCTTCAATAGAAGGCCTTTATATAGTCCAGTATTAGCTTCAATAGAAGGCCTTTATGTAGTCCAATATTAGCTTCAATCGAAGGTCTTTATCTAGTCCATTATTAGCTTCAATCTTAGGTCTTTATCTAGTCCATTATTAGCTTCAATCTTAGGTCTTTATTAGCTTCAATCTTAGGTCTTTATAGTCCAATATTAACTTAAATCGTATCATTTATAAAATTTTCAATAATTTTCTTTAAATTTTCCAGCTATGAATGGTGGTCGCTGCAATTGGCCTAGAGGCAAAGTTTTGGGAGGTTCCAGTGTTTTGAACTACATGTTATATCTGCGAGGCAGTAAGCATGACTACGATGCCTGGGAGACACAGGGAAATACTGGTTGGGGCTATCGAGACGCCTTATATTACTTCAAAAAATCAGAAGACAACACAAATCCCTACTTGGCTAGTACACCTTATCACTCTACCGGAGGTTATCTAACCGTAGGCGAAGCTCCCTATCACACTCCTTTGGCGGCTAGTTTTGTAGAGGCTGGTGTGGAAATGGGTTATGAAAATCGTGACTTGAATGGTGAGAAACAAGCTGGTTTTATGATAGCCCAGGGTACTACTCGTAGAGGCAGTCGTTGCAGTACAGCTAAAGCCTTTTTGAGACCAGCTAGACTAAGGCCCAATCTGCACATATCCATGAACTCTCAGGTGACACGCATAATGATAGATCCCGTTAGCAAATTGGCTTTTGGTGTGGAGTTTGTTAAAGAACAAAAATTATACCATGTAAGGGCTAAAAAGGAAGTTATACTGTCGGGAGGTTCAGTGAATTCTCCACAAATCTTAATGTTATCTGGCATAGGACCCAGAAAAGAGCTGGCAAAACATCGTATACCTGTTATCAAGGAATTGAATGTGGGTGAAAATATGCAGGATCATATTGGTTTGGGAGGTTTAACCTTCTTGGTAAATCAACCGGTGTCCATAGTGGAAAGTAGATTCCATTCCATGTCCACGGTATTGCAGTATGCGGTATTTGGTCAAGGGCCATTGACTATATTGGGCGGCGTGGAAGGTTTGGCTTTTGTCAATACCAAATATGCCAACAAAACTTTGGATTGGCCAGATATAGAGTTTCATTTTGTGTCCGGCTCTACCAATTCAGATGGCGGTAATCAGCTGAGAAAGGCTCATGGTTTAACAGATGCTTTCTATCGGGCCGTTTTCGAAAAGATAAACAATCATGATGTTTGGAGTATAATACCAATGTTGCTAAGACCTCGTAGCAAGGGTGTTATTAAACTGAGATCTGGTAATCCCTTTGACTATCCCTATATAATTCCCAACTACTTGACAGATGATTTGGATTTAAAAACTTTGATTGAGGGTGTTAAGGTGGCAGTAGCTCTTTCTCGCACCCAAGCTATGCAAAGATTTGGTTCACGCTTATCGGCCATTAAATGGCCGGGTTGTCAACATTTTCAAATGTTTACAGATCCCTATTGGGAGTGCATGATCAGGCATTATACAGTCACCATTTATCATCCTGTGGGCACCTGTAAAATGGGTCCCTATTGGGATCCCGAGGCAGTGGTTGATCCCCAGCTGCGTGTCTATGGCATTAGAGGTCTGCGTGTCATTGATGCCAGTATTATGCCCAATTTGGTGAGTGCCAATACCAATGCTCCTGTTATTATGATTGCAGAAAAGGGTTCCGATATGATTAAAGAATTTTGGATTAAGAATACAGTCATCTAAATAAATACTTAGTGGTTAAGTTAAGTCACTAAATCTTAATTTTATATTAGTTTAATTGTAGTTATTTCTAGCATTATTCGAAACCAAATTATATCTTTTTTAGAGTGCCTGTGTTTGTATTTTTTAAAAGAAATTTTTCATTTTAAGTTTTTTTTTTCTAAGTTAGTTATAATATTTATTACAAAGTTTTGCTTCTAAGATTGTAATTTTTATTTTAAGCGCAATTGATTAATTGATTTTTTTATATATAAAAATACACTTAATTAGAAATTATAAATTAAATAAAATAGAGAACTAATTTAAGATTAAGTGGTTGAGCAATAACGTGTTTGAATATTTATTTAGAGATGACATATATAGTTAGCAATATGTATATATTTATATAGTAAAATGACTTTTACTTACTAGAAAAGGTAAGAAGAAATTGCTGATTTTATAAAAATCTGAACGGCATTGAAAATAAATAATTATTTTAAGTTCATTGACCTAATAAGCAGGTATGTAGAGGGGTAATAAAACGTTTTAAAATACCCTACTTTAAATTTCTAACCAAACGTTAGCTTAGAGAAAATGTTTCTAAAATACAATATGTATTAGCTTCAATTGTAGGTCCAATATTAGCGGGAAATTCGAATTTCAAAAATATCTGTTTGGTGGATTATTTTCTAGAGATAAACCGACAAACAAAATTGCATGTGTCTAGCTTCAGATATTTGAGATGTTCAATCACGAATCAGTCAGTCAAAAAATGGTACTCTTTATATAACTAGGGCTTATATTCAATAAGGACTATCTATAGTATAGATAGACGATTTTGATTATAAACCCTCGACATTTAATTTATTTTAAGACAAAGTTGCTCATATTTTTATTTATAAAATGTAGGTAATTCTGGATTTAAAATACAACCACAATTTATTTACCCCCTATTTAAATACATATCAAAAAAATAATAAAAACCACATACCACCCAATATATTCGACCACACTTCTCATAATCTGTATAACATTGATTTCAATACTTGCAATTTCCCGCAAAAAATTGCACCGTTTTTTTTACAGCCGAGTTCTTATCACTTGAAAAATTAGTTCAATGTTGAAATTTGTTTATAAATTTACAAATTCATAGTAAGAAAATCAGTTGTAATCTAAACTTAAACTTGATTAGAACACTAAAATAAATAAGTGCTTGCCAAAGGAAAATTTAATTAAATATTACAAGTTCAAATAAAAAAAAAAAATTGATTAAAAATAAATAATATATGTAAATTAATTACGTCAGTTTTTCAAAGTTATTTGAAATAAAAAATTTATAAAATAATATGTGAATAAAACAAAACCAAACGGAAAAAACGTTCAATACAATTAATATTGGTGCATTATCAACAAATAAACCTTGAATTAATTCAAATAAAATTATTTAAAAAAGAAAAGGACTTACATTGGTTTTGTTAATAAATTATGTGATTTAAAGAATTTAAGGATAACAGAGTTGTAATTGAGGAATAAATTTAAATTGAAAGTGAGACTGATTAAATTCATATAGATACATAAAAAACTATGTAAACTGCTTGGATTATTGAATGAAAAATTAATCAGATTTATGCCACAATCCATAACGTGGGAAATTTGTATCAGTTGTTTTAAATCAGTGGTCGGCATTAATAAAATATGGAACTTGGATTATAATAACAGCACTTTATCTGTTGTAATCTGACCAACTATTAATTGTGTTTATTTTTTGTTCTTTTTTTTTGGTAATTTTGATGAACTTTGTTGATATTCGTGCTGTTTACAGATGAGTAACTGATCAACTTGGCCATCTGTAGACTATAATTGTCGACCATTGTTTCAAATGCACTAGTCCCATGACATGTGAAAAGAGAACAAGTTATTTCCATTACTTGACACACATGCCTAAAATATGTACATTTACTTTGTTCTAGGACATCCTATTGTAAAAGTTTATTAGAACTAGAACTGGTTCATATCCCCTAGGAATCAATCACGTACCAATTATGTTACGGTATTCTTCCCTTTAGGATAAAAAGTCCAAATAAAAATTATTTTGCCTACTTCAAAATTCTGCTAATAAGTGAATTGTTTTATAAAAAGTTATTTAGTCTATAGAATTTGAAAAGAAAAAAATTGATTTTGAAACTTTAAAATAATTCATTCATTTTCAAAATGCTGTTAAATGTGATCTCTTAAATATTTTATTAAAGCTTCAGCAGGAACTGATTCTTTGGCTTTATTTATTCTTTATAAAACATCTTTAAATGAAAATCTGTAACTTCTAAACCCTTACGCAAAGAGGAAGTGTAGTCGAGTTTATGTTTTGAATTTGGACCTCATGACCCCACCAGGAGCGGGACCAGGGGTTCCCAAAGTAGGACACCTCGGGTATGTTCAATTTTTAAAATGATCCTATTTCTTCGTTGGTGTTCCGATTTTCCCTAATTTAAATTAAAAAACATAAGGTAGACATGTTATATATCAATGGATTGAGGATTTTGTCTACTTTTCAAAAATGTATATAACTTTTGACAATTAAAAATACTATGGAATACTTTTTTGAAAAATATGACAAAAAATGCTTTTTATTGAATTTTGCATAGAAACAAATTTTTCAAATTGAAATAAAATTTTTATTTATGAATATTTTTTAATGAAATTTCACAGTTATGTAGATTTTTCAATTTAAAATGGAAAAATAAAAACAAATTTTGAAATTTGTAATCAAGTATCCCGCAATTCCCAACAAAATCTTGAAAAATCCCAACAATGGTATTTTTTCGTTTTTTGGCTATAATATCCATAATAGGGACGGGGTTATCGGAACCCTTTACAAAATAATTAAGAACTTATTGGGCCATCTAAAGTAGGTTACTATATTTTGATATCGAGTATGCGATTTGAGAATTTTTGCCCTAAAGTTGAATTTTACATAAAAAATAGGCATTTTTTGAATGGACCTGATCCCGTCGCTATCAAAAAGTATAAATGTTTTTTTCATTTAGGGTATTTGGCGTAAAGTTAACTTTTCAAGAAGTACAAATTCATTATACATCCTCTTAGAAGATAACTTAAAAAGAATAAAAGTACTTTTTTCCCAAAAAAATTGCGAAAAATCGACTTTTTTAATTTTTTTATATTCAAATGCACTTCAAAAACACTTCTTTCTTTATTTGATATATAGATTTATTGTTAATCCTATAAAAGGAAAATGGATAAAATCGGAGAATATTTGGAACCGCGGTCACCAAAAAACTGGTGTAGGGTGGTTAAAAATGTTGAAAATTAAATTTTCAAATTCGAATATCTCCTAAGCTATAAGAGATAATTGATAGGTTTTATGTAGTGCTCGACGAGGAGATTCTGTATGTGTAATTTTTTTTAAATCGGAACACAAACGAAGAAATAGGATCATTTTGAAAATTGAACATACCCGAGGTGTCCTACTTTGGGAACCCCTGGTCCCGCTCCTGGTGGGGTCATGAGGTCCAAATTCAAAACTTAAACTCAACTACACTTCCTCTTTGCGCATGTGAAATTTCATTCAAATTGGCGTAAGGGTTTATAAGTTACAGATTTATTTCCCTCTTTTTTATTCTCATACCACTGTGCAATGTATACTAAGAAGTTTAATAATTAGTTTTGCTTTATGGAAATAATTCTGACATTTTAAAATTCTGAATTAAAATTATAGTGAACTAAGCTTTATCAAATTTAACTAATTTTTAATAAATTATTGGGTATATGACTTAAAAATGCAGGATTTAGATTCAGATGACGTATATTTAGAACGCGGTTTTTGTTTATAATAACGTATATATCATTTTTAGGGGTACATATCTGTCATTTATTCTCACTTAGTTATTGAACATTATAGTGTAAATAACGATGTTTTTTTTGCTTTGAAAATGTCGAATTTTGTACCAACGAATAGTCATATTAGGGAAGTTTTGCTTTACTTCATTAATTTGAAAAGAAGTGCAGCTGGTTTGTTCCATTCAGAAGTTCAATATGAGTTGAAAACATTGAAAGACGATGTTTGAAGGTTAAAAAGAAAATAATTTTTGCACCGATTCATTACTTGCGATGAAAAATGTATCCATTATGATAACCCGAAGCGTAATAGATCGTACCTGAAGCCCGGTCAACAAGCCGAATTGACACCAAACCCAAATATCCATGGCGCTAAGGTAATGCTCTGTTTTGGAGGGAGCAAAAAGGTGCTGAAATCTGGCCAGACCATCACAGGGAACCTGTAACGAACACAACTAATTCGTTTGAAGCGATCATTTGCCAAAAAAAGCTCCCAGAATATGCGGCCAGACATGAAACCGTAATATTCCACCATAACAACGCTCGGCCATATTATGCAATACCTATTAAAGCTATTCAGAATTAAGCTATTTAGAATCACCCGCTTTATAGTCCAGACCATGCCCCGTCCGACTACTATTTGTTTCGATCGATGCAGAACGCTCTCTCGCTTTGGAACAGAGTATTCGATTTAGGTTTGATTCGTTCTTGAATTCAATAGATGAGCAGTTCTTTTGGCTCGGAATCCATATTTTTCCAGAAAGATTGGAAATGGTCATAGCTAACAATGGCCAATACTCTGAATAAATTTATATTGTACGAATATTTTAAAATAAAAGCTAAAAATTAAAAAAAATCCAACATTTTTAAGTCATTCAAGCAATTATCTCAAATCAAATTTCACCAACACGGAGATTATATGTACTTGTTTTTGACCCTGGGTCTTCTGATTTGGACATTTCCATTTTTATTCTTTTAAATTTAAAACATTTTTTTTTTATACAGTTGTCTAGACAATTGAATTGTCAATTCACTTGAGTTTGTTGTGACGAAAAATAACACAAAACCAAAAGCAAAAACAGCAACAGACAACTTTGACAGTTCAATTATATTTTAACAAAAACAAAGTACCTGTTGTTTTTAATTCGGCTTGATCTATACCAAGATATATTAATTATAAGATAGTGTTATCAGAACAGCTAATCGTTTTTTGCTACTATGTTCATTTTTCGCCGTGGTGTAGAATAAATGTCAAACCAAGGCGTATTTAACAAGGTGACAGCAGTGGCGAATTGAAATAAATACAGGCGAATTCACTTATTTTTTATATATAGAGTTTGACATACGGGCGAATATTTTTTATATATGTAGTTTGACATTTATGCGTGCTATTTCTATAATCAGCTGTGCTGCCGATGGCACCTTATTAAATGCACCTTGTGTCAAACTTTGTTTACATTTTGTAAATGTCAAACTTTGGTTTCATTTTGTATATGTGGAATTTGTGATTGAAGTGAAATTGTGTGATTATATGATGATTTATAAACATTTTTTGTTTAAAAAAAAATTCGCTTTGATGTATTTGTCAGCTGTTTTTGACATTTTTCCCTGACAGCCAATTCGCCTTCAAGTGCAGGCACAATGTCAAACTACATATAAAAAAAAATATAACCAATTCGCTCGGTATTCTGAATTCGTCGATGACACTACCTTATAAAATTAATATACCTTGATACTTAGGAATATTACAAAATAGACTATTTGCGATAAAGAACTTTTTTATTATAGAAAATTAATCTCTGGGTATCAGAAACAAAGTTTGTTCTACGACTTTTTTATTTTTATGTTACCCCCGAAAATCGCTTTTTTGACCCTTAAAACAAAAAAAAAAATTGGCTTGACAATGTTCCGCTACTTTATCCAGGAGTGTTAGGTCTATATTTTTTCTGAATGTAGCAACATCGAAAAAAATCAAAATAAGAGGCATTTTTTAAAATTTATAAGACAAATGTCATTACCATCACCTTGCGACCATTTTTTGCAACAATTGGTGAAACAGAAATATAGATAATTTCAAAACCTTTCAAAAGAGTTATGAAATTTTGACAAAAAATAAGGAATCGAGACGTTAAAGTAATTAATAGTACACCGAATCTGTTTTCTTTATAATTAAGTTTATTAATATCGATGTTTGTTACAAATAGTTTAGATAGCTATTTCTTCAATCTTTCGAAAAAAAAAAATTAAAAATATTTGACTTTTTTTTCAAAATCCAATTTTTTATTTTTAATTTTTTTTCCAAAGATTGGAATAGAAATCTAAACTATTTGGAATAAATTTCTCCGTTCCGCTTAACAATGCAATGCTTTGTTTCTGAGATATTCATACCGAAATGTCAAAAAAACTAAGAATTTTGCATTTTTACAATTTTATTTTTTAGATTTTTTTCAATTTGTGTCCGAACAAAGCATTCTATCGTCAAGCGAAAAGGAGGAATTTTAGATATTGAAGTTCCAAACGAGAACGAGTAATTTTTGCATAAAAGCCTTTGGTCATTTTAGCCATTTGAAATATAAAGTTGTGATTTTTCCATTTTCACATAATTCTTTCAGCATTTTATTTTTTTCTGTGTACTGATACATTTTTTATCTTAAACGAAAGATTACTATTTCAACTAAGTATTACAAATTTTCATTTTGCAAGAAATTGTTAACGATATTGTTACAAAAATGAGCTTAAGATTCATTTACACTATAAAAAAATCATTCGTGTTGAAAATAGTAAAAAAAAATAATTTAATGCTTCCCGCAATGGACTTATTTCTAATCTCTTTTATATATATTTAGTTTAATGAATTAAAATATAAATGCATTAACATTCGGTTAAAAATTAGTACATTTTTTGTTATATTTTACATATAACGATTCCGCTCCATGCTCTTGGCGAATGGTCCCCTCTCTTTCTACCGTATTCACCAACAAATACGTCTCTTTTTCATTTATTTACATATTAAGATTTGAATGACAAATTAAACTGTTCAAACTAAAAACTTATAAATTAAACAAACATTATATCCCAATGTACTTGAGATATTGGAGGTCAAAGTTCACATAAAAATTTATTAAAGTTTGAAATAGATTTCCTTTAGATACTCCAAAGTTTAGACTGATCCTGATTTTTTTGCTCTAAAATAATAGACTGTAGTAGAAAAAAATACCTATTTCACTAATAACTTCATTTTAAAGGTTTTTATATGAAGGATTTGTTCAAATTTCACCTGCATAGTGACCCAAATTAGCCAAATAGTTTCCTAAGTTTTAAACAGTAGTCCCTAAACGATTTGTAACTTAAAAATAACATCCATCTTTAAACAACTTTATTTGGACTCGACTGTGTACATTTAACATTAACACAAAAAGCTTTTTACTGTTACAAACAGAAAGCTTTATTCAATACTTCCTCAATTAAAAGCAAATAAAGCTTTATTTGTTTACAGTGGTTAAAGTTGTGGCAAATATCAACAATATACATAAATGTTAAATGTTTAAAGTGCAATAACCTAAATAAATGAATTCAAATTAAACACCTCACTTTGTTTTTTTTTTAAACTTTATTAGCAAAACAATGTGATATAAAATATTTTATATTATTTTTTGGCTAAATATGCGAAACAGCAACAATTTAATTCAAGGTTTAATAACATTTGTTTTAATCATTTTGTCTAACAAATAATTATATTATTGGGAGTAAACAGAAAAAGTAAATAATATTAACTGATTATACAATTAACCTTTTTATCATTTGTGGTTTGATAAAAATAAAATCTTTAAAAATAAAAGAACTTCTTAATTTGTCAGTATTAACTCTGGAGTAGGCCCACATACAACGGGCTGTATAACATTTCAAAATGAAATGGCTGGACGGTAAGTGGAATATTTGAATTTTGGGGTAAATGAATTAATTTTTATAATTTTAGTTTTCATTATACAGCTGTTATGGATTATTTTAAAAAATGTTCAACTGGTGGACTTGTATGTGCTGAAAGGTTTTGCCACCAACAATAATGCAACCTCTAACAAACTTGAATATGTGGATAATTTGCTGCAGCAGCTATTTGATGCAGTCACAAGTAAAAAGTTGGAATTAGAAGATTCTGAATTATGGCCTAAAGATTATTCCTCTGAATTTGTGAAGCATGGCCAAATGACCTTTGATTATATAGTGGTGGGGGCTGGTACAGCAGGTTCTGTGGTGGCTAGTCGTTTAAGTGAAGATCCCCATGTAAAAGTTTTGGTTTTAGAGGCTGGCGGTGATCCGCCCCTATTGTCGGAGGTAAAACATGGATATTTAGAAAATTAAAGATGCAATTAACTATTGTTTTAAATATTTTTATTACAGATTCACACTCTCTCCTTGCAATTGCTAAATACTCCTTATACTTGGAACGACTATGCCGAGCCCAATCCATCATGTTGCCAAGCAATGAAAGAGGGGCGCTGTTATTGGCCTAGAGGAAGAATGATTGGCGGTACTGGAGGCATAAATGGCAATATCTTTCTAACCGGTCATGCCGATGATTTTGATGAATGGCAACAGCAGGGTAATATAGGCTGGTCTTGGAACGATGTCTATCCGTTCTATGAAAAAGCCACCCAAGAATTAGATAATAAAACCTGGCCTTTGGGTTCTTTAACCTTAAATTATTTCCAACGTTTGGATGATTATCACATACTTAAAGAACTAATGGTAAATGCCACCAATGAAGCGGAAAAGTTATTAAAAACCAAAAGTCCTGGTTATATGGAAAATATATTGGCAACCATAGATCGTGGAAAAAGGATGAGTACGGGTAAAACTTATTTGGGTAGAGTTTCTCATAGACGTCACAATCTACATGTCATAAAACACAGTGTGGCCTCAAAAATTCTCTTTCATAATGGCGGCAAAGCTACAGGAGTGGAGTTTGTTTTGAATGGCACTCAGACGTTGAGAGCAAGAGCTCGCAGGGAGGTTATATTAAGCGCGGGCACCTTTAACTCCCCCAAATTGTTAATGTTATCGGGTGTAGGACCGCCCGAACACTTAAAAAGTTTAAACATACCCGTGTTGAGAAGTTTGCAGGTGGGACAAAATCTTCAAGATCATGGCATGATGCCACTAGTGTTAAAACTTACTAAAAATATACCCCTTAACACAGATGACTCTAGTCCGGTTTCAATATTTGATTATTTAATGTATCAAAAGGGTCCATTAGCAAGCAGTTCCACCTTAGTGGGTTTCATTAATACTCTAGATGCGAAGCAGCCCAATAAATCAGATATTATGTTGGTAACACACTTTAGTAAGCCCACTAAAGGCTCTAATGTTTTTGAGTTTCTACAATTTAAGCAAGATTTGGTGCAAAAGTTTTTAAATAAATTGGAAAATCACACTATATTGGAAATACAAGGTCTGATAATCAAATCAAAATCAAGGGGCTTTATAAAACTAAAATCCACAGATCCTCTGCAAGGTCCCTTAATACACAATAATTACGCATTGGCTGAGGAAGATCGTCAGACACTTTTACGTTTTATACGTTATATACAAAAGCTGGTGAACACCTCGGTTTTCAAGTATTATGGCTTGGAATTAATTACCATACCCATTGAAGAATGTGATCAGTTTTTGCATGATTCCAATGACTATTGGCTGTGCTACATAAAATATTTCTATGTAAGTGCCTGGCATGCTGTAGGCACTTGTCGCATGGGTCCTGCTACCGATCCCTCAGCAGTGGTGGATGCGCGATTAAGGGTTCATGGCATTAGAGGTTTGCGAGTGATAGATGCCAGTATTATGCCAAATATTACTAGTGGCAATACTAATGGTCCCACCATTATGATTGCCGAAAGAGCTGCCCAATTAATAAAAGATGATTGGTTAAATAATATATAGTAGCGTAGCGATTTTAGAGATATTTAGGCAATTTTAAATGCAATTTAGTTTTAAGTATAGGGAAGTGTAATATAAACAAAAAAATTATGAATAAATGTATGTTTATTGTATGAGACGTTTTATTTGTTTTGATAAATATATTAATGGAGTTTTTCATTAGTTTTTTCATGTAATATTGGTGAGTTTTATATGTATTAAGTTGTCCATTCTGATATAAAAATCGTAATATCTATGTTTCAACCACAAACTGTTTAAATATTGAAATAATATTCTTTAAAATGCTTGAATAACCTCTATTTTCACAATTTCTTTGTTATTTTTGTATACCCACCTTCAGATAAGATGTCATTGCATTTGTTGCATATAGGGTTTTTATCCCGGGAATTCCCAGTACAAATTTCCCGGGAATTTAGCTAATTTTTCACTACCCGATTCCCCGAATTTTTAGTCGGGAATCCCGGGAATTAAAAACTGACGAAAATACATAAATAACTAGTTAGAACTCTGTTTTTTTCACCCAAAAACAGTGAAAAGTTTTTTAAAGTTTTTTGCTTATATCTTAGCAATAATAGACCGCTTATTATTATTATTTATGTATTTGGGGTTTTTTGTATGACAATTTAAAATGAGAATTCATTATTTATAGAATTTATTTCTTATTGAATCATTCTAATTTCTTTAAATTTCTTCTTCAAATCCATAACAAAATAGCTTCAAAAATTTATTAAATGATTAAATTTTTCTTCAATTAAAATCTAGTACAAAAAGGTTTAACACAATTTTTTCAATTAATTTTGTAAATGATTTGATTTAATAAAAATTTAATCATTTAAAGTTTGAATAAATTCTGTTATTAATTAACTTTAAAATTAATACAGTTTAAAGAAAGACTTTGAAATGAATCTAAAAAATTAAATATTAGGAATGGATGTATGGAATGAAAGGCTGACATTTTTTAATTACGGATTAAGATTTTAGTGAATTAAGCTCAAATTTTATTAATTAATTCGAAGCTCTGATATTTAATAATTATAACACTAAATTTTTATATAAAATTTGGCTATAATATTCCTAATTTACAGTGTCATTATATATTTCGGGAATAGCCGGGTACCCGAGAATGTAGAAAAAAATTTCCTGATCCCCGAGAATCGAAAAAGATCGGGAAATTAAAAGCCCCAGTTGCATATCGAAATATTGAACATAGAGCCAAATAGTATTTATATCCCGGTCCTCATAAGATTCAAACACGATCTAGCGTCTGACTGTCTGTCTATTAAAACACGAAAGGGTCCAAACGAAAAGAGCTAGCTGGCTGAAATACTGTTGTTGTTGGTAAAGTTTGTTTCCTACTGAAAATATGCAAAAGCGGTCCATGATTTCACCCACCTCTCATACAAATGTCTCTCCAAACTACTGTTTGAGCATTCATAAATATTGTTATGAATTTGCATTAGCGTTTTGAAATTAACGGTCTGAAAGCTCTAGAATTCGAATATACTTTTAAGATCATTATAGAAATAGAGCTTTCAAGAAGCATCTAGATGGTAATGCAGTGTATATAAATTAGCCTTGAGAACACCAAATAATATGAAGCATAGCACAGTGGTTTAGAAACTTTTTTTTTAAATAATTCGGTATCTTGGGAACTATTATATTGTTACGAAATTTCACATGGTTTGAGCTGAGGTGTTTTCGAGTTGATTTACGTTTGTTCAGCTTCTTAGCGCTAATGGGGGCCAGTACGTAGCCCCTCAAAGTTGGTATCTCGGGTCTAAATTTTTTTAAAAAAATCCATTTATGATCCGAATGAGCTGAAATTTTGAATATAAATAGTCCTTGAGAAGATCTACAAAAATATGCTTACAAGTGTAGGTTATCTCTATTAGCTGAAGAGATATCGATTTAGTTTTTTTTAATTCTGCTCGATCTTTTTATGGTTTTTTAGATATAGCGGACCTACGGAGGGTCGAAATTTACTTTTCAGATATATTGGCGATGAAATTCTAAAAGGCCGTATTTTTTACGTTTTTCCCAAAAAAGCCCATATATTTTTGTAGAAAAAAAAATTTTTAATGCAAAAGCGTCTAAAGAAAAATTCTAACCAAACTTAGCCAATTTAAAAAAAAAGAAATTAGGTTTGAGTAAAAAATTCTAAAAAGGAATAGCACCGATCCACGAAAAAGCTCCATATTTGTATAACCCCATATGTTTATTAGATACCTACTAAGTATTTTTACTATCACACGCTAAATAACGTCACAGTAGGCACTTTTCTAAAAAAACTCAGTTTTTGGAACACATTTTCCCCGTTTTTAACTCTTAAAACTTTACATTAATTCAAATTTTATATTTTTATTCGTGGAAAATCAGCATATGAAATTTTTTTTAGTTTTTAAGGTAAATGAAGTCCCAAAATTTTTTAAAATTATATAGTTTTACTAAAATATCAATCTAAAGGTCTTAACTGCCTTTAAGTGTGCTGTATATTCTGTACATTGTATTAATTGTATTAAAATAGAATGACCGTTTAAATTGTTGTGTAAATTTGAATAAATAAAGAGTTGTTACAATTTTAAACTACTAAACTGCTTTTATTTGCAATCAAGAGTATCCGATTAATATAGAGGAAATAAACCACCGTTTTTAAAAGGTAAAAACGTAACAATATGTTGCTTAAGCGGCAACCTGATATTAGATCTTCTTTGTTCATACAAAGTCTCGAAATCTGCTGAATAAATATATGTTTAGTCGGGGGGCAGAGAAGCAAGTCTTATTTTTTCGGCGGCGGCTGAAGAGGTAAAAATTGTCGGCGGCGGCGGCTTAACGCCGAGTTTTTACCGGCTTAAATATTTTTTCGGCTGAGCCGACTTTAAAGAAACACTTTTTTTTAATTAGCATGTATTGCTTTTATATAGCAATGCCTATTTTTTACTATTTTACATTTATGAGAGGAAATGTTCAATATTAAATCCTGCATATTAATAAGTTTGAAAAATAAAAAAACAATTTAAAATCATTCGGTATATCCAGAAATCATCTTAAAAAGATATTCCTATTTTTGCTTTATATTTTTTCCGATACGCGGCAATAGAGAAAATGCAAAGTGTTACTGAAATTTTAATTTGTTCCAAAAATATATTTTGTATTATTTCCAGTATTATATATGTACTCGTATACCAGGCGCGGCGGTAAATATGATAGAAAATGTTTTCATATAAATAAAGAGCAAATGTAAAATAAATTCTACTTTATTTTCTGATGAAAAAACTAATTCTAGAACAGTTCCTAAGGTGTGTTTGCTAAAGTTTTAGAAAAACTGTTTTCAGAACCATTCCAAGTAAAGCTTCTTAAGAACGAGTTCTCATTGTTTTAAAACAAAAATCGTTGGCCCCAACGTCTAATTAGAACGAGTACTGGCTATAATCATGCGTTCTAGAACTAATAAATTTTTCCTGGGATATATAATAATTCTTCCACTAAATAGCCTGGTAAAATTTAAAATAATTGAAAAAAAATATTTTAGTATTTAACCTAGCACAAGTAACAGTTGGAAAAACTCAACACATTCATACTTTTGCACTAACACAATTGTGGAAATTGTGTATGAATGTGTTCAGTTACTTACATGTGTAAACTTCAGGTAAATACTAGTTGTTTTTAGTGATATTATAAAACAGTGTGAAATATTGTAAAGACGCTAAATTTACAAAAAAGTACTTAAAAATCGACTCAGCCGATGAAATCAGCTAGAAAATAAGCCGCCGATGAGCCGGTACTTTCGGCGGCGGCGCGGCTCCTGAAAATTTACCAGCTGCTCGGCTAGCTGCCGGTCGCGCCGTTACGGCTTGCTACTCTGTCGGGGGGTTAATTTCGGATTTATTAAATTTTAAGTTTTTCATCTTTGTTTGAAATACTAATGTTTGAATAAATTATCTGAAACTGACTTATTTTTAATAAAATAAGCTAAAAGGCGTTTTTGTAATTGGAGAATTTTAAACATCGATTATAATGTTATTTAATTTAATTTTTACATTTAAACTTTTTCTAAATTAATGAATAGTTTCGATGTAAGTAATTAAAAGGCACTATTTCATACCATCCATATTTATATAGCTGCGAGTGTAATGTAACAGTATAGCAAAAAAGCTTTTAATATTTTCTAACATTACACTGTTAAAAAGCTCAAATGAAACTTTGTAATTAAAGTAAAAGTTTTAGATTAATGTTATGAAAAATGTATTAGAAAGTGTTTAATACCCTAAAATGGGCATACACATAATATTTAAACATTTTGTTAAAAAAAAATATATAAAATATTTAAATAAATTTATTAATTAGGCAAATTATTTAATAGTTTGAGATCAGAGTTTGAAATTAGCTTATAAAAGATTAAATGGATAAGGGTTAGACATTTAGTAAAGCGATGAACTTAAACAGAGTTTGAGTAGGAAATTTTGAGATTTTTTTAATTGAAAAATATATGTTCCAGATAGAAATTCAAGAACTTGTAATATTTTGAAATGAAAAGGGGTAAGTAGCCATATAAATTTCCATAAAATTTAACATATTTCTCATCTGTGAATATTTTTAGTGGTAATTTTTATTATAATTTTAGCTTTTGTTGTACAAGATGTCGTTTTTGCTAATAAAGCTGAGGAAAATTTAAGATTTATTAATAATTTTATAAGAAATATATACAATAACATAACCGAACCCAAGCTTCAATTTGAGGATCCTTTATTATGGCCTAAAAGTTATTCGGGAAATTTTCCAAGTTATGATTACATAGTAATAGGAGCTGGAACGGCAGGTTCCATTGTAGCCAGTCGTTTAAGTGAACATCGGCTGGCAAAAGTCTTAGTTATAGAGGCTGGCGGTGATCCTCCTTTATTGTCTGAAGTAAGTACATTCGAAGCCTTTTAAAGACATCTTAATAAATTTAATTTATTTCAGATCCCTTCACTTTCTCTTCTACTGACTAATACTTCTTATACCTGGAACGATTATTCGGAACAGAATCCTTCTTGCTGTCGAGGCATGCAAAACGATCGCTGTTATTGGCCCCGGGGTAAAATGATTGGTGGTACGGGTGGCATTAACGGCAATGTCTTTCTTGAGGGTAGACCCGAAGATTTTGATGAATGGCAGCAACAGGGTAATAAAGCCTGGTCCTGGAATGAGGTCCAAAAATACTTTCAAAAAGCCAAAACAAATCAAAGCCTACAAAACTTCCCTAAGGGTTCATTAGTTTTAAATAATTTTCAGCGTTTAGAAGATTTTAGATTGATAGAAAATCTCTTGGCAGAAACTATTGGAAAACCCAATAATGGAGTAAATACCGGCATTTTAAACAATCTAGAAGCCACTATTCTCCTAGGCAGACGTATGAGTACGGGAAAAACGTATTTGGCCAGAGTAGCTAAAGATCGCAAACATCATTTACATATTTTGAAGAACAGTGAGGTCATTAAAATCCATTTTAAAGGAAATAAGGCTACAGGGGTGGAATTTATGTTTCAAAATCGTACACGCCATTATGTCAAGGCTAAAAGAGAAATTATTGTAAGTGCAGGGGCCATAAATACTCCCAAACTTTTAATGCTATCGGGCATAGGACCCTCGGAGCACTTAAAGAAGTTAAATATTTCTATAATCAAAGATTTACCGGTAGGTGAGAATTTACAAGATCATGGCATGATGCCCTTGATTTTAAAATTCACTAAAAATATACCCCAAATAAATAATCAAACATTGAGGGACTCTATTAAAGAATTTTTCTTAAAACAATCTGGTCCTTTGGCCAGCAGCCCCAATTTAGTGAGTTTTATAAATACATTGGATTTACAAAGTACAAATAAACCCGATGTTATGTTGGTATCGGAAATAACCAGATTTTCTCAGACCTCAAATCTATTTGAATTTTTACAATTTAAAGAAAAAATTTCCCAGCAATTTCTAAAGAAAGCCGATAAACATTTGGTTTTACAAATATTTGGTCTTTTAGTCAAACCCAAATCAAGGGGTAATATTAAATTAAAATCCAACAATGCTTTTGAAGGACCTTCCATTAAAAATAATTATGGTTTTCACTTAGAAGATCGTATGACTTTAGTACGTTTTGTGCGATTTATACAATTTCTCCTAGAAACTCCACAATTCCGGTACTATGGCTTGGAATTAATAACAATTTCTTTAGAGGAATGTGATATTCTAGAAGCATATTCTCAAGAATATTGGTTGTGTTATATTAAATACTTTTATATAAGTGCCTGGCATGGAGCTGGAAGTTGTCGTATGGGTCCTGCTAGTGATTCTTCAACGGTAGTAGATGATTTATTAAAGGTTCATGGGGTACAGGGCTTGAGAGTGATTGATGCCAGTATTATGCCTAATATAACAAGTGCCAATACCAATGGCCCCACTATTATGATTGCTGAGAAGGGGGCTCAATTGGTTTTAGATGATTGGATAAAGTGATTGGAAAGAACTTACCAGGGATTAAGATTAAGAGTGTGTTTTGTAGAAATAAGGATATTTATTACCTGTAAATAAAAGAAATTAAAGAAAATTAGTTAAAAATTCAATAAAAATAATACATTAGTTATTGCGTATCAATTACAATTATATTCAAATTAGAATAAAGAAATAATACTATTAAGACTCCCTTTGTGTATCTGATAGTAAATGCCTAATTTCATATTTCTGGGTCCATTATTATGGAAAAAAACCTTTTGTGAATTCAAATTCATTCAGAATCATTTGTGCCTAATTTTAAATTTTTTGGTTTATTATTATAAAATATTCAAAAAGTACCATTCGAATAATGAAAAAGTACCAAAAATTCTACCCCTAGAATTCTCACTCACTAAGGACCATATGTGCTTAATTTCATATTTCTAAGTCCATTATTATAGAAAATTCAAAAAGTACCATTAGAATATAGAAAAAGTACCAAAAAGCAGCCACTTGTGGATTACCACCCATTCGGGCCCATGTAAGCTTTATTTCATGTTTCTAGGTTCATTGGTGAAGAAATTACAATAACTACCATTCAAATAGAGAAAAAGTACCAAAAAGTCTCCCCCTAGAATTCTCACTCACTTAGGACCATATATGCTTACTTTCATGTTTCTAAGTTCATTGTTATAGAAAATTCAAAAAAGTACCATCAGAGTAAAGAAAAAGTACCATGGAGTATCCGCTTGAATTTTCACTCACTTAGGGCCATATACGCTTAATTTAATGTTTCTAAGTTCATTGTTATAGAAAATTGTAAAAGTACTATTAGAATATAGAAAAAGTACCATAAAGCAGCCACTTGTGGATTCTCATACACTCGGGCCCATGTAAGCTTTATTTCATGTTTTTTGCCCAAGAAAAAATATGTTTTAAAAAAAGTACCAAACTGTTTACCCGGATTTGGCCCAAATAACACCCTGTTAGTTAATTTTTGTATGAATCCAGGAACCAATGTTAAATAAAATGATCAAAATTGGCTTTATAATTTCAAATAAAATGTATTTTCCCGATTTTATCCCCTTTTTGGTACCTTTTTTATCACCAGTGAGGTGGTAAAATTTTATTCAAATAAATTTCTGTATCGTGGTGGCATATTCGTATGTCTATGTCAATTATAGAAAACACATATTTAATGAAAAAGTACCAAAAATAAACACAATTTTTATCCCTTAAGGATTCGAATTTCCAAAAAGTACCAAACTTATATTTTCTGATAAGTAAAGAATACGATTTAAATATTGTTTCTATGTTTATTGGTTTAAAAGATACATACTATGCCAAAAAAGTACCAAAATACAGTTTTTACCCGTTTTCTCCCCTAAAAGGTTCGAATTTCAAAATAGTTCGAAACACCTGTCAGCTTATTTTTTAAATGGAGTAACATGCAATTTTAAGTTTTTTTTGTATCTTTATTAGTTTTGAGGATATAAGTTTACTGAATTTAACCGTTTTTACCCCCTAAACGTTCGAATTTCCAAAAATCCCTTCTTAGTGGAGGGAGGAACCCACAGTTAAAATTTCATGATTCTAGCTTCAGTCGTTTGGGCTGTGCGATGATTAATCAGTCAGTCAGTCACTCAGTCAGTAACGTTACTCTTTTATATACATATATAGATATAAAATTTACTCAAAATAATACTTTAATTATAGTGTATCAATTAAAATTATATTCAATGAAAATATTTCAAAATCTCTCGTTCAAATTCCCCCGATAGACTAGAGGATACTGTGCTGGACTATCAGTCTGAGGGTTGCGGTTTCGATTCCCGCCAGAGACTCTGGGTATCTGCAGATAAGCAAAAATCTTCGCAATTTGTGTTTGTTAACCGATTAAAATACCCTGGTAATCATTTAAACAAAAAACACTAATTACAACTCCCTCTCTAGCACGCGTTTCCAATTAAAACTGACTGAGAATAAACAACAATATAAATATTTACAATTAATTGAAAAGTTGATTCACATCATATTGCAAAATGCTGATGCCTGACAACTAATAAAACGCCAAAAAACATAGTGACCCAGAATAATACAAATACAAAAAGAGAAAAAAATGCATGATCCACAAAAATTTTAGACAAAACAAAAACGTAATAAACAAATTTTCACTGAAAATAGTTTAAATCCAAATTTAAAAGACATAAATTAGTATTAAATAAGTGATCAAACCGTGAAGACAAAGAAATCTTAAAATATCGTCATTAATAAGAAAACTAAGTGCAAAATGATAAATTATGAAGGAGCTGTTACCTTATGGCGTTTCCTCTTAACCATAGGTCCTAGCGCCATGGTATTAGTCATGCTTTTAGAGGGCATTCGACAACATCGTCCCGATATAGTGGATAGAGAAAATCGTGTACGACCCATATACATTGGTGATTTACGTGATAGTTATGATTTCATTATAGTGGGTGGTGGTTCGGCAGGTTGTGCTTTAGCCTCACGCCTCTCCGAGGTAAAACAGTGGAATATTTTACTTTTAGAGGCGGGCGGAGATGAACCAGCTTTTGCCGATGTACCCCAATTATATCCAGTATTTCAACGTAGTCCCTGGGATTGGAAGTACAAAGCGGAAAAATCCAGTCGTTACTGTTTGGCTATGCAAAATCAACAATGCGGCTGGCCTAGAGGCAAAATGTTGGGCGGTTGCAGTTCCATTAATGCCATGATGTATTTAAGAGGTAATCGCAAGGATTATGATCATTGGGCTGAGTTGGGTAATGTGGGTTGGAATTATGATAATGTTTTGCATTATTTTCGCAAAATGGAGGATAATCGTGTAGCGGGCTTTGAACATGATCCCTATCATGGTCATGGTGGACCGGTAACGGTGGAAAATTATCGCTTTCCATCGCCTTTGTTGGATATATTTTTAATGGCGGCCAAGGAGTTGAATTTGGTAAGTGTGAAAAGGTGAATTTTTTGAACAAAACAGAAAATGTTTGTATACCATCCACAGCTTAACCCTTACAAGGACTTCAATGGCCGTTCCCAATACGGCTTCGCTGCTCCCCATGCCACCGTAAGAGATGGTCTACGTTGTAGCGCTAATAAGGCCTATATTAGACCTGTTTGGAGAAGATCCAATTTGGATATTTTACTTAAAGCCTTTGTGGAGAAAATTATCATAGATCCGGACAGCAAACAGGCTAAGGGAGTAAGATTCGAATGGTTGGGTACCAAGCACAGAGTTAAAGCTACACGTGAAGTTATTTTATCAGCCGGAGCCATAGCCAGTCCTCAGTTGTTAATGGTGTCGGGAGTGGGACCCCGCAAACAACTCCAGCAACATGATATTGATGTTATAAAAGAGCTGCCCGGTGTGGGTGGTAATCTACAGGATCATATTTCAGCCACGGGCAGTTTATATACTATAGATAATACCATAACGGGTGATCGTTTATCATTTATAGTGCCCGAAATGTTAAATGCCAAATCGGTTGATACGTTTCTACATCATGCCAATGGTTTTTTCTATGCTGTGCCCGTTGCGGAAGTTATGGGATTTTGGAATAGTAAATATCAGGATCCCCGTAAAGATTGGCCAGATGTACAGTATTTTTTGGGCAGTTATGGTTATGGTGCAGATGGTGGTCTTATAGGTAGACGTGCTGCCTCCATGAGCATGATAAATTTTGCACAATCCTTTGAACCCATTATATATAAAGATAGTTTTATTATAACACCCTTGCTAATGCGGCCCAAAAGTCGTGGTTGGCTGGAAATTGTTTCGAGGCATAATAAAGATTATCCCAAAATACATGCCAATTATTATGATAATCCTTTGGATATGGCTATTATGGTAAGATTTTAATTTAAAAATTGTTTTTATACAACCTGGATTACTAAGTCATTAATATAGACAATATGGATATCTAATGATAGATACTTCAAAGACCTTTACAACGACGAAAATTGAAAAAACTTAAATTTAAAAAAAAAATTTTAAATTTGTATTTTGAAGTATAATTTGGTGAAGGGTATATGAGATTCGGCACAACCGAATATATCTCTCTTACTTGTTTTTTTTTAAGAGAAATAAAAATTTTTGTTATATTTTTACAGGTGGATGCCTTAAAATTTGGCCATCAATTTAGCCAGGCCCCCATTTTAAGACGTTTGAATGCTACTCTAAATATTTATGTGTGGCGCAATTGCCCCGAAGTGGAGTATTTAAGTGATGCCTTTTGGGAGTGTGTGGCTCGTTATTATTCCCAGACAATTTATCATCCAGTGGGCACTTGTAAAATGGGCCCCTATAATGATCGTGATGCTGTAGTGGATCCCCGCCTTAGAGTCTATGGCATTAAAAGTTTAAGGGTAATAGATGCCAGCATTATGCCCACCATTACCACGGGTAACACAAATGCTCCAACTCTAATGATTGCTGAGAAGGCGGCCGATTTGATTAAAGAAGATTGGTTTCATTATAGACAATGATAAATAAGCATTTTGTATTTATAGTCAAATTAATTTTTTAGAATATTAAGCATAAAGAAATACACATAGAGCGGAAACTATAAAAAGCTCAAACAAAAAAATTACTCAAAATAGTCAGATGTACAAGTGTTATTTTTGTTTTCACATTGATATCTTTACTAGATTTTTGACAAATGAGTTAGGTCTTTGACACTGGAGTTGCCGATCTATGTGTATTTATCTATGTATTTGAGAGATTTTATTTAATAAAAATTATTTTTAGTGAAACCCATATTTAAATTAATTTGTGTCATGGCTTTTAAAAGCAAAAAGGTGTTATTTTAATAGTGTTTGGCAAATGGCATTTATTATAAAAAATATTTATCAGCAACAATTAGTGGCTGAGGGGTTAGTAAACATTTAAGTGGTGATCATCTATATGATCATATATATGTATATACTACTTTTTAGGCGGAGTTTTATTTAAAAGAAGAAACATTAACGTGTGCCAAACTGATTATAGATCTCAGTTATCCCAATTTGTTTGGAAGGTAGAAACTTCCGTTTTGATTTCAATGTATTTTTGTTTACAAACATAGCTTCAAATGTGACTGCTACATGACTTATCAAATCCTCTTACTGGTCCAATGAATCAATTCTCATAAGATGTATTAATTACTTAAACATTTTAAATATATTTGGTGTTGACAGCCTAAAAATTTTATAATAAATTTACTTGTTTTTTCTTTAATTTATTTGGTATTAATAAAGTTTCCGCAACTAGTTGTCAATGTTGTTTAAAATATTTTCATATAGTACGCTACATGTTGCAACAATTTGCTTTGACCAAGACAAAAATGTTAAGAAATCATGAGTATTACTTTATGTGGACTTGAAGGCCAGTTAACTGTAATTGAAAGTGGAAATTTTAAAAATGAAACTGAATCCTTAACGAATATTATTGCCAGAGCTATTGGATTGTGTGGAGGGGGAAATTTGATTAAGTCCCGGTCCACACTGTGAAACATTTGCTGCAAAACATTTGAGTTTGTTGATGAAAGAGGAAAGAGGAATGAAAAAGGGAACTTTGTTTCATGTACATGAAGTTTTTGTTGAGTATGTCATCCTCATTTATTCGTTCGTATTCGTACTGTACAGAAATGTCAAAAACTGAAAAGCAAAAACTTCACTGTGTGGACACGAATGCAGTTTCAAAAGAGAATTTAAAAATGTTTTGCAGCAAATGTTTCAGTGTGGACCGGGACTAAGTTAAGGATCCATAATTTACTATAGTATTTTAGAGAGTTGGACTACAGTATCCTGTTCTAAAATCTGGACAATTACACAGGTCAATAGCAAAAAAATGCTTCACTAACCACTATATAGATTTGATAAATCATGGTTACCTAAGTACAAAAATGGTTAAATTTTTTATAATAACTCAAAAAGGGCTAGTCCGATATTATTGAAGTTAACTTAGAAAAGTTCTAATTTACACAGACTTTTATTTGTTTATATATTGCGATTAATTCGGCTCAGTAGTTTCGGAGTTATAATAAAAAATTGAAGCAAAAAATATATTTTTTAAGTGAAAATTGTAAATTGTTTTATTTTAAAAAAATCATGAAAAATTTAAAACGGCAGAAATAGTTCAGGTTTATTGCTTTATTGCAAAGCCACACATAATACAAAAAAATGAGATATCGATCATAAAAGTGTTTGATTCTTTACGAATTTATTCACAATTAAGTGCTTTTGGAGTTATAATAACAAATTGAAGCAAAAAATATATATTTTACATGAAAATAGCAAATTTTTTAGTTTTAAAAAATTATGAAAAATCGAAAACGGCAGAAATTGTTCAGGTTTATTGCTTTTTCGCAAAGTCACATATAATACCAACAAAATGAGATATCGAACACAAAAATTGATTTATTCCTTTTGAGTTTATTCACAATTAAGTGAATTCGCTCATTTTCACAAAATTTTACTTTTTTTGTTTGATATACATAAAATTGAGTAGTTAATGTTCTTCTTTCGAATGATTAAATTTTGAAAACATTTTCCGCATATGTACAAATTTGAGGGGTTACGCACTGGCTCTTATTGCTCCATACCATAGATCCAAATTGCCGTAATCGTATATCACATTTACTATGACTAAAAAGTATAGGCAGGGAAATTAATGATATTCAGAAAATAGAATACAATTTTAAAATCTTTATATATAAAATGGCAATGATCTTTAAATTATTTCGATATCACTTTAAAAATCTAAAGAAAATGAAAAGTATTAAACAAAAGTATTTAAACTTTAAATACTAAAATAAAAAAATACTCTCTAAATAAGATGATTTTAAAAAAACAACCTTTATCACCAACAGCTGTAATTTATACCAATTTGTATTAATCACAGACTTAATTAACAACTGCAAATGTTATTTTAACAATAAAAAAAACAACAACAAAATCTTACATAATTTTTAATAAATTAAACAATAATTACATAAAAGTATTTACAGCCACATTTTTGTTATGTAGAAGGAAAATATCAAATGCATTTACTTGCGCACAAATAAAATGCACGACTTTAAAAATAAATCTGCTCTGCCACACAAAATTAAAACAAACTAAAACAAAAAAAGATCGCAATAAATTACAAGTTTTACCAGTTTCCAGAGCCACCATTTGAGGCAGCAAAGAATCAATAAGTTTGTTTAAACATTTGGCTGCTTGGCATACACAGCAGCATTTCATGTGGAGACACATACAGAAAAATGCTTTATAAATCTTAAATCAAAAAACAAGTGATAAATTCTCCATTTATAAACATAAACAGGTGGTTGTCACAAGCGAATTTTCGAATTTTAGTTTATTAAGAAAACGCCAAACGTATTTTCAAATTCAGTTTATCAAGAAAACTCCACGTTAAAACATCAGCTTCCAACATTCATTCATTCGTCATGCTGCACACAAAGTTCCTAATCGTTTTAGCAGTAGTAGTTGTTTTAATGACATTTAAAGGTGTTAAAAGTGCCACAGTAGAAAGTGAAATTTTACAATCGAAACAATTGAAAAAACATTTAGAAGTATTAAAAGTTCATCTGGAGGATGCCATTCAAAAGCTGGATCATAATATACAAGTGAGACAGGCTGAATTTCTATCGGAGGTACAAACCCCCGATAATGGTGAGTTGCTAGGATAAATAAGTGACAAAATGAAAGTGAAAGCTAAATAAGTGAAATTAAGTTTAAAATTTGTTGTGTTTTTAATATTTGTATTGTCCTTTGAATACATATTAATTACACGGTGCTACGATGGAAAAAAAAAATTGGAAAACGACCTAGTGTAGGTCAAGTTATTCTGAAAAAACCGTTTTCAGTTATGTCCGTGAACTTATCGATCTGTAACTCAGTCAGTCTCTGTCCGACTTTAAATTTTTAAACGGGGTTAAAAAGAAAACTAATTACGCTTTAAAATGACGTGCATTTTTTGATACATTTGTTAGTTATAAATATTGTTTTTGTTAAGAATATCTAAAAGAAAAACAAAATTTATCAACTTTTTTGATTTTAATCGCTTTTCATTTCTTATTTTGATATGGAAGCTTATACAAATTTATACCAATGTATTTAGGAAATTTAGTTCTTAACAAACTATCATTTTAATTATTCAAATCGGATGAAAATTGTAAAAGTTATTCAACTTTTCATTAACACCTTTTTTAGTATTTTCTCCCCCAGCCCATATTTACAAGGTAAATTTTGTGGAACTTTTTTTAATAACTTTTGCAAGTATAAACCGATTTTAACAACTAATATCTCGTTTTTGTCTATATAAAATTGTCTATAAAATACTGTGCAAAAAAAATAGGGTTTCATAGACAAAAATTAAAATAACTATTGTTGAATTTGAAAAATTAGGTAAAAAATAAAAAAGAAAGCCAAACTATTTATAAAAACTTACACAAAACTTACAACAAGGAATATAGATCTTAACAATCATTTTATGAAAGCTTAATTCTTTACCAAACTATAATTGTTTAAAATTTTGAAATCGGTCTAAATGTGTGAGTTAGAGGCATAGAGAACATAGAGCGGAAACTCGAAAAAAAAACTCAAACAAAAAAATTACTCAAAAAAGTTACACATACGAGTGTTGTTTTTGTTTTCACATGGTTTTTTTACTAATACATTCTCAGCACTTAGGTTTTTGACAACTGAGTTAGGTCTTTGACAGGAGAGTTTCTGCTCTATGTATTTTCTCTATGGTTAGAGGTACTACGACCTACCCTAAAACAGTTTTTTCAAAATAACTCAAAAATTTTAAGGTGTTTCAAAATCTTTGATAACGGTTTTAGTATATCCTCACCTAGGCCTACAACTTCCATATTAGGTGGCTTTTCAAGTTCTGACAAAAAGTGTCATTTTGTAGCAGAGCGTTATTGAAAACAAATACCTGGAATTATAAAAAAAAATTTACAACAGAAAGTGGTTTCAATAATACTGGCAAATATTTCAGAAATAAATTCGTGACGGAAAGTGTCAAAAAATATTTAAAAAAATGTCTTGAGTTTCTCCCTGACATTCAAATACATCTTGAGGAATAATATGCTAAACTGTTACTACTTCGGTGGTAAAAATCTTCTCGAATCTTGAAACATTTAAGAGGATAATTTTAGATTAAGACAAAGAACGTATTTGATTTAACCCTTTGTCGACCGACGATACTTATAAGTACCATAACAATAATAAGCTTACAAAATGAAAACAAAACATATTTTGACCCTTTTTGCGCAAAAGTACTTTGAAGTGCACTATCATCTTTGGAATAAAATATTTGTTTGCCTATTGGCAAATTCGCTTACCCAGTATAACGGTGAATTATTTCATGTTCTCATTGTGGTGTTTATTTATGTTGTAACTTTTTCGTAAAATACGATAAAATAGACTAATCAATATAGTAATAAAATGTAAACAAAAATCAATGAGTTTTTTATCTTTTGGCTGATGCTGTCCCAACGGTACCAGGTCACTTTCGGATCCTTGCAGGTCCCTTTCGGTACCTTGCCGATCCTCCACAAAGTTAAAATTTTGTAAATAATTTCCTGAAGTCCCTATTTTCAATATTTCATAAAAAAAATAAAACTTTTTCAACTATTTAAAGCCTTGGTCCACAAGGGGTTAAACACATCCTTTATTCTAAAATTCGAAAGAATTAATTCTTAATTTTCAAAATCAAATCAGATTAGATTTTAATTAAGGTGAATTTATTATGAAAAACAAGTAAGAGAGCTATATTCGACTGTGATGAAACTTATACACCCTTCACCAAATTATACTTCAAAATACAAATTTTAAATATTTTTAGGTAAACAAATTTTATTTTTTCCAAAGTTGTTTTTTTAAATTTTTGTAAAAAAATTTTTTCCGAATTGTTATTTTAAATTTAAAATTTTTTTTTTGTTTTTTTTTCAATATTTTTTTTTGGTGAAAAAAAAAATCAGGTTAAAAATAGTTTTTCCGCTTTTGACCCATTGTAGGTCCAACTTACTTATGATCTTATATACATCGTTGCAAAGGCCTTTGAAATGTCTATCATTAGATATCCATATTGTCTATATTAATGACTTAGTAATCCAGATATAGGTCAAAAATCGAGGTTGTCCTGGTTTTTTCCTCATATCTCAGCCATTTGTGGACCGATTTTGCTGATTTTTAATAGGAAACTTTTCGACAGAATTATTGAAGATTTGGATCCCGAAGATATATGGGGTCTTCAGAAAATTGATTTCAACAGACAGACGGACGGACGGACGGACATGGCTTAATCGACTCCGCTATCTATAAGGATCCAGAATATATATACTTTATAGGGTCGGAAAATTATATTGTGGAAATTACAAACGGAATGACAAACTTATATATACCCTTCTCACGAAGGTGAAGGGTATAAAAAGCTATTTTGACCAAATGGAAAATTGACTTAGCACTACGGGAAAAAATGAAATAATTGCAAACATTTTACTTTCATTTCAGAATACATTGAAGCAGCACTTGGTATGCAACGCAATGATTTTATTGGAGCCGCAGCAATACCACAAATTCCATTGCCATCACAAACCATGCGTATCAATCAAAACAGTGGTCTTAGACGTAAACGTTAAACAAGAAGATGGGGCCAAACAAGTTTTCCATGGTTTGACCTGTATTTAACATTAAAAAAAATTCAAATTATGTCTATGTTGTCTAGTATGAGTATTATGTAAAAATTTTAATATTATAACTAAGTAGTATTTATTGATAACACTTTGAATTCATTACAAAATAAATTTAAGCTTATTATAGTTGAAAAAAAAGTAAAACAAACTAAATTCAATTTATTTCCATAACATTGCAATCAAAAAGCTAACATACTAGCTTATTTCCAAAAATAAGTTGCCAAAAACAACTTATATCCATATAAGGAAATAAATTTGTGAGTGCATTAGTGATTGGCTAAAAATGTTAAATGCAATGAGATAAGCAAGAGGTGCCTGTCTGCCTTATTATATTAAGATGATTATTTAATAATATTAGATTTGGGGAAAACATTACGATTGTAACATATGGATATACTGGTATAGACCATACATTTTCTTGCCTGTAAAGTGGCAAAATAATCGATCATACAAAAATTGATATTTCATTGCCACCGACAAAAAATGGTTTATTATTTGCTCGAGGTAGGGATATTTTTTAGTTCTAACACTTTAAACGCTCTGCGTTGGCTAACTTCAATTTATAATTTTTTGTCATTTGACACGTATGTGCTTTTAGTAGTGCAGAGAGAAATCGATTGGTTACATTAACCTTCCCAGGTAATCTAGCGTGAAGATAATTGTCATTTAAGTGTCTCTAAGTAATTTTGTATAGAAATTGTGTTGAGTTACATTCCAATAGATTGTGAACATATAAAATAAAAAACGAGTAAGAGAGCTATATTCGGCTGTACCGAATCTTATATACCCTTCACCAAATTATACTTCAAAAAAAAATTTTCGTATTGTTATTTTAAATTTTTTAAATTTAAAAATTTTTTTTAAGTTTAAAATTTTAAAAAATTATTTTTTGTTTTTTCAATATGTTTTTTTGGTGGAAAAAAAATTCGGGTTAAAAATATTTTTTCCGATTTTGACCCATTGTAGGTCCAACTTACTATGGTCTTATATACGTCATTGCAAAGGTCTTTGAAATATCTATCATTCGATATCCACATTGTCTATATTAATGACTTAGTCATACAGATATAGGTTAAAAAATAGGTCTAAAATCGAGGTTGCGATTTTAAATATTGATGTATGAATCGAGTATGTAAGTGATTTGGGAGCTTCGGAAAGAGAATTTCAACAGATAGACAGGCAGACGGACGGACATGGCTTAATCGACTCCGCTAGGGTCGGAAATGAAAAATGTAGAAATTACAAACGGAATGACAAACTTATACAGTGGTGGCCAGGTAATTAAGACAAAAATTGTTTGCTAAATTCCATGTGATTCTCAATTAATTTTTAAAATATTTCCACAAATATGTATGGATAAGGACTGTTTTAACACACAAGTGTGTTTTATTCAACTGTATCAATTCATACATATTCACCACGAACACATAAGATTTTTCAACAGCTTGACCAACAATTTTTTTTTTAAATAAACATATTTTCTAACATTTATATCATTAAGGGTCCTCATGTAAACGCTTAAAAGCCTCGCAAACTGTGCAATCTGTGCATTTTTACACTCTCGCAAATGAAATGTCAAAAAATGTATGGAAATTCATTTACACAACTCCGATAAGTTTGCGCGACAATTTAGACTCGCAAACTTGAATTTATTGTGCATTTGATGAATCAGCTGCTTTTGTTTACTTTTATTTAGAAATAAAAATCAAATAAAATATAAAAATTTTGTGCATGTGAAAATTGTGTAACTTTGGAACAGAATGTATTAAATGACATTGTGTATGAAAACATTAACCAACAGCTAGAACATAAACATTCCAAAGATTTAACTTTCATTCAACATTTTAAAATTAAAATTTATACAATTTGAAAAAAAATTATTAAAGCTTTTGTTGAATTTATGTATTTTTATTTGACAAATATAAATTTTCTGTATAAACTTGCACAAAATTGAAAAGGTGGGTTCATGAAACATGTCGCGCAAATTTGCCCATTTGCACAAATGGGAAACTTAAGCGTTTAAATGAGTACCCTTATTATATTTTTATTATTATCAAATATTCGGACATATCATGTTATTAACAGCGGATGTTCGCTGAGGTGAGTCAACATATTTCCACATATCTTTGTCCATATATGTTGTACCGATTTTTCCAAACATTTTTGATAAACTAGAAAAATTAATAATAAATGTCATACCCTTAGATCCTTTTGTTTTGGCTCTATCGCAATTAAAATTCAGTTCATGAAAAAAATTCAAGTATTTGACTTAAATAGCTGCCACCACTGTATATACCCTTCTCACGAAGGTGAAGGGTATAAAAAATTTGAAATAAATTTTTTTAAAGCTGCCTAAAAGTATGCTTTAGTTTATAATAATTTAATAGCTTATGGCCCAAAACGCTTAATTCCTCTAGTTTTTTCTTACTGACTTATATTGACCTACCTAAACGGTGTTAAGAATCATTCCTAGGAAGTTCATGTTTTAGAAAGTTGTTTATTGAGATCTTAGGTACATTTTTGTAGTTGATTGTTTCCTTGAATTTTGAACGGTTTGCTACCTATGGACCTGAACAAGGTAAAAAAGGTAAAAAATCGATTTTTTTAAGTTTTTTTTTTACGATTTTGATCTTAAAGATGTTTTTTGATTTTAGATCTTCACAAGTTTTGTTCTTTATGACAAGGTTTACAACTTTGCCTCAGAGGGTAAATCAAATTTCCGAACTGTTTGCAAGATATGCGCCTGAGAAAATTATCACTTTTTTGCAAAAATGTCACCGGGGCCCCAAATCTTTGGGGGCCCATAAAGTATTCAGGTAGTATTTTGCTGTTGTTTCTGAAATAGTAACTTATTCCTCCGATTTATAATTTGCCGAAGTATTCTAAAATTGCAATGGATTTTGGAGCATTTATCATGTATGTAGATTAACCCGTACATACATTCGGCTTCTAATATTTAAATATAACACAGTACAACACATGATTTTGGGACTCAATTCTGACAATTGCACGTGAAAGTAGCCCCAAAAATAAGAACTTCTGCATCATTAGTTTTGTCAAGTTGGCTGCCGTAAAAATTTAATGGCCATACGAATTTTTTTCGTCAAGGTGGATTTTTATCACTTTTTCTATATTTTAGCACGGTTATATCTCGTATACCGTACGGAGTATCTCTTTTGTGGCTGAAGGAAAGTTGTAGATATTGAATAGTAGAAAAAAAGTACGGAACATACCTACCAGAAAAAAGTGCATCCAGTGCCTTAAAATCGCAAAAATGACCATTTTTTAATTTTTTTTAACCAATTTTTCACCTTTTTTGCTCAATAACTGGATTACAAATCCAATTATGGACCGATCACCATGAAATTAGGTCGTGTGATTTGTTTCTATATGAAAGTTATTTATCATGAATTTTGTATGTATACCATAATTTTTAACAGATTTATGCACTTTAAAGTGATTTTCGGAAGCGTGTCTTATATGAGAGCTATGACTAATTATGGACCGATCATAAAAAAATATGGTACATATAATTTGTTCGGCCCAAGGAAGAAGCCTGTTGAAATTGGCTGAAATCGGTTCATTATTTCACCTAGCCTCCATGCAAATGTCCTCCCGAAATTGGACTTTATCGGTCATAAATGTTTAATTTATATATGTATCTACACAAATTTCGCTCCAAATAAGTTTTGTATATACAAAATTCATGTCAAAAAATTTTATTATGATCGGTCCATAATTATTCATAGCTCCCATATAAGTCCCGCTTACGGAAATCACTTTAAAGTGCATAAATCTGTTAAAAATGATGGTATACATACAAAATTCATGATAAATAACTTTCATATAGACATAAATCACGCGACCTAATTTCATGGTGATCGGTCCATAATTGCATTTGTAATCCAGTTATTGATCAAAAAAGGTGAAAAATTGGTAATTTTTTTTAAAAAATGGGCATTTTTGCGATTTTAAGGCACTGGATGCATCTTTTTCGGGTAGGTATGTTCCGTACTTTTTTTCTACTATTCAATATCTACAACTTTCCTTCAGCCACAAAAGAGATATTCCGTACGGTATACAAGATATAACCGTGCTAAAATATAGAAAAAGTGATAAAAATCCACCTTGAGGAAAAAAAATTCGTATGGTCATTAAATTATTACGGCAGCCAACTTGACAAAACTAATGATGTAGAAGTTCTTATTTTTGGAGCTACTTTCACGTGCAATTGTCAGAATTGAGTCCCAAAGCAATGAACTGAAAAATGTTGTACTGTGTAATTATCCAAATGATTTGTTCTATTTAAGAATTGTGCGGCAATTATAAAAACGTTTGAGTTGCAGTTTTATAATAGGGACTCAAAATATATCTTAATATCTTCTTTACAATTTGAGTAAATCTATATATTCTTCAAACGCAAGGTTTTCGATGGATCTTAAGAATCTGCACATTTGTTGAATACTTCTATAAATAATAGTCTAAAACAATAAATCTGATATTGCATATTTTTTGTTGCACTGCTTATTTATCTATAACTTGTCGTCGTTGCTTCTTAAATATTGCTTAATTCTACAGCGTCATTGATAATTCTTATTTTTTCCTCACATAATTTCCTCTGTCTACAGACGATGGATAGCCAAACACAAAATACTGTATTGAAAAGTGTGTTCAAATCTAATTAGAATACATTTTTGAGTAGACTTAAACCTTAGTGCTATCTTAAACTACATGAAATGTTTCTATTGCAATTTTATTTTGTAAATATGTAGACTAATTCTGATACATAATTGGTTAATTCATAAGGTCTCCTATCATGTCATAATGTCTTAATATCACGACTCGGCGGCTCGGATTAACCTACTCTTAGAGGTTCGGCGCAGGTCTCTGCTGGTTGATTACGATAACACAATAAACATAGCATTCAGAGTAGAATTATTTTAGTACATTTTTTGCTTGAAAGGCAATAATAACTTTTCCAAACCATTGTGAAATATTAGGACATTATGACAATATGAAATGATAGGAGACCTTGTGAATTGACTAAATGTTTACCTCGAAGACTTCAGATTGATTTGCTATGGGAAAATATGAAAGTATTTTTTCGACTTCTTTTAATTTCTATATTGATTAATAAAATATATTTATTACTTTCCATAGAACTTGAAGTACTATAAAACGAATATTGAGAATTACTTGTCACAGTTTTTAAAAGATCCAGATCTAAAATAATTTACACACATTTTCCAATCCTCTTGGACTAAAGGTAGGGTCACACATGACAAATATTTGACGAAAAAGACGTAACCACTAAATCAAATACATTTGAATTCATTTATTTATTTCAAAAACTTATTTTACTTAGTATGATTCAAAAAAAAATGTTGATTTATTTGATGCTGTTTGATCTTACAAAACACTTGTAAGAGTAAACACGTCAAACTAATTTGTGCTAAAAAAAGTGGTATCGCCTTTTTGAGCAAATATTTGCAATGTGTGACCCTACCTTAAGACATGAATATTAAACTATACATTTTCTTTTATACGCAAATGTCATGAAATTTCGTCGTTGCCTACTTCTTAATGTTTTACTGCTATAATTATTTAACTTTCATGCATTCTACAAATTTTTCAATGTTTGGTTTTATATTCACTGACAGTCTTCATACAAACATTATTTTAACAGTCGGTTATCTTGACTGTTAAAATAATGTTGAGAAAATGGGGCTTCATAAATTAAATTTGATATTTATTTACAACATTCAATGTAATCAAAAGTCTAGTAGGTAAAAAAAATTAAAATAATGAACAATGCAAACGCAATATATTCATACAAAAGATTCAACTGAAAATCTGTTTAAACAAAATACAATTTAAAGTTTAATTACCTTTACGAATATGATTAGTAAGTGGAACAAATTTAATCTGAATGTAAACTTCAAATTAAATGTTTAAAAACACTACGTTTATAGTCATTAGCAATTTGAAAGTTTTAGCGTTAAGATGCATTACAATGTGTCGGCACCACAATGTCCTGCACCCAGTGTGGGTATAATGAATTCATTGGTTACTTTATTGGTGCAAAGTTTATATGCGGCTCAGTGTAATATTTCCAAAAGTGACTATTGGCCACCAGATTATGCAGAGACAGCATTGAAATCGGGTTTGGATGCTTATGATTTTGTGGTGGTGGGTGCAGGTTCTGCTGGCTCAGTAATGGCCAGTCGTTTGAGTGAAAATCCCAAATGGAAAGTGTTAGTTTTGGAAGCTGGCGGTGATCCTCCTCAAGAATCAGAGGCAAGTGGCAAATTTTGTATATTTTAAATATTAAAGAATAATTGTTTTTCTTTTTCAAAAGATTCCCAGTTTCTTTTTTGGTATGCCAAATACGAATTATACCTATAGCTATTTAACGGAACCCAGCGACTTATCTTGTAAGGCTTATAAAGATAACCGATGTCATTGGCCTCGTGGTAAACTAATTGGAGGTACTGGTGCCATCAATGGCATGCTTTACGTAAGAGGCAATCGTTTTGATTATGATCGCTGGCTAGAGGAAGGCAATGAAGGTTGGGGTTTTGAAGATGTTTGGCAATATTTTGAGAAATCTATTAGACCGGTGGGCAATGCAACTCATCCTCAAGGTTATGTTACCCTTAATGAGTTTCCACGTTTTGATGAGGATATATTCTCCATGATTTTCCAAGGTACCGGTGAGTTGGGCATACCTAGAGTTGAGGAATTTGGTGAAGATAGCTATATAGGTTATAGTCATATCAAGGGTACTATACAAAATGGCTTCAGAGCCAGTACTGGCAAAGGATATTTGGGCAAGGTTGCCCAAAGGCCAAATTTAAAAGTCATTAAAAATGCCCAAGTAACTAAATTGGAATTCGACCATACAGGTCAAACAGTAAAAGCCGTGGAGTTTTTAATAAAACAACAAGATAAACTTAAAGTGCAAATAAAACGTGAGGTTGTTATATCTGCTGGTACCATTGACTCACCTAAATTGCTAATGCTCTCGGGTATAGGTCCAGAATATAAACTGAAGCCTTTAAACATTCCGATTATTAAAGATCTTCCCATAGGTGAAAATCTACAAGATCATGTTATAATACAATTATTTCTACGCCTATCAGCTAATCCTCGCGATCAGAAAAACTTACTGGACTCTATTTACCAATATTTAATTTACAATAAAGGACCTTTCAGTTCCCATGGTACTGCCTCTTTAACAGGTTTCGTAAATACAAATTTATTCAGAAAGTCGCGCTATCCTGATATGGAATTTCATCATGTTGTATCAAGACGAGGTGATGAAATGGGCTTTGATATATTTTTGGATGGTTTTAATATTAAACCTGAATTCAGACCCTACTTTAGGGAGAATATTGAAAAATTCGATTTGTTGACCATATTTGCAGTATTATCCCATCCCCAATCGGTGGGAGATATAACACTTAAATCATCATCTCCTCAAGATCCACCCATAATCAAGGCAAATTATTTATCAGCTCAAGAAGATGTAGAAGTTTTGCTACGAGGCATGGAATATTTAATGAGTTTGGAACAGACTCAAGCCTTCAGGGAAAAACAGGTTGAAATCCTAAAAATACCAATTAAAGAATGTGATGAATTTCAATTTAAAACGGAACAATATTGGAGATGTTATTTTTCGTATTTCTCCAACACTTGTTATCATCCGGTAGGATCGGTTAAAATGGGTCATTTGGATGAAGCTAAAACTTGTGTCGATTCCAGACTAAAGATTAAGGGTGTGAATAATTTACGTGTGGTTGATGCTTCAATAATGCCTTATGTTACTAGTGGTAATACAAACGCACCGACCATTATGATTGCGGAAAAGGCTGCCGATCTTATTAAGGAAGACTGGTCTTCGGTTGAATGTAAAAGAGGATCGTGAATTGGTAGTTAATATTTTAGTGGTAAATTTGTTCTTTAATTAGTTTTAGTCATGTCTAAATTCTACTAAAATAAAAATGTTAATTATTTTATTTTTTATTTAATGCAATTACAAATTATAATCTAATTTATTTTCGAAACGAAGTAATGAAGTTCATATGTCTGGTATAGTCAAACATATTCGTGTTTCCTGAGGAAATCACATCATATCAGTTTTTAAGAAAATTTATTTCTAGATGAGAAATAGTGCTGGTATTTTATCGGCCAAATCCATACTAAAACTAACAATTTTGCAAATTAAAATTCGATTAACTTTTGAACTCAAAAGCTACATTGATTTGATACTTTCTGTATATGATCGAGAAGTTTATTCTTAATATTATAATATAAAACAACCACGAATCTTAAGGAACAAGGTAAATGGATTAAAATTAACAAATTATTTATGCAATGACTGAGTCTCGACCTCTCATAAGAGGCAACATTTTCTTATCTCCCCAGTAGCCAATATCAAACTGAATTTGAGCAGACCAGTATTGATAGGGTACAAACAGCGCTGCCAACTTTGACGATTTATCGTCATTTTGACGATTTTTTAAGTCAAATTTATTAAAATGACGATTGACGATTTTTCATTTTTCCCGCGAACAAAAATGACGATTTTTTAAAAGCAAAACATATGGTAACCTTTTTTCCTAAAATTCAAATTTTGTAAGTCCCCTTTTGCAATGTACAAATTGAAAGGCAGACAGCGTCCAGTTTTATATTGAATTGGTTTCACAAATTTTAAAACATTTTGATTTTGGCGATAAACCTTTAGAATGGAGTTAATCCTTATAAAGGTTTATGAACAAAAAAATGATTCAATTTTACAATTGGCCAAACTTATTCCAAATTTATTAAATGGAAAAGAATATCAAGAACTTGATAATGAAGTTCGAGAATTACGTAATATGAACAACGTTGAAAGAATTTTTAATACTGTAAATTTAAATAAAACAAAAATCAGAAATGCTTTGGATTCTTCAACATTACAAGGAATATTGTTTTCAAAAGATTATCTTAAGTTAAATAATTCTCAATGTTTTAATATAGCAATTAAAAATGACTTATTAAAAAAATGTCACACAGAAATCTACCAGAGTAAAGTCACATAATACCAAAATTAAATTATTTTTTTTTATTAAATAATAAATTTATTTGCCTGTAAATAAAAAAAAAATATTTAAAAAGTTAATAAAAAATGTCTTGACGATTTTTTCTTTTTAACTTGACGATTTTGACGATTTTTTTGTTGTAAATTGACGATTTCTCCAAAATCGCAGCACTGGGTACAAATGTTTGATTTATATAACATCCAACTGGTAGACACAAAAGAAACTTGGCGAAATATCTCTAGAGCGCACAATGGGACCAGTATAAACGGTATACATGAATACCGAATATCATGGGTATGGAAAATGATGTAAACACATAATGTTCCATTCTTTATAACCTAACCTAATAGGAAAAACGGTCTAAGAATGTGATGTATTGGATTTGAAATATTTTATTATTTATTATGCCCTTCACCTTCGTGAGAAGGGTATATATAAGTTTGTCATTCCGTTTGTAATTTCCACAATATAATTTTCCGAACCTAAAAAGTATATATATTATGGATCCTTATAGATAGCGGAGTCGACTAAGCCATGCCCGTCTGTCTGTCTGTCCGTCTGATATCTTCGGGATCTAAATCTTCAACAATTCTGTCAGACATGCTTTCGAGAAATTTCCTATTTAAAATCAGTAAAATCGGTCCACAAATGGCTTAGATATGAGGAAAAAACCAGAACAACCTCGATTTTTTGCCTATTTTTGACCTATATCTGGATTACTAAGTCATTAATATAGACAATATGGATATCTAATAATAGATATTATAAGACCAAAGTAAGTTGGAACTACAATTGCTCAAAAACGGAAAAAAATTTTAACACGAATTTTTTAAATTAAATATTTTTAAAAATTCAAAAAAAAAAATTTTAATATTTAAAAAAAAGTTGAAATAACAATTCGAAAATTTTTTTTTTACAAAAATTTAAAAAAACTATGGAAAAAAAAATTTGTTTACCTAAAAATATTTAAAATTTGTATTTTGAAGTATAATTTGGGGAAGGGTATATATGACAGAGTTGGGGGTAGTGCACTAAATTTGCAGTTTCCACTAAAAGTTAGTGATAGTGCAAAATTTTTCACTATCACTAATAGCTATTTAGTGGTGAGTTGAAAAATAACAGCCTCACTAAGCAATAGTGGTAGTGGTATAAGAAAGTTTTTCACTAAAATTAATTAATAATAGTGATGAAAAATAGTGGAAAATCAAAATGTTGTCACTATAGTGGGATTTAGTGGAAACCATAGTGCACTAAATATTTAATGCACTAACCCCAACTCTGATATATGATTCGGCAAAGCAGATTATATGTAGCTCTATTACTTGTTTTTTTTTAACAATTTTATTGCAATCTCAGTGATCCACATTACACGAACTTGGGTTAAGGCTCCATTAGTCTTTGCGTTCTGTAACGTTTCTGTTCTGTGCCGTTCTGAATGCTGTTATATTGTAGTTAGTTTTTCCGTAAGATCGTATCAGCTGTTTTTAAAATAATAACCAAAAAACCATCTTGGTGATTTTGTTACTATTTTTAGTGTTTTTTGTATTTAGACCTTCAACATATTATTGTGAACATTTTTATAAATACATACATATATTTTTTGTTAATGATTTAATTTAAACTATTTATTTTACATACATAGCTACATATTAAAAGAAATTTATATTTATTTTATTAAATTTCAATGTTTTTTTGAAAATATTATATTTTTTATTCTTTTGTTAATAATAAATATTTCCCTTTCAAAAATGTTGGCACCACTGCTCTCATATTGTTGCCATTTTTGTGTATATATGATATCAGCTGTTTTAGCTGTCACTTAACGTTGCCGAAAAAATTCTGTTTTCAACAGATTCATCCGCAACAGAACGGCAACGTTACAGAAAAACTAACGACATACACAACTTTCCCTATGCTAAAAACAAAACAGCTGATTCGGAACGGAACGTACAAACTAACTAGGCCTTTAAGTGGTAAAAAAATATTTTTTCCTAATAATCTAAATGTGCTTAAATTCTTACCAAATATATGCAAAACTACGTATCCACTTTAACTATATAAAACAACCAAACATTAAATTCTACCAAGTAACTGTACCAAATTTTATTTCTTACTTGGACCGAAAAAAATGTTGAGCACGCGCATTAATTTCAATACAAGAATAAAATGCCAACATATCAATTACTCATGAAAGCACATGTGCAATTATCGTTGCAAACAAATTGTAAAATGTACGACAAATCAGTTTTATCATACCTTCAAAAAGACACTGGTCCACATTAGACGCATAGTCCACAATACCCGAAGTTACTCTAATCTGCCATTATTTATTGTTATTCAACCTTTAAAATGTACAGCCCATTATTAACTTTGATTTGAAAATAAGTAATTTTGCATCTGCTAAGAAAATAATTCGTGCCACTACGACTTGAATTAATTACAGATTAGTAGAATACGTATTTATATATTTAGCACATTGTTCATATATTGTTGTCTTAATTATTCAAAATTTTTTGTCTATAGAGTAACTTCGGGTATTGTGGACTATGCGTCTAATGTGGACCAGTGTATTTTTTCAGAAACTATTGAAGGTATGATAAAACTGATTTGTCGTACATTTTACAATTTGTTTGAAACGACAATTGCACATTTGCTTTCATGAGTAATTGATATATTGGCTATTTATTCTTGTATTGAAATTAATGCGCGTGCTCAACATTTTTTTCGGCTCAAGTAAGAAACAAAATTTGGTACAGTTACTTTGTAGAATTTAATGTTTGGTTGTTTTATATAGTTAAAGTGGACACGTAGTTTTGCATATATGTGGTAAGAATTTAAGCACATTTAGATTATTAGGTAAAAATATTTTTTTACCACTGTAACCCAAGTTCGTTTAATGTGGACCACTTAAATTACTTGATTATGTACTACTGGTCCATATTACCCGACAATAACTATGTACTTTGTAAGCAATCTATCTAAGCCAAGAACGCGACTTTTTAGTTTGTATTAATAAAAATATATTGAAATTAAATTTTTTAATCATTCATGATTAGCTGGTTCATGAATTTTATGTATTAAATACTAGTCCACATTACCCTCATATAGTGGTCCATATTACCCTCCAATTTTTTTAATGCTGGTTTTTGGGTTCCTTACAATATTTTCACATAATTTTTTTATCCTTTGACGGAAAAAATTTTCAACTGCAAAAACAATTAGGGAATACATTAGCTAATATATTGCTTCACAACTTTTTTAATATCCATATATATTGTGGCCAAAATTTAGAAGAAACAAAACGGTAGTCCACATTACCCGAAGTTACTCTATTAAATTAATTTAACTCCATCCACATTTAGTACCTTCAATATAATCAAGTCTGGAATGAAATAAAAATAAGTAAATACCAAAACAAACCGCATTGCTTTCGCAAAAAAGATTTGACTAAAATTCAGTTTCCAAAACAATTTCAAATATAAATACCTACACGAATATGATAATAGAATAAGTTTATTCAGAATAAAGCTAAACTGAATTGTTAAAATACACAACATCAACTGTCATTTACAATTTGAATCTTGTGGAGTTAAGATGAATTACATGAGAGCCGAAGTTGCGGATAGTGCATCATTTACATCACAATGTTCTGCACCGAGTATGGGTATAATGAATTCATTAGTTACTTTATTGGTGCAAAGTTTATATAGGGCTCAGTGTATTATTATATCAAAAACCGACTATTGGCCACCAGACTATGCGGAGACAGCTTTGGAATCTGGTTTGAAGTCTTATGATTTTGTGGTGGTGGGTGCAGGTACTGCTGGCTCGGTAGTGGCCAGTCGTTTGAGTGAAAATCCCAACTGGAGGGTGTTAGTTTTGGAAGCTGGCAGTGATCCTCCTCAAGAATCAGAGGTAAGTGACACAATTTTTTATTTTAAATATAAAAAAAATAATTGCTTTTCATTTTTGAAAGATTCCCAGTTTGTTTTTTGGTATGCAAAATACGAACTATACCTACAGCCATTTATCGGAACCTAATGGCAGGTCGTGCAAGGCTTATAAAGATAACAGATGTCATTGGCCTCGTGGTAAAGTAATTGGAGGTACTGGTGCCATTAATGGCATGAATTATATAAGAGGCAATCGTTTTGATTATGATCGCTGGTTAGAGGAAGGTAATAGCGGTTGGGGTTATGATGATGTTTGGTCATATTTTGAGAAATCCATTAGACCGGTGGGCAATGACTATAATCCTCAAGGTTATGTTACTCTTAATGAATTTCCACGTTTTGATGAAGATATATCATCCATGATTTTCAAAGGTACCAATGAGTTGGGCATACCTAGAGTTGAGGAATTCGGTGAAGGTAGCTATATTGGTTATGGCCATCTAAAGGGTGCTATACAAAATGGCCGCAGAGCCAGTACTGGTCAAGCATATTTGGGAAAGGTTTCCAAAAGGCCAAATTTAAAAGTCATTAAAAATGCCCAAGTTACTAAATTGGAATTCGATCACACCGGTCAAACAGTTAAATCTGTGGAATTTTTAATAAAACAACAAGATAAACTTAGAGTAGAGGTAAAGCGTGAGGTTGTTGTATCAGCGGGTACGATAGATTCGCCTAAATTGTTAATGCTGTCGGGTGTGGGTCCAGAATACAAATTAAAACCTTTAAATATTCCGGTTATCAAAAATCTACATATAGGAGAAAATTTACAAGATCATGTTATGATTCCAGTATATCTACGCCTGCCAGCTAATCCTCCCGATCAGAAAAAATTACTCGACACTATTTATCTCTATTTGATACATTATACAGGACCTCTAAGTTCCCATGGTACTGGCTCTTTAACAGGCTTCATAAACACAGATTTATCAACAAATACTCCCTATCCCGATATGCAGTTCTTTCATATGATTACTAGACGAGGTGATGTCATGGGCTTAGATATACTTTCAAAATGCTTTCAAAGTAAACGATGAATTAAGGCCTTATTTTAGGGACACTGTTGAAAAATTCGATATGATGGCCATATTTGCAGTTTTAGCCCATCCCAAATCCGTGGGAGATATAACACTTAAATCTACTTCTCCTCAAGATCCACCCATAATCAATGCAAATTATTTATCGGCTCAAGAAGACGTACAAGTTTTGCTACGAGGCATGGAATATTTAATGAGTTTGGAACAGACTCAAGCCTTCAGGCAAAAACAGGTTGAAATCCTACAAATACCCATTAAGGAATGTGATCAATATGATTTTAAATCGGAGATATATTGGAGATGTTATTTTACTTATTTCTCTACTACTTTTTATCATCCGGTAGGTTCGGTTAAAATGGGCCCTTTGAATGATAACAATGCTTGTGTCGATCCTAGACTCAAGGTTAAGGGAGTGAACAACTTACGTGTGGTTGATGCTTCAATAATGCCACATATTCCTAGTGCTAATATAAACGCGCCGATTATTATGATTGCGGAAAAGGCGGCGGATCTTATTAAGGAAGACTGGTCGTTGGCCGAATGCAAAATAGGATCGTGAATTGTTAGTTTAAATTTTAGTGGTAAATTTGTCTTGTTATAAGTTAAAGGCTACTAAACTTTAATTAGTTTTAGTCAAGTTTAAATTATACTAAAATAAAAATGTTAATTATTTTACTTTTTATTTAATGCAATTACAAATTATAATCTAACTTATTTTCGAAACGAAGTAATGAAGTTCATATGTCTGGTATAGTCAAACATATTCGTGTTTCCTGAGGAAATCACATCATAACAGTTTTTAAGAAAATTTATTTCTAGATGAGAAAGAGTGCTGGTATTTTATCGGCCAAATCAATACTAAAACTAACAGTTTTGCAAATTAAAATTCGATTAACTTTTGAACTCAAAAGTTACATTGATTTGATACTTTCTGTATATGATCGAGAAGTTTATTATTAATATAATATAAAACAACCAAGGATCTTAAGGAACAAGGTAAATGGATTAAAATTAACAAATTATTTATGCAATGACTGAGTCTCGACCTGTCATAAGAGTCAACATTTTCTTATCTCCCCAGTAGCCAATATCAACCTGAAATTGAGCAGACCAGTATTGATAGGGTACAACTGTTTATTAGGGGATATAATATCTAACTGGAAGACACAGCGGAAACCAGGCTAAATATCTCTAGAGCGCACAATGGGACCAGTATAAACGGTATACATGAATATCGAATATCATGGGTATGGAAAATGATGTAAACACATATGGTCAATCCACAAGGTCTCTTATCAGTCATATTGTCATAATGTCCTAATATATCATGGCTCGGCGGCTCGGCTTAACTGACTCCTAGGCATTCGGCGCAGGTCTCTGTTGGTTGGTTACGATAACACAATAAACATAGCATACAGAGTAGTATTATTTTAGGACATTTTTTACTTGAAAAGCAATAAAAACCATTGTAAAATATTAGGACATTATGACAATATGACATGATAAGAGACCTTGTCAATTGACCAATAATATTCCATTCTTTACAACCTAACCTAATAGGTTTTCCCTATTAAAGAATGTGGGTTTAAGAATGTGTTTGTCATTCCGTTTGTAATTTACACAATATAATTTTCCGACACTATAAAGTATATATATTCTGGATCCTTATATATAGCGGAGTCTATTAAGCCATGTTCGTCTGTCTGTTGAAATCAATTTTCTAAAGACCCCATATATGTATGTATATTCGGGATCCAAATCATCAATAATTCTGTTTCAATAATTTCGAGAAGTTTCCTATTTAAAATTAGCAAAATCGGTCCACAAATGGCTGAGATATGATGAAAAAACCAGGACAACCTCGATTTTTTATTTTCTTATTTTTGACCTATATCTGGATTACTAAGTCATTAATATAGACAATATGGATATCAAATGATAGATATTTCAAAGACTTTTGCAACGACGTATATAAGACCATAGTAAGTTGGACCTACAATGGGTCAAAAATTTTAACCCAAATTTTTTTTTCACAAAAAAAAATTTTAATTCAAATTAAAAAAAAAAAATTTAAATTTTAAAAATTTAAAAAAAAAAAATTTAAATAACAATTCGTTTTCTTTACAAAAAATTAAAAAAACTACTTTGGAAAAAAAATTTTGTTTACCTAAAGATATTTAAAATTTGTATTTTGAAGTATAATTTGGTGAAAGATATATAAGATTCGGCACACCGAATATAGCTCTCTTACTTGTATTTTTTTTAACAATTTTATTGTAATCTCATTGTGTTATCATATTCGTAATCTGCCCTTATTTATTGTTATTCAACCTTTAAAATGTACAGCCAATTATTAACTTTGACCTGAAAATAAGTAATTTTGCATCTGCTAAGAAAATAATTCGTGCGACTACGACTGGAATTAATTAAAGATTATTAAAATACGTTTGTATATTTAGCACATTGTTCGTAATTTGTTGTCTTATTTATTCAATATATTTTGCCTATATTAAATTAATTTAACTCCATCCACATTTTAGTACCTTCAATATAATCAAGTCTGGAATGAAATAAAAAAATAAGACAAAACAAACCGCATTGTTTTCGCACAAAAGATTTAACTAAAAATCTGTTTCAAAAACAATTAACAGTATAAATACCTTCACGAATATGATTAATAGAATAAGTTTATTCAGAATATGTTTAAAGCTAAAATGAAATATTAAAAAAAAATACAACGTCAACAGTCATTTGCAATTTGGATCTATTGGAGTTAAGATGAATTACATGAGAGCTGATGTTGCGGCACCACAATGTCCTGCACCGAGTGTGGGTATTATGAATTCATTGGTTACTTTATTGGTGCAGAGTTTATATACGGCTCAATGTAATATCTCAAAAAGTGACTATTGGCCACCAGATTATGCGGAGACAGCTTTGAAATCTGGTTTGGAGTCTTATGATTTTGTGGTGGTGGGTGCAGGTTCTGCTGGCTCAGTAGTAGCCAGTCGTTTAAGTGAAAATCTCAACTGGAAAGTGTTAGTTTTGGAAGCAGGCGGTGATCCTCCTCAAGAATCAGAGGTAATTGGCATTTTTTTTTTTATTTTAAATATAAAATAATAATTGTTTTTAATTTTTAAAAGATTCCCAGTTTCTTTTTTGGTGTGCAAAATACGAATTTTACCTATAGCTATTTAACGGAACCCAGCGACATATCTTGTAAGGCTTATAAAGATAACAGATGTCATTGGCCTCGTGGTAAAGTAATTGGCGGTACTGGTGCTATTAATGGAATGATTTATTTAAGAGGCAATCGTTTTGATTATGATCGCTGGCTAGCGGAAGGCAATAGCGGTTGGGGTTATGAGGATGTTTGGTCATATTTTGAGAAATCCATTAGACCGGTGGGCAATGCAACTCATCCTCAAGGTTATGTTACCCTTAATGAGTTTCCACGTTTTGATGAGGACATATTCTCCATGATTTTCAAAGGTACCGGAGAGTTGGGCATACCTAGAGTTGAGGAATTTGGTGAAGGTAGCTATATAGGTTATAGTCATGTAAAGTGTACTACGCAAAATGGCCGCAGATCCAGTACCGGCAAAGGACATTTGGGCAAAGTTTCCCAAAGGCCAAATTTAAAAGTAATTAAAAATGCCCAAGTTACTAAACTGGAATTCGATAACACAGGTCAAACAGTAAAATCTGTGGAATTTTTAATAAAACAACAACATAAACTTAAAGTGGTGGTCAAGCGTGAAGTTGTTATATCAGCGGGCACCATAGATTCGCCTAAACTGTTAATGCTGTCAGGCGTGGGTCCGGAATACAAATTAAAACCCTTAAATATTCCAGTTATCAAAAATCTACCCATAGGAGAAAATTTGCAAGATCATGTCATGATTCAAGTATATCTACGCCTGCCAGCTAATCCTCCCGATCAGAAACAACTACTGGACACTATTTATCAATATTTAATACACAACAGAGGACCTTTAAGTTCCCATGGTACCGCCTCTTTAACTGGCTTCATAAACACAGATTTAACAACAAATACTCCCTATCCCGATATGGAATTTCATCATATTATGCTTAGAAGGGGTGATATCATGGGCTTGGATATACTTTTAAATGGTTTCAAAGTAAAAGATGAATTAAGGCCATTTTTTAGGGACACTGTTGAAAAATTCGATATGATGACCATATTTGCAGTTTTAGCCCATCCCAAATCCATGGGAGATATAACACTTAAATCTACTTCTCCTCAAGATCCACCCATAATCAATGCAAATTATTTATCAGCTCAAGAAGATGTAGAAGTTTTGTTGCGAGGAATGGAATATTTAATGAGTTTGGAACAGACTCAAGCCTTCCGGGAAAAACAGGTTGAAATCCTACAAATACCCATTAAGGAGTGTGATCAATTTGAGTTTAAAACGGAACAATATTGGAGATGTTATTTCACTTATTTCTCTACTACTTGTTATCATCCGGCAGGTTCGGTTAAAATGGGTCCTTTGGATGATAACAGTACTTGTGTCGATCCTAGACTTAAAGTTAAGGGTGTGAATAATTTACGTGTGGTTGATGCTTCAATAATGCCACATATTCCTAGTGCTAATATAAATGCGCCGACTATTATGATTGCGGAAAAGGCGGCAGATCTTATTAAGGAAGACTGGTCGTCGGCTCAATACAAAAAATGATCGTGAATTGTTAGTTTAAATTTTAATGGTAAATATGATATGATCATAAAGTGAAGGCAGCTTAACTTTAGTTGTAATTATGTTTAAATTCTATTAAAATAAAAGTGTTAATTATTTAATATTATTATTACTATTATTATTTTTGAAACTGATCACAAAAATTCTATTGTTTTAATAAAAATTTTCAAAATCTTGATGTATATTAGGAAAAATCAACCTTGCTTTTATGTATTCTAATAAAAGTGATTTTTAATAACTGATTATAGAGCGTAGGATAATTTGAAATTATTGGGAACTTTATCACATTGAAATCAACAATTTATTTAATAAAATTGTTATAAACTATATGAATTGATATTTATATCAAATTTATTACCACAACTATTTCATTTTGAGTATCAATTTGTTATAAATTGCCAAAAACACAATTCTTTATATGTATATGATTTTGAACAATTTTCTTTTGATATGAATCTTATTTGTATTGAATCTTATTTGAATACCAACATTTTTAAGATATTTATAATCGATAAAGTGATTTTCGGAAGTAGTTCTCATATTGGAGCTATGACAAATTATGGAACGATCGTCACAAAATTTGGTGTGATCATTTGCAATTTATGCATATTAATGAAATTTTCGAGAATGGTGCCTATATGGGCGATATGGAAAATATTTGACCGATCGGTACTAAATTTGGTAGCACGAGTTCAACTTATATAAAACTTAATTTTGCTGATTTTAGTTTGGATATGTTTATAATTAAGATATTTATGAGAGCTTAACTATTATCGAATAGGGCAGATGTATGGGGGCTAGGAGAAATAATTTACTGACTCTAAACAAATTCAATAGGCTTAGTCCTTGGGTTCGATTTATCTTTAAACTTGCTACCTGTAGTTTGATTACAAGGTTTACATGCACGGACATAGCTTAATCGACTCCGAAAGTGATCCTGAGCAGATTAGTATACTTTAAGGTGGGCGTTAGGATTATATTTTTGCACGTTACAAATATCAGCACTAATCCAATATACCCTCCATACTAAGACGGTGTAGGGTATAAATATTTATGACATTTTGAAGTTGTAACTTTAAAAATACCATAATTAAATTAAACTAAAAATATTTCCGTACCACAAACGCAATCGTGTGACAACATCGCAGGAGTGTTTAGTGTTGTTCCACCGTAATATGGGCGAGTTTTTACCGTGGACGAGCCGTGAATCCACCATACCAGACTAAGCAGCAGTTAAAACAATGGGTTTCTCGGGGTGTATCGTCATCCAATAAAGTCATGGCGATCGTTTTTTAGGATGCACGCAGTATAATCCATATTGACTACCTTCAATAGGGTAAAACAATCAATGACGACTGATTGTTTTACCAACTTATTTGGTCGATTTAATGAGGATAGGAAAAATAACGACTGCCTTTGGCTAAGAAAAAAGTTAGTTTCACGAGGACAATGCAAAAATCCATGAATTAGGCTACAAATTGCTCCATCCCGCCCTATTCTACGTATTTAATCCCGAGTAACTATTTCTTGTTTCCAAACCTGAAGAAATAGATTTGCGGAAAAAGATTTGATTCCAACAATAATCTTAAAAACTAATCCCTATTTTGAGAAATCTTCTTTTTTGGAAGATATACAAGATTGGATAGACGTTGCCGAAAGTGTAATGAGCAGAAAGGAGACTATGTTTAATAATAAATATATTTTTTATCCCGCCCTCATAGTTTGAGCGCTTTAAAAACTGAAGAAATATAACTGATTTTTTAAAACATACAGTTTTTTACGAGACATATCTACAGGACTATATAGAATAGACTGGTTCATTGAGATTTTTTGTGTATAAAGAATATGGAAACATTTTCAAGGAAATTTTAATATATTGTTCCACCAATTTTTATTAACAAAATTGGTGTAAGATAGACAAAAAATACTGTGGCAACTTACTAAAGGGATAATGTTTAAAAATTACTTAACCCTCTAACCCGCAAACAAAACACCAAATATCTCAAAAAGTATTAATTTTTTTTTAAATTTAACTGTGACTTTAGTTACAGATTTGTTATCATTTCCCTCGAAGGTCGAAATGCATTCTGACTTTTAGTTTTTGTTCTGTAAGCTGTTTTGTGAGTGATGTCATAATTTTAGCACGTGAAATTTTGTGTGTCATTTTTTTTAAATCAATGTTTTACTAACTTTTAGTCGCCCGATCTATTCGAAATATTTTTTATTATTTCTTTTTCATTAGTTTTTTAATAAAATTGTTTACGCCTAAACCGGCAACAATGCCCTGAGGCACTCTTCACCTTTTTGCATCTGGTTCCTAAACATAATTTGCAAATTAGTTTCTGATGGCTGTTCTAAGTTTATTGGGTCATAATTACCCTAAAAAAAATTATTCGACAACTTTTTTTTTAAGTTTTTAAAGTTTTCGAGTTACTTTTATTACAACACATTTTGTTAAAGCACATCCAAGATCCTTCGTGAATGTTTTCAAAACTGAATGCAATACGTAGTAAGATTTTAACTCCAATATAAGCTCACATCCGCAAATCAGTCACGAAAAACCATTATTGAAATTTTAATAGAATAATGTTTTGCTCATATAGTCAGTGTAGGGTATTTTAATGGTTGTGGTTGACCGACCATACTTTTTTATTCTTTTAACATGCATAACAATTTTAAACAAATATATTAACAGAATCACGTAAAACATTTATTGAATTTTTTATTGTATAATCTAAAAAAATATGCAAAATATTTTAGGAATATTTGTTTCAGTTTGCGATAACGATTTGAATTAATCTCATATTATTATGTACATTTAGCACTCATATAAATTACTCATATTTTGTTGAACAATTATTATTTAACACTTTTTGCCTAAATTTAATAAATTCAACTTGATGCAATAAATTTAACTAAGAATCTGTTTAAAAAAGTAGAAATACCTTCACGATTATGCTTAACATAAAAAGTCTATTCAGAATGCAATATCTAAAATGATATGTTAAAGAATACAACATCAACTGTCAGTTGCAATTTGGATCTTTTCGAGTTAAGATGAATTACATGACAGCTGAAATTGCGGCACCACAATGTTCTGCACCGAGTGTGGGTATTATGAATTCATTGGTTACTTTATTGGTGCAAAGTTTATATGCGGCTCAATGTAATATCTCAAAAAGCGACTATTGGCCACCAGATTATGCGGAGACAGCGTTGAAATCTGGTTTGGAGTCTTATGATTTTGTAGTGGTTGGTGCAGGTTCTGCTGGCTCAGTAGTGGCCAGCCGTTTGAGTGAAAATCCGAAGTGGAAGGTGTTAGTTTTAGAAGCAGGCGGTGATCCTCCTCAAGAATCAGAGGTAAGTAGCATTTTGTTTTATTTTAAATATAAACAAATAATTGATTTTCTTTTTCAAAAGATTCCCAGTTTCTTTTTTGGTGTGCAAAATACGAATTTTACCTATAGCTATTTATCGGAACCTAATGGTAAGTCGTGCAAGGCTTATAAAGATAATAGATGTCACTGGCCTCGTGGTAAAGTAATTGGAGGCACTGGTGCCATCAATGGCATGCTCTATGTGAGAGGCAATCGTTTTGGTTATGATCGTTGGCTAGAGGAAGGCAATACCGGTTGGGGCTTTGATGATATTTGGCCATATTTTGAGAAATCTATAAGGCCGGTGGGCAATGAAACACATCCCCAAGGTTATGTTGCTCTTAATGAATTCCCACGTTTTGATGAGGACATATTCTCCATGATTTTCAAAGGCACCGGTGAGTTGGGCCTACCTAGAGTTGAGGAATTTGGTGAAGGTAACTATATAGGTTATGGCCATGCCAAGGGTACTATACAAAATGGCCGCAGAGCCAGTACTGGAAAAGGATATTTGGGCAAAATTTCCAAGAGGCCGAATTTAAAAGTGATTAAAAATGCTCAAGTTACTAAATTGGAATTCGATCACACAGGTCAAACAGTCAAATCGGTGGAATTTTTAATAAAACAACGAGATAAACTTAAAGTGGAAATAAAGCGTGAGGTTGTTATATCAGCGGGCACCGTAGATTCGCCTAAATTGTTAATGTTATCGGGCGTGGGCCCAGAACAGAAACTGAAATCTTTAAATATTCCGGTTATGAAAAATCTATCCATAGGAGAAAATTTGCAAGATCATGTCATGATTCAAGTATATCTACGCCTGCCAGCTAATCCTCCGGATCAGAAACAATTACTGGACACTATTTATCAATATTTAATACATAACAGAGGACCTTTAACATCCCATGGTACTGCCTCTTTAACAGGTTTCATCAATACAAATTTTTCAACAAATTCTACTTATCCCGATATGCAATTCTTTCATATTATTACTAGACGGGGCGATAGCAATGGCTTGGATATACTTTTAAATGGTTTCAAAGTAAAAGATGACTTAAGGCCTTATTTTAGAGAGAATATAGAAAATTTCGATATGATGACCATATTTTCAGTTTTAGCCCATCCCAAATCCGTGGGAGATATAACACTTAAATCTTCTACTCCTCAAGATCCGCCCATAATCAATGCAAATTATTTATCAGCTCAAGAAGATGTAGAAGTTTTGCTACAAGGCATGGCATATTTAATGAAGTTGGAACAAACCCAAGCCTTCAGGGAAAAACAGGTTGAAATCCTACAAATACCCATTAAGGAATGTGATCAATTTGAATTTAAAACGGAGCCGTATTGGAGATGTTATTTTACTTATTTCTCTAGCACTAGTTATCATCCGGTAGGTACAGTTAAAATGGGTCCTTTGGATGATAATAGTGCATGTGTGGATCCTAGACTAAAGGTTAAGGGTGTGAATAATTTACGTGTGGTTGATGCTTCAATAATGCCTTATGTTCCTAGTGCTAATATATATGGTCCGACTATTATGATTGCGGAAAAGGCAGCGGATCTTATTAAGGAGGATTGGTCTGTCCAATACTGATTGAGTATTGAGAAATTTCGGAGCGATGGTTTTAATTTACAAGTTTTTCGATTTTTTTGAAATATATTTTAAGATCACATTTTAATCAGTCCAATTAATTTGATTTTGTTTTTAAATTTAATATGAATAAAATATAAATAAAATGCTTGATTTACAAAATTTTAGCCCCTTAATTTGTAAATCACAAACACAATGCCAGTTTTGTATTACAACCAAAGGTTGGAAAGAATTAATTCTTAATTCCATGTTCGAAATCAAAATAAATTTAAACTCTTAACCATTCCTTTAATGAATTAATTCATATATTTAATTTCTTTGTACTTCAAATGTATTGAACTCACTCCTTTTATTTTTTTATTCTTTATATAATTAATTCCTTATTGAATCATTAAAATTCTCTTGAAGTCAATGAATGGATTTAATAAAATCTATTATAAAAAGGCTTAAGTAAATTTTTTTTATATCCTTCACCTTCGTTAGAAGGGTATATATAAGTTTGTCATTCCGTTTGTAATTTCTACATTTCTCATTTCCGACCTTATAAAGTATATCTATTCTGGATCCTTATAGATAGCGGAGTCGATTAAGCCATGTCCGTCTGTCTGTCTGTCTGTTGAAATCATTTACGGAAGCATCAATGATACGTAAATTCTCGAAACCCTTCAACTTAAGTCTAGGATCCACACAGCTACGGTCATCATCCAAAGGACCCATTTTAACCGTGCCCACAGGATGATAACAAGTAGTAGAGAAATACGTAAAATAACATCTCCAATACTGCTCCGTTTTAAATTCAAACTCATCGCACTCCTCTATGGGTATATGGATAATTTCTGCTTGTTTATCCTGGAAGACTTGGGTCTGTTCCAAACTCATAACATATTCCATGGCTCGCAGTAAAATGTCGACATCTTCTGGTGCCGTAAAGTAATTTGCATTGATTATGGGCGGATCTTGAGGAGTAGAAGATTTAAGTGTTAAATCTCCCACCGATTTGGGATGGGCTAATATTGCGAATACGGTCATTAAATCGTAATTTTCCACGGTATCTCTAAAGCAGGGCCTCAATTCATATTTTATTTTAAAGCCATTGAAAAGTATATTGAAACCCATGGTATCGCCACGCCTTGTAATGAAATGATGAAATTGCACATCGGGATAGGGAGTTTGTTTGGATAAGTCGGTGTTTATGAAACCCGTTATAGAAGTGGTACCTTGAAAATTTTTTTTTTTTTAAATTTAAAAAACAATTCGCAAAATTGTTTTCCAAAAATGCAAAAAAAAAATAAATTTTGTTTACCTAAAAATATTTAAAATTTTTATTTTGAAGTATAATTTGGTGAAGGGTATATAAGATTCGACACAGCCGAATATAGCTCTCTTACTTGTTTGAATTCCTATTGAACAATAAATAATAAAAAGTTAAACAAAACTGAATGAAGAATTCCTATCTGCAATAACATGTGAAATTTTGTTCCCATGAATTTTTCCATTTCCCTCGAAGGGAATATTGCTATCGTGATATTCCCATGAACTTTTCATTCACAATAGTTAATTTTGTTCGTAATAATTTTTGTTTACAAAATTCCATCTAAAAATTTCGCAACAAGGGGAAGTTTTTCACGTGAAATAAAGGAAAAGGGAAAATATTTCATGTGAAATATTGATTCGCGATAGGGGTGATTAATGAATGTATGAATTTTATTTCTTTAAATAAAATTCTTTGAATGAAGCTAGCGAGCTTGATGTTGGGAATGGAAAATTCCGAATTAAGATCTTAGTGAATTAAGCTCAAATTGAATTGATTAATTCGAAGCTTTGTTTTAAGAATAGGATACGACCAGTTAAGTTTTAACTTGTTGTAAAGTCTGTTTCACAAAATACATAAAAATGTAGCAAAGTGAATCTCTCATTTATATGACTGTGATTTAAATTTGATTAGATTTCTTCAAAACTGCGTTTTTCCCTACACTTTAGTCATTGAACTTGATATTTAATACAATCAATATAATCAAATCTATAACGAACAAAAAGCAAATGACACTGCAACATGGACGCACAAAAGATTTAAGTAAAACGCTAATTCACAATTAAAGTGGCAATTACCTATTCGAATGTAATGTACGAAACTTTTTTTTTTTGAGTATAAAAAAGATATTAAATTTTACAAAATACGACAGTCAACAATCATTACTAGTTTTCATTATTTGGAGTTAAGATGAATCATATGATAGCGGGTGGAGAAACAGTTGCTCCACAATGTCCCATGCCAAGTGTGGGTGTAATGAATTCATTGGTTACTTTACTGGTGCAGAGTATATACACTGCGCAGTGTAATATTTCCAGTATTGATTATTGGCCACCAGATTATGCTGAGACAGCTTTGAAATCTGGTTTGGAGTCTTATGATTTTGTGGTGGTGGGTGCAGGTTCTGCTGGCTCAGTGGTGGCCAGTCGTTTGAGTGAGAATCCCAACTGGAAAGTATTGGTTTTGGAAGCTGGCGGTGATCCTCCTCAAGAATCAGAGGTAAGTTATTGTTTAATTTATTTATATGATTTAACAACCATTATTGTCAATCTTTCCTATAAGGTTCCCTCGTTCTTTTTTGGTGTGCAAAATTCAAATTATACCTACAGTTATTTTACGGAACCTAGTGACACATCTTGCAAGGCTTATATAGATAACCGATGCCATTGGCCTAGAGGTAAATTAATTGGAGGCTCTGGTGCTATCAATGGCATGGTTTATGTAAGAGGCAATCGTTTTGATTATGATCGTTGGCTAGAGGAAGGCAATACTGGTTGGGGTTTTGATGATGTTTGGCCATATTTTGAGAAATCTGTAAGGCCGGTGGGCAATGCAACACATCTCCAGGGTTATGTTGCTCTTAATGAATTCCCACGTTTTGATGAGGATATATTCTCTATGATTTTGGAAGCCTCCGAGGAATTGGGCATACCTAGAGTTGAGGACTATGTAGAAGGTAGCTATATAGGTTATAGCTATCTGAAGGGTACTATACAAAATGGCCTCAGAGCCAGTACTGGCAAAGGTCACTTGGGTAAAGTTTCTCAAAGGCCAAATTTAAAGGTGATTAAAAATGCCCAAGTTACTAAACTGGAATTTTATAATTCCGGCAAAACAGTTAAATCGGTGGAATTTTTATTAAAACAACAAGATAAACTTAAAGTGGAGGTAAAGCGTGAGGTTGTTTTATCTGCAGGAGCCATAGACTCTCCTAAATTGTTATTGTTATCGGGTGTGGGTCCACAACACAAGCTGGATCCTCTAAATATACCAGTGGTAAAAAACCTACCCATAGGAGAAAATTTACAAGATCATGTTATTATACAATTATATCTACGCCTGCCGGCTAATTCTCCTGATCAGAAAAAATTACTGGATACAATCTATCAATATTTAATACATAACCAAGGTCCATTTACTACCCAAGGTACCACTTCTATAACGGGTTTCATAAACACCGACTTATCCAAACAAACTCCCTATCCCGATATGCAATTTCATCATTTCATTACGAGGCGTGGTGATACCATGGGTTTGAATATACTTTTCAATGGCTTTAAAATAAAAGATGAATTGAGGCCCTGCTTTAGAGATACCGTGGAAAATTATGATTTAATGACCGTATTCGCCATATTAGCCCATCCCAAATCGGCGGGAGATTTAACACTTAAATCTTCTACTCCTCAAGATCCGCCCATAATCAATGCAAATTACTTTACGGCACCAGAAGATGTCGATGTTTTACTGCGAGCCATGGAATATGTTATGAGTTTGGAACAGACCCAAGTCTTCCAGGATAAACAAGCAGAAATTATCCATATACCCATAGAGGAGTGCGATGAGTTTGAATTTAAAACGGAACAGTATTGGAGATGTTATTTTACATATTTCTCTACCACTTGTTATCATCCAGTAGGCACGGTTAAAATGGGTCCTTTGGATGATGACCGTAGCTGTGTGGATCCTAGACTTAAGGTGAAGGGTTTCGACAATTTACGTGTCATTGATGCTTCAATAATGCCTTATGTTACCAGTGGCAATACCAATGCACCCACTATTATGATAGCGGAAAAGGCTTCGGATATTATTAAGGAAGATTGGTCGAATCTTGAGTAGTACATTTTAGTTTTAATATAGTGTTGTTTAACCTTCGCTTTACCAAAGATTTTTTATGTACATGGTTTACCAATACCCACCCGGGTGACACTACACTCCTATAAATATATGCGACGAACGAAATTTTAAAAAATTGAAAAAACCTTATAAAAAGTTTAAAATGGTTCTATTAAATTCTATAGAACTCTAGAATTTGTTCAGTGAGTACAAATTTCATTTAAATCGAAACAAAATTAAAAAAAATATTAAACCAATAAAATCGATGTGGTCACCCGGGTGGGTATTGGTAAAGCGAAGGTTAAAGGTGAAGGAAAATAAAATTTGTTTAATTTAGATCAAGCTAAATGCTGCATAGTGTTGAGATATTGGAATTGATTTAGGCCTGCTTAAGCACAAGTTTCTAAACCACTCTGCAGTCGATTATAACTTTTACTTTTATTCAATTTGTATTTAGTTAAAAAATAAAAATTCTGTATCATTCTAAACGTTTCTTTCTATGAAATACCTGTTATAATGAAACATTTTACAATTGCAATCGTTTATTATTTAGTTCTCAAATGCAGGTTCTCAATCTTGCGAGTTCAATGCACAGAAAAAAACGGGTATTAAACATTTTATGGTTTTATTTAATTAGCAACAATTAACAATTGATAATATATTATTTATATTATTTGTTGGTTTTTTATTGTTATATGAACAACGTCATGCTCAATCAAGTGCTTAATTTGGTTTTTAAATTATTTTTTAGTTCATAAATGCTAACATATTTTTATGCTAACTCACTAATAAATTAATGTATAGAATTATGTTAAATTCTGTATATCACTTGTAAATTGTAATATTTATTTTCTAATACACATCTGTAAATTAACCCTCTAATGCCCAATCATACCCAAGGCACTCATCGCAAAATGCCAATAAATTCAAAGATTGAGAACCTGCATATGAGAACTAAAGCCGTTTAGTAGTTTGAAAATTGTAACAACTCTTTATTTATTTAAAAATGTACAACAACAGAATTAAATAGTCACTCAATGTTTTTTATACACGTTTATAAATTCTCAGGAATACGGACACTTTATAATGTACACGAATTCACTTGAAAAATACAGCACACTTTAAGGCACTCAGTTGATGTTTATTCGAATAGCGTCTCTGATAAACTGACTAACGACTGCAACCTCTGCCACTATTTATAACACTGCCATCTGTACTCTAGATTTCTCTTTAACTGTCTAGAGGTTTCTAATACATACGCCACCTGTGGTGTACTTTCTACAACGTTCTTTAACTGAATATTCGAATTCGAATATAAGGTCGTAGCAAACAGCGTTGCCAACTTACGATCAATGGTCAACTGAAAGCTTTTATTCAATGTTTTAGGTTGCCCACAGTAATGTTACAGTTTGCTATTACACCACTGTTATTTGAAAGCATTAGGCTACTTTTAAATCAGCCGTTAAAATCGTTATATTTGAATTGAAGTACAATTTCGTAACAGTATTTTTAAAGGAACAAAAAGTACCAACAGTTCTCGCTTTTTATGCACCATTACACAGTGGGGCAGAATCAAAATTTTTTGGAAATAAATTTGACATTTCTAAACGGGTGACTTGGGAATAGCCAAGGGTACCTTCGAATTTTTACTTTTCAAAGATTTTTATATTTTTGGAAAGCACTCGTCCAGGTCTTGCGTGTTATAATTTCCAAGTTACAGGCATTTCACAATTGAAATTTTAAAATTTTGCCATACCTTGGTCCGCTTTTTTAAAAATATAAGTCGTTTTTTTGTTAGTTATACAAATAAATTACGAATAATATACAAAAGATTTCCGAGCAATATCAATTATGGATCCAAAATTAAACGATTTTCAATTTAAATATTCAAAAAATAGTTGATTTTTGCTGTTTTTTGGGCGAAAAATGAAATGTTAAGTTCCACTTGGTTTAGATCATGAAAATTAAGTTCCACTTGGTTTGGATCGATCTATACACCGCACAGTGTCAGATTTTGCCAATTTAGGGGGACTAAACTCAAAATTTAGTAAGGTATTTTTAAGTAGAACATTTTGGAATAAAAACATGTCATATTTTTCGACATGTAGGGGCGACAGCCCCTACGCCCTTCGGAATCTGATCTATTCCTTTATCAAAATTTCAACATTAGGCCACATGTTCTAAAATCCCAAAGCTGGGATCGAAAAACGTAAAGCAGCTTCAGAAACCTTGATGTGTGTTCCTTATTTATCCCCAAGGTATTTTCTCAGCCCAGAAGGAAATGCGGACCCCATGGGCAAAATTTTAAAAAATAACATTTTTGGCATTTTCACAACTTTTTTTACAGTTTGCTATTTAGAATGGCAAATTTAAGAATTTTTGAAAATTTCATTGAGTTTGGTTAATAAATAAATTTTTTATTGCATATTACATATTTATTGAGTTTCTAAAACTAAAATTTTTATCAATATTTTAATGGGATTGTAAATATTATGAACAATTTGATCCACATTTATTCCGATATATTGATGGTAGAACCAAAAATTATATATATTCTGGGTCACAAATTCTAAGACGATCTATCTAGCTATGTCTGTCTGTTGAATACACGGCCTGGAGAGGATCAAAAATATTTAGTATTGAAAATGGGCAAAATCGATCTAGTAGAACCAGAAAACTCTTGTAAATATTGTTATTAATACGAAATTGAACCAAAAACAAGTAAGAAAGCTATATTCGGCTGTGCCGAATCTTAGATACCCTTCACCAAATTATACTTAAAAATAATTTTTTTTTTAAATATTTTTATAAAAAAGTTTTTTTTTTAAATTTGTTCTTTTCAAAATTGCTATTAATTTTTTTTTTTAAAAAAGTTTTTTCCAAATTTTTTTTTTTTAAATTTTTTTAATTTTTAAAAATTTTATTTTTGGAAAAATAATTTATGACAAAAAAAATGTTTGATGAAAAAAAAATTCGGGTTAAAAAATATTTTTCCCAATTTTGACCCATTGTAGGTCCAACTTACTATAGCTTTATATACATCGTTGCAATGGACTTTAAAATATCTATAATTAGATATCCATATTCTTTATATTAATGACTTAGTAATTCAGATATACATAGATCTAAAATAGGTAAAAAATTGAGGTTGTCCCTGTTTTTTCCTTATATCTCAGCCATTTATGGACCGATTTTGTCGATTTTAAATAGCAACCGTGCCGTTAGAATTCCGGACATATTGACGTATGAATCATGTATTTAAGTTATTTGGGGGCTACGGAAAGTTGATTTCAACATACAGACGGACAGACGGGCATGGCTATATCGACTTCGCTATCTGTAACGATCCAGAATATATACATATACTTTGTGGGGCCGCAAATGAAAAATGTAGAAATTACAAACGGAATGACAAACTTACAGTGAGCCTCAAAAGTGAGTATACACCAAAAAATATTTGATTTTTTTTTAAGATAATGAAAATCCTAAAATTTATTCATCGATTAAAATTTTAATGTTTCGGTTTGTTGGAGATTGAGTTGAATAAAAAAGATTTAAGTCGGACTATAACGATTTTAAGATGCTAAAAAATCAAAAAATTGGCGATTGTTTACTCACCACTCATGGCGATGGGTATAACAAGAATGAAATTCATAGACATCAGCATGCAATATTTTATGAAGATCGCCCCTTAATAGCTGCTATACCAAATTTGACACACATTTTTTCAAGTGGATTTTGCTTCACCAAAAATATAGGGGCTATATTGATTTACTCATTCCGCTTGTAACACATCGCATTATTGGTTGCAGACCCACAAAAGTATTTATATTCTGGGACCTTATAAAATTCTAAGACGATATAGCTATGTCCATCTGTCTACCAAGGCACGAGGGATGAAATTTTCCAGCAAATATACTTTGTCGATTAGAAATGTTTGGTGTTATGGATAAAATCGGTTCAAACAAACAAATTTAAGAACAAAATGACCGTTCGACGTCCAACTAACCAATCGGGTGAACCATTTATTTGGTTTCTATACAAAATGCTCAACAATTGGTGCTCGTATTATAATTGTGGTGGGTATATAAGATTCGGCATAGCAGAACACTCTTAACTGTTCTTAAATGCAAACATTTATAAAAATTTTATCTGACCTTGAAACCCATGTAATAAAATAATAATCATCTTTTACAAACACCATAAACATTTCGTTTTTATCGGTCACTTGCATTATTGCATGCGTCGAAATATGTATCTTTGGATCATAATACTTCTTTGTGTATAACTTGAATGTTTTCAGCAATTTTAACAGTTTATCATTGATATTTTAACCACAGTTCTCACAAGATGTCGGAAGCTCTTGGCCAGTGTTCCCTAAATAGTGTAGGGTCCATGAACACGTTTGTAGGTGTGCTGATACAATCCTTATTAGCAACTCAGTGTCAAATATCACCGGCCAGCTATTGGCCACTAGATTATGCAGCAGAAGCTTTAGAAATTGGTTTAGATAAGTATGATTTCGTAGTGGTGGGAGCTGGTTCAGCGGGCTCTGTTATAGCCAGTGAGTTAAGTGAAAATCCTGAATGGAACGTATTGGTCTTGGAAGAAGGTGATGATCCGCCACAAGAATCGGAGGTAAATGTTAAAAAACTATATAGAGCTATATTTTTTGGATACAAAATATCTTATAGAAATGTTTGTTTATTTTGTTTTAAAGGTTCCCGGTTTATTTTATGCAGTACAACACACGGACTATGTTCATAACACTTTGATCCAATCTAATGGACGTTCTTGTAAAGCCTTTAAGAATGGGCAATGTAGCTCAGCTCGTGGAAAACTTATTGGTGGCACTGGCTCTATAAATGCCATGCTTTATGTGCAAGGAAATCGTGATGATTATGATGATTGGTTGGCTGAAGGCAACAAAGGCTGGGGTTACAATGATGTTTGGCCATATTTTAAGGAGCTAGTACGTCCAGTGGGAAATGAGTCCAATCCCCAAGGTTATTTAACTATAAATGAATTTCCGCAATTCGATGATGATATTTTTGAATTGATTTATAAGGCTGCTGAAGAATTAGGGCAACCTCATGTTAAGGATTTCATTGAGCCCACTTACACCGGTTATGCCAAAGTCAAGGGCACTATAAAGAATGGCCATAGATCAAGTACTGGCAAAACATTTTTGGGTAAGGTCTCGCAAAGACCTAATCTACAGGTTATTAAAAATGCTAAAGTTATAAAATTGAATTTTGATGCAAAAATTAAAAGAGTTTTAAGCATAGATTTCATGGTTCAAGGTTTACATCTTCTAACTGTGGCTGTTAGAAAGGAAGCTATACTTTCGGCGGGCAGCATAGCTAATCCACAAATACTAATGTGGTCTGGTGTGGGTCCCCCAGAAGTTCTTAAACCTCTAAAGATTCCTGTCAAACGCAATTTGCCAATTGGCCATAATTTACAAGATCATGTTATGGCAGGGTATTATGTGGCCTTGGATGGCGAAGCAGCCGATCCAACATCAATGTTAGACACAATTTATCAGTATTTGTTATACAACAAAGGTCCCTTAAGTTCTCATGGTGCCACCTCCCTACTTGGTTTCATAAACACCGATCCCACTAGCAACAGCCCATACCCTGATGTGGAATTGTATCATGCAGCATTTCGTAAAGGCGACTTTAACAGCATGAACGTTTTCTTGCAGGCATTTTCGATGAATGAGGCAATGGTGTTATATTTTATGAGTGAAATACAAAAACATGATATTTTAGGAATATTTACAATGTGTTTGCATCCCAAATCAAGGGGACACATAACATTGTCCTCCTCCTCATATTTGGAAGAGCCCATTATAGATACCAATTACTTTGATCATCCACATGATTTACAAGTCCTATTACGGGCCGCTAAATATTTGATGCGTTTGGAAAATACTACCGCTTTCCAAGAAAAAAATGCCCACATTTTACACATACCCATTAAAGAGTGTGATGTTTACGAATATAAGTCCGATGAGTATTGGAAATGTTACATTTCGTATTGCTCTATGAGTGGTTATCACTATGCTGGCACTGTTAAAATGGCGCCAAAAAACGATTCAACTTCGTGTGTAAATCATCGTTTAAAAGTGAAAGGTTTTGATAATCTGCGTGTTGCTGATGCTTCAATAATGCCTTTAATAACCAGTGCTAATACAAATGGACCAACTGTAATGATTGCCAAAAAGGCTGCGGATATGATTAAAGAGGATTGGAGGAGAGGACAGAAATGATTTCATTTCGGGTATAAATAATTTTTGTAAACATATTAAATACAATTTTTTAAAAAAGTTGATTATTTTAGTTTTATATATTTTTTTTTTGTTCATAATCATAGAGAATACACATTTAATCGGTTAATCGAGCAAATAATTAATCGGGGTATAGATTTAATCGGTTAATAATCGTTTAATTTTAAATTATTCGATTAATCGAATTTCTATTTTAATTTTAAAACACGAATTTTTTATACTTAGTCTGCTTTTACACAGGGCAAGTTTTCTTGCGCAAGTCTGGAGTTTATAGGAGAGAGAAGCAAGAAGAAAGAAGAGGGGTACACACTTGCTTGTACTGGCAAGTCTCTTCAATTCTCTTTTGTTTTCTCATTTTCAATATGGCGTCTATTAGGTTTTGACATACAAAATTGCTCACAGACTTGCTGTGTGTAAACAGATGAGCAAGTTTAAAAGGGAATCGACGAGACTTGCTTCAAGTAAACTTGCCCTGTGTAAAAGCAGACTTAATAAGCATTTTATTAATAAAAAGAACAAAACCCATAAAAAACAAACAAACAAAAATAATAATTCCTAATAATAGTAAGTTAAATAGATGATATTTACAAATAGACCTTGACAATGAAGATTGTTGATGACGCCCTTGGCAGGGTAGAAAATGCATTCCAATTTGCCAATTGTCTAAAAATTTTAGTATTCAGTGATATTCTTTGAATTATTACAAATAAATTACAGTGAATGTCACTTAAAATCGTACACCATCGTAGTCAAATTTTATTCATTAGTTTTCGAAAGTTGATGTTTTGGAAATATTTTAAAATGCTATTTTTATATTGTGTGTGCTATTACCTATCAGAAAATTGGGTATAATTTTAATTGCCCTTATCCACAAATAAAAAAATTGGGTAAGACTGTCAGTGCCCAGAATATCAACGCTTCATTTAAAATAGTAAAGGCACTAAAAAATAGCAAATGATACCCTACAAAGTATTAGGATTATTTAATATTAAATTTTTTTTTAATTTTTAAAGTTTTAATTATAATTTAATATAATTGTACGAATTTAAGTGAAATGTGAATTTTGTGATGTTCTTTAATTTTCATCAATATTTTTTTTAACGAATTGAGGTTTTGTTAACTTTTTTGTTGAAATACATATTTTTTGTTCCAATTAATAAAATGACTTTTAATTTTTTATATAATCACCTATTATTACCTGTATAATTTCATAATATTTAAAAAAAATATGTTGTACGATTTTGAGTGACACTCACTGTATAATAAAAATGAACTTAAGCCTAATTAAAAATTTACTTTCAAATTATAATTCAACAAAACAATAAATAAATATATACACATGTGATTTCTTTTAAGAATTTAGCGAGATTTTCTGAAATAATCTTTTAAATATAATTTAAATGCTTTCCTTTTAAACAAGTTTGTTTTAGTTTTAATAAAACATGACTTGAAGAAACACTCTCACTAATTGTATATGTTGCAGAAATCGAAAGTAAGGCATGATAAAGAATATCCAATTTCTCAGTTCCTTTTTTAGTTTTTTCCAAGCACATAAAATCCTCCATCATACCATTGGAATTTTTTAGATTATAAATACTTTAATAATTTCGTTAAGTTCTGATAAATGACTCGTTTCAGTAATGTCTCCAGTTTCGTCTATTATCGTGTCGTCCTTCGACTCATTAGGACAAAGTTCATCATAGAAAATTCTAGAACTATACATACTTCAAAAAACTATTGCTAGAAGGAAATGTTTACGAGTTAAGAAATAAAATTTGTGTGTTTAATCCTTATGAGTGTGTAAAAAAAAACACCTTTAATAGGGTGACAGGGTACACGGGTACACGGGTACCAACATACATAACCTATGAAGATACATATAATTGCGCAATATATACAAATGCTCCATATTATGAAACGCAAAAAAGTGTTTAAGTTTAGCATAACGTCAATTCAATCAATGGGGATTCCAATTTATATACACAGCACTCAAATAAATTCAGCAAGTAGAAAGACTACTCAGTATTGTGTTGTGAGCGTATGAGTAATATTTTCCATATAATTTGTATGGGGTACCCGGGTGCCCTGTTACCTGTTAAGGGTCGAGACACAAAAGTGTCCATTATAAGAAATAAATTTAACAAAAAGTTATGAGTTCTCAGAAAGTTTCAAGAGCCTAGGAATTCAGCATACAAAGAAAATTGCAATTAAATTTCAAAAAGTTACCCGGGTACCCTGTCACACACATAAGGTTTTAACTATATTTCTATATAAAGTGCAAAAAAAAAATTTCGTTTAATCGGTTAATCGACACAAATGAATCGGTTTACTTGTTATTTAAAAAACGTCAATTTCGAATTATTCGAACAGTTAACCGACCATAATTAATCGGTTATCCGATTAACGGTTAATCGATTGAATACTCTAATACACATACTATCCTGTCAAAGACCTAACTCAGCTGTTAATAACCTAAGTTGTGAAAACAAAAACAATTTCCGATCTATGTATGTATATTTTCTCTATGTTCAAAACCATTTAGAAAATATACATAAAGCGGAAACTAGAACAAAACTCAAACATTTAAAAATTCTTCAAAAAGTTAACATTCGAGTGTTGTTTTTGTTATCACATAGGTTTTTTTACTAATACATTCTCACCACTTAGGTTATATGTATATTTGCTCTATGTTCGAAACAAAAGGCTCTTAGCCAAAAATGATTTTTCTATTAAATTCAAAATGTTCTTTAAACTTTTGTATATCTCAAATGATGAAAATATTTTAGTTCTCCATTTTATATGTTAAATAAATTCTTAGCAAGTTGTTAAGTTTTCCCTAATTAAATTTTTATTTATGAATATTTTTTAATGAAATTTTATAGTTATATAAAATCTTTTATTTTGATTTTGAAATTTTTAATCAGAAATTCCGCAATTCCCAAAAAAAGTGTTGAAAAATACTAAAAATGGGATTTTTTAGATTTTTTGCTATAATATCCATATAATATCTTATCGTAACACTTTACTAAATAATTAAGAACATATTGGGCCATCGAAAATGGGTTACTATTTTTGATATCCACTATGCGATTTGAGAATTTTTGCTTTAAAGTTAAATTTTTCATCAAAAATAGGCGTTTTTTAGATTGGACCTGGTCCCCTCGATATCAAAAATTTTCAAATTTCTTTTCATTTAAAATATTTGATGTAATGTTAGCTTTTCAAAAATTATAAACTCTTTATACATCTTCTTAGAAATATTTTATATAACTTAAAAAGAAAAAAACTTACTTTTTTCCAAAAAACTAGCGAAAAAACGCCTTTTTTGGACTAATTCATGAGTTTTAAACAATTCCTTTTTTATTTGATATATACATTTGGGAAATATTTAGACCCGCTGTTATCAAACAACTGAATTTTTCAAATGCGAATATCTCCTAAGAGATAATAGATAGAGCTCGGTGAGGGGATTCTATATATGAAATCGAAACACAAACGAAGAAAGAGAATCGTTTTAAAAATGTAACAAACCCAAGGTGTACCCCTGGCTCCAGAGGTCCAAATTCAAAACTTAAACTCGACAGCCGAATCTTATATAGCCACCACCAACATTGTGGGTTTTGTATAAAAAATATCTGTGGTAAAATTCATATTGGTATAGGAAGTGGGCCTTTTATAGGAGCTACATATAATTATAGATCCATAATCAAGTAGTTAAGTGTTTTTCGGAAGTGGTTCTTATATGGGAGCTATGGCCAATTATGAACCCATCATAATAAAATTCGACACATCGATTTCTATATTACAATTATTTTGGTAGAATTTCAACCTGATATCGATATTTATAAGAGATTTATGCGAATTTAAGTGATTTTAGTGGAGTGGGCTATATATGGCTATGATCAAATATATACCGATCCATACTAAATTTCATTTTGTGATTTGTTTTTACATGTAACTTATTTTTGCAGAATTTTGTATGGTAGTGGAAGTAGTCTCACATTTTGGTCCATAACTCCTGCCCGATTTTTCTCAATTTCAATAACAAACATTCTAATCTAAAAAGAATATTTGAAAAAAATTTCATACCCATACGACGTTTCCTCGGGACTCTTTCTTGCCAACAATAGATAAACAGACGGACGGGCGGACATAGCTAGATCGCCTTAGAATTTTATAAGGACCTAGAATATATATTATTTTTGGTTCTACTACCAACTTTTCGCTATGTTACTAACGGAATGAAAACATAATATATCCGCCATCTTTTTGGTGGTGGGTTTAAAAAGTGATTCTAAATCGAAAGGTACTATTTACTTTATAGTGGGTATGGGATAAATATTTCCCACTATGGTAGTGTTGGGTATTCAAATATTTCAGTTTCTCAAAATGAAATTGAAAATTATTGTTTTATTAAGATTTGTTTATGGTATATTTAATTCAGTTGTTAATAATAAATAAAAAACAAACTATATTCAGAACAACTTTTCACAACTAGACATTTTTAAATCAATAATTTTTTTTTGTAAAAATAAAAATATCTCTAGTTCTTTTCGAATATTAATTTTAACCCATTTGGCAATAATGTTAGTATCCGAGTTGTTTATATTTAAAACATGTTGCATAGCGTGTTGCTGGCTGCCGAACTGCTTTATGTTAATCATGTTGTATTGATGATTCTGTTGAGTAGTGTGTTGTTGTTATTGGTTCACCTGCTGTTGGTTGTGTTGTGTAACTCGTTGTTGTTGTCTTTGAGGATTGACGTGTTGTTGACGGTAGTCTAGATGCAGTGGATTGTGTTGCTGAGCTTGTTGTTGATGGTCGAATTGTTGTTGTGGCTTGTGTTGCTGACTGTGTTTTGTTGAATACCGTGCTGTTGCTGTTTGTTGCTGTACTAAATTTCATTGAGTTAATCGTCGTTTTCTTGGTTTTAATAAATGATGGAGAACTATTGTCGGTTGTAGTGGGTACCATATAGGGTTGAGTTCTGTTCATAATTCCATTGAAGAATCTGTTAAGAAACGTGTTGTTGTTGTTGGTTGTGTGGCTAAACGAATTGTTGTTATCCATGGTATGTGTATTTTTTCGCTTTTCATTTTATTTAAAATTTCTGTTGTTTTCAACGTGTGTCTTCCACTTAAACTGAAAATTGTATTTGCTTAGTCATAGCATTTATATAGATAGCCTTACTATACGTAAATATTTTATTCTATTTACAGTGCATGTGAAATGTGGGGAATTTCCCCATTTTCAATATTGTAAAACTACGATAAGATGTTAAAAAACAGTATTTTTTTATAAATATTTGATTTACTCATCACCAGTGTTGCTTTAGATTATTTTGAAAAGGCTTAAAATTTGAGAAATTGAGTGCAATATTTTGGAGAATTATTGCAATATTTTATATTCCAATATATTAATTGGAATATAAATAGAATAAGCTATAACTATATTACGACAAACAGAGAAAAAAATACAGTTTCCAAAAATCTTTATTTCGAATTAAACATTTTAAATTAGATAATTCTGCTCACAACATTCATGCGCATGCAAGAACTTTCTAGCAAAAATCCGGTAGATCATTCTAGAAAGTATTCAAAAATGTTGCGGGCAAATAAAAGTGTGCATGGATGTTATACACTTTTAGTATTGTATAGTATTTATTTAATGTGCATGTGAAATGTGGGGAATTTCCTCATTTTCAATATTGTAAAACTACGATAAGATGTTAAAAAAACAGTATTTTTTATATAAATATTTGATTTACTCATAACCAGTGTTGCCTTAGATTATTTTGAAAAGGCTTAAAATTTGAGAAATTGAGTTCTATATATGTGAAAAGAAAGAAAGTTTCCAAAAATGTTCATGTTGAATTAAACATTTTAAAATGTTGCTCACAACATTCAGGCGCATGCAAGAACGTTCTTGAAAAATCCGGTAGATCATTCTAGAAATTGTTTAAAAATGTCACCGCTAGATAAAAGTGTGCAAGGGAGTTATACACTTTTAGTATTGTATAGTAATTATTTGATTTTGCGTTGATTTTATTATGATGGTTATTTTCTAAATCACTCAAACTCTGAGTAATTTTTCATATAAATTGTTTTTGTATTTAAACAATTTTAATGGAAATATCATAGATAAATACACATAGATCAGAAACTGTCCCGTCAAAAGACTAACTCAAAGAAAAAAAACTATGTGAAAACCAAAAAAACCACCCTCGTAAGTGTAATTTGTTTGAGTAATTTTTTGTTTGAGTTTCAAAGTATGGTGAAGTGTTTAAGAAAATAAGGGGACAAGTAAAAAACAGTGTTTAAAAAGCTACGATAACTAACAAATTTTTAACTATTGCTACAACTACTGCTTCAAAAAAGTGTATGTAGCGGTAGCGGTAGCATTTGTCTTTTTTCGTTTTCTGGTTTTTTTAAAACTACTGCTACCTTCAAAATATAAAACTCTTAACAGAGCAGTAGTAATAAAACATGAATTGTAAATGGAGTAGTAGCATAAAAATGCAAATCATTGCTACTGCTCTATATCGAGTTTTAATTTTTAAGGTAGCAGTTAAGTAGCAGTTGATGCAGCAGTTAAGGTAGCAATAAAAGTAGTCAAAAAAAAATCTTCAGTCATAACACCAAAATTTACAGAATTAAACACTGTGTGTTGTTTTTGTTTTGAGAGAGTTTGAAAGAATTATTCATCTCAGATGTTCGTGTTGCTAACAGAAATATTGTGTTTTCAGTGTGTATAACAAAAAAGCCGAACTTTTGTTTACAACACGACCAACTTACACAAATATACATTCACAACAACAACACATAATATACTTTTTTGGCTGAAGATTTTTATTTTTGACTTATTTTATTGCTACCTCAACTGCTACTTAGCTGCTACTTCAACTGCTACTTAACTGCTACTTCTTCTACTACCTCAACTGCTACTTCTATTACTACTAAATTTTAAAAGTAGCAGAATTAATAAAAAAACTAATGACTGCTACATCAAAACTTTTTCTTTTTTAAGGTAGCAATAGAAAATAAATTACTCTGCTACTTTTAAATTTTTCTTTTATTAGTACTACTACAACTACTGCTACCAAAATGTGAAGGTAGCAGTAGTAATAATTGACTCCGAGTTTTTATTAATTTTTTAACTAGACTACTTGTGTTTTTTCGTTGCTACTGCTACTTGTAGTCTAGTTTTTTAAACACTGGTAAAAAGTAGTTATAAAGTAAAACTGTACTGTAGAAAATAAAATAGAAATTTAGTTTAAACTTAAAAATAACAAAATATAAATTGCTTTGAAAATGAGTTGTTTGAAGGAATTGTGAAAAAACAATAACAATTTCTAACAGTTTTATAGTTGAGGTAAAATTAAATTTCGTGGAACAAAACCATATAAACTGGTGTTTAAATAAATATTTTAGCACCTCGTGTAGATGATACACTTTGTTGTAGCCTAGTGAAAACACTCCTCCCCCTCCCGATAGTATATAAAGTCCAAAGTCAAAAGATCTTCTATATATGAGGGATTTCAGTGATGTGAAACAACTTTTGAAATTGATATATTCCGGAATGTTATTTACACCAAGGTTAGTCCTAATGAATAGTAATTCAGACACAATCTTTCAAGAAGATCGGTCAAGAACTCTTTGAGTTAGAGGGGGTCAAAATAGATATTTCTTCAATATTTCGAAGAAAAAATTACTGAAATTTATAAATAACATTTTTTCCAAAATCAAATTTTTTTTTTCAGAATGGGACCTTTTTTTGTTTTTTTTTTTTTTTGGTCAAAAGAAAGCTCAGGTCTATTCCTTTAAGAGCTTTTTGGTCTCTTAGTGGGATGCGAGTGAGATATATATCAAAATAAATGTATCTGAATTACTATCCAACAGCACTAATCTTGGTGCAAATTTCTTCCCGATCGGAAGACATCGATTTCATAAGTTGGTTCACTTGACATGAAATCCCCCATATATATTTCCAAATTCTCCCACTGCGTGTCGGTGTAAATTTTGTCTAATTAGTTGTGAGTCGACTTCAAAACTTCCCAGCAGTTCTAGGAGACAGTACCGAACTAGTGATTTTACCCATCATTTAGGGTGGGAGCTTTTTTTTAACACGGGCATGTCCTAGACAGGGGGTCAATTGTCTCTTTTTGATTACAATGGGACTGTCTAATAGCTGGTCCAAAGTAGGCAACGCATTGGATTCACAAACTGGGTACATAGCGTCAGTTACATTGCTAGCTTTGTAACTGGTTACTTGATCAGCTACTTGACTAGTTATTTTAACACGTGCATGTCCTAAGCAGAGGGTCAATTGACCCTTTTGATTACAATGTGACTATCGGATAGCTGATCGAAGGTAGTCAACGCTTCTGGTGGGTAAAATAAACTGCAGTACAAAAAAAAGTTTAAACTGACTTCACCATAGGTTACTAAAAGACACTAAAGTGACTATTGACTTCATGCTATGTTACATGCGATATCAGTATGAGAATTATATTAACACAATCTGTAAAAAAACAGTTTGTACGAATTACTCACAAAACGTTTAAAGTGACTACAATCTAGATTACTTAGAGACACTTAAGTGACAATTGTCTTCACGCTAGATTACTTGGGATGCATAAAGTAACCAATTGTCTTCTCTCTGCACTACAAAGTGCACACACGTGTCAAATGACCAAAATATATAAAATGGAGACAGCCAAGTGATAAGACATTTGTGACAATTACTGTCTTTAAGGGATACATTGACTACTTGCTTAACTGCTGGGTTATGACAACTGCGTCTGTAAACACCAGCACACATGGCCTGGTGTCATTTGGGGTATTCAAACGGTCTGTTATTAGACATATTGTCATAATGTCCTAATATATTAAAATAGTTGTTGTTGTGTTTTTTTAAAAAAGGTATTATTTTATGACAAAACAATAGACTTATTAGTTTAGAACTTTTTTGTTTGAAAATTTTTAACATTATGCCCAAATAGTAGACCGTGTGAATACCCCAATTGTGTTCTATTAATCGTAGGGTGTTGCATATATTCTGGTAAAATGTGTTGTAGCTCAAGCAAATTTCTGTATCTGAACATCACTATTATTGAGGTGACAATGCAAAGAACATAATAAAATTTTAATTTAATTATTTTTTTTTTTTTGTTTAATTTCGGAAATGATTTGCATAAAAAAAATGCAATGACACAAGTTAAGTAACTATTAAGTGCAGTTGATTTGAACCTGAATTTTCAGAAACAATAAAATTAAAAATTGACAAATCATTTTAAATACCATCACAATTTAATTAATTAATCTTGTTGTTTCAACAAGTAATTCGATTAATTTTTATAATTTAAACATATTAAAGCTGATAAGCAAACAAACAATAATAAATTACACACAAAATACTTTTATTTGTACAGAAGAATGAATGTAAATAAAGTACGCGGTACTAAATAACTTAATCTTCTATATATGTATATAAAAAGAGTAACGTTACTGAGTGACTGATTGATTCAACATCTAAGAAGGGATTTTTGGGATAATTAGGGGTAAATACTGGTACATTCGGTAACCTTATATCTTCTAAACTAAGTACCAAAACCAAAAATATTCAAAGTACTTCTTAATATACTTAAAAAATGAACAGACAGGTGTTTGGTACTTTTTTGAAATTCGAGGGCTTTAGGGGAAACCGAGTAAAAACTAAGTTTCGGTAGTGTTTTTGCACCCTTAATCAGTAAAAATATAAATAAATTTTAAATCATATTATTTACTTAACAGAAAATACCAAATAGAAATTTAGTACTTTTTGCAAATTTGAACCATTTAGGGGTAAAACGGGAAAATACATTTTATTAAGCCAACATTTGTTCCTACATTCATACAAAAATTAATTAACATGGTTTTATTTGGATCTCAAGTGGGAACGTGTAGATTAGGCCAAATATGGGTAAACAGTTTGGTACTTTTTTAAACACATTTTTTCTTGAGCACATGATCACAGATGAGAGTTGCTAGAGACATATCTTTGCCACGAATAATATTGCCAAAATGTTGTATTTCAAACTTGGCGGATATACAAGAGGGAAAAGGATAATTGGTACTTTTTTAATATATTAAATTATTTAACTTATATAAATAACAGTTGACTGATATGCTTCTGAGTAAAGAAGGAATCAATAATAGGAGGTTTACTGGTAGTAAGGTACCAAAAAGGGAGAACTAATGGTACTTTTTCGTTCTTTAAATGGTATTTTTTTAATTTTCTAAAATAATGAACTTCGAATCAAGGAATTAACAACACATGATCAAGACTGAATTAAGATCTACAATAAAAGGATTTTTTCTTACTAATAGTAATTTCTGAATTATTCATAAAATTAGGCAAATGTGATCTGTGATCTGATTTTGAAATATCAATTATATTTGCATTTATTGGCTTTTTGCGATGAGTGCCCTGAGGCATACTTAAGCATTAGAGGGTTAATTACGATTGCGGTGGCGAAGTGAACCGGGTCAGCTAGTCGTATTTAAAGTATTAATTTGATACCTACATACGTTCATGTGTAGATAGCATAAGGGAACATTTAGTTTTGGTAGCGTTAAGTTAATAGTTTTCAAGTGTTAAAAAAATAAACATTCGCGCATTTTCATTCAGTTAGGCAAAGAATAAGGATGACAGCAAGTTTGGCAGCAGCACAATGTGCTACACCCAGTACGGGTCTGATGAATTCTCTGGTTACTTTATTAGTACAAAGTATATTTGCGGCCCAGTGTAATATCTCCCGACCAGAGTATTGGCCAGCAGACTATGCAGAGACTGCACTGAAAGCGGGCTTGGAAACATATGATTTTGTGGTGGTGGGAGCTGGCACGGCAGGATCCATAGTGGCTAGTCGTTTGAGTGAGAATCCCAATTGGAAGGTTTTAGTTTTAGAGGCCGGCGGTGATCCTCCCCAAGAGTCAGAGGTATTTACTTAAAAATAATTTAACGTAAAAATAAATCTTAATAATTTCTATATCCTAAAAGGTTCCCAATTTGTTTTTGGCCATACAACATACCGAATTCACATATCCTTACCTTGTAGAGCCCAATGGCCGCTCCTGTAAGGCTTATAAGGATAACAAATGCCATTGGCCTCGAGGTAAAATTATAGGAGGTTCTGGTTCCATAAATGCCATGCTGTATGTAAGAGGCAATCGTTTTGATTATGATCGTTGGCTAGAGGAGGGCAACACCGGTTGGGGTTTCAATGAAGTCTGGCCTTATTTTGAGAAATCCATTAGACCAGTAGGTAATGAAAGCCATCCCCAGGGTTATGTAACAATTGATGAATTTCCCCACTTTGATGAGGACATAACTGATATGCTCTCGAAAGGCGCCAGTGAATTGGGAGTACCCACCGTAAAGGAATTTGCTGAAGGCAGCTATATTGGCTATAGTCATCTTAAGGGCACTATAAAAAATGGCCATAGAGCCAGTACTGGAAAAGGACATTTGGCCAAAGTTTCGCATCGACCTAATTTAAAGGTTATCAAAAATGCTCAAGTAACTAAACTGGAATTTGAGGATAATGGCCAGAAAGTAAAATCGTTGAATTTTATGTTGAACGATAAAACAACACTGAAGGTCAATGTTAAACGGGAAGCTATATTATCGGCTGGCACCATAGACTCTGCCAAATTGTTAATGCTATCGGGCGTGGGTCCTGAGCAGGTGCTGAAACCTCTTAATATACCAGTTGTGCAAAATTTGCCCGTGGGACAAAACCTACAAGATCATTTAATGGTGCAAGTATTTATGAAGCTGACGGGTGAGCCCGTTGATCAAAAACAAGTATTAGATAATATTTATCAATATTTAATACACAACAAAGGACCTATGACCACACATGGCACTGCCTCCTTTACCGGTTTCATTAACACCAAACCGGCTGAAAAGTCTGTTTATCCCGATATAGAATTCCATAACTTGATATTGAGAAGAGGCGACGCCATGGGTTTGGAAATATTTTTAAATGGTTTGAATGTAAAGGAGGAGTTGAGGCCCCAACTCAGAGAGACCATACAAAATCATGAGCTTTTAATTTTCTTCACCAACTTGGCACATCCCAAATCCATGGGGGATATTAAATTGAAATCCTCCAGCCCCAAAGATGCACCCTTAATTAATGCCGATTACATGTCTGTTGCCGAAGATGTGGAAGTTGTATTGCGTGCCATAAAGTATTTAGAGAATCTAGAGCAGACACAAGCTTTCCAGCAAAAACAAGCCGAACTTCTGCATATACCCATTGAGGAGTGTGATCAATATACCTTTAAATCTGAACAATACTGGAGATGTTATGTAACCTACTTTTCGGCCACCTGTTATCATCATGTGGGTACGGTAAAAATGGGTTCTGAGGCTGATGTCAAAGCCTGTGTTAATCCCCGTCTAAAGGTTAAGGGTGTGAAAAATCTACGTGTCGTTGATGCTTCAATCATGCCTTATGTTACCAGTGGCAATACCAATGCGCCAACAGTTATGATTGCCGAAAAGGCCATAGATTTGATCAAAGAAGATTGGTCGTCCACTGAAGATCTTGATGATCTACATAATAATTATCATTATCACGAATTGTAGACGTGTCAAGTGTTATAGTTTTATAAATTTAACTTGTTATTTATATGTATATTTAAACAGTAGTAGTATCTAATAGTTCTTTTAAATTTGTTTATTTTTCATTTTATCAAGATGATATTAAGGTAAGGGACGTTCAAGTTTAATTTAAGTGGAGTTCTCTTATCTGCATGAGACCCCGAAAAATAAAATAAATAAAATTTTGTTTTCAATGACTTTGTATAATTTGTGTGAGATTTTTAATAGAGGTCGTTAGATAAGCTGAGGGTCTCTGGAGTGGGTGTAAAATTCAATGGCACGTGAATTAAGAAAAACAAATGGAAAGTTTATGTACTAATTTTGATAGTGATTATACATTACTTATACTAAAAATAAATGCGATAAATGGAATTATTCGAAATTGTGTTAACAATTTGTTTTCAAACTATTTTTCATTGATTTTTCAATAAAGCAATGAGTTCCAATAATCGTGGGATATTGAAGTTAAAATTCAATCAATCGAAAGAAGAACATTAACTACTCAAATTTATGTATATCAAACAAAAAAGTTAAATTTTGTGAAAATGAGCGAATTCACTTAATTGTGAATAAATTCGAAAAGAATCAATCGATTTTTATCCTCGATACCTCATTTTGTTGCTATTATACGCGGCTTTGCGACAAAGGAATTAACCTAAGTTCTGCCGTTTTCGATTTTTCATGAGTTTTTAAAACACAAAAATTTGCTATTTTCACGTAAAAAATATATTTTTTGCTTAAATTTGTTATTATAACTTCGAAACTACTGAACCGATTAAAATGCAATATATAAACAAATTGAATGTTATATAAATTTATAAATGAATGTTATATAAATGAACTCTTCTTAGTTTACTTCAATAATATCGGACTAACCGTTTTTGAGTTATCATAAATTATGTGGAGAAACATCTAAAAAATTCTCAATTTTATAAAAAAAAATTTTTTTTAAAAAAAATCTATCCATAGAATAAAAAAAATTTACCATTTTTGTACTTAGATAACCATGATGCATCAAATCTATATAGTGGTTAGTGAAGCCTTTATTTGCTGTTGACCTGTGTAAAAGTAGGATATTGAAGTTGGCCCAAGCATAGCCTCCCGATATGTGAAGACTTTTCCATAATTTTTACAAACATGTTTATGAATTTTAATCAAATTTGGTAAATACATATATTATAAGTTAATTAAAAATAGAACATGTTTATTCGGTTAATTCTGTGACCTGTCACAGACTGTCCGAAAGATGTCAATTTACACCTTGCTATGCCAACTCTATGTTAAGGTGACAATTTCCTTTCATATAGAGCGTAAGAACAAGAACCGGTGGTCTCCAATTCTAAAGAACCAAACACATGCATTTTATGTCAATTCCCTTTCCCCAGTATATGGATTGATATTTACCATGAACGACTCTAATGAACATACATTTTATTTACTTACATTTACTATAGCAATTCATATAACTATGAAAAATTTAAAAGTTCAGTTTCCCTCAAATTGAATTAATGAAAATGCAAGTGTTTAAAGAAACTGATAATAGAAAATAAATTATTTTATTTTTATGCTGTAATTTCAACAAATAGATAAATAACAGAGCTAAGTTACTTATGGAGTAAAAATATGTCTAGTTACCTTTTCGGTAAATTTATCTGCTGGGTATTTTATACTGTAGATATCTATTTGTTGAAATTATGGGTATTAATAAGGTATACTTTTTAACTATGTAGTGTTAGTTTTTATTTATAAATAATAAATAAGTATAAGTATAAGCCCGACTCCTAATCAGTTCCATTTATTCCATTCGGATTACTTAGTATTGTAGTTATTTGTGCCCAATTTTATCTAAATAATAATATTTATATTATTATATTGAAAGCTTCTGAAATACAATTGGAAGTGGTGTAGTTTTAAAGAAGATTTTTGTTCTGAATACAACAAAAGTGTTGAAACTTATTAAAAGTTTTGTATAACGTTTTACTTTAACATTTCATATCAATCCCTAAAACTATACTGTAAAGTTCGATTTTACGTTTTCTTAAATCTAAAATATTAAAAGCTTTTTATGTATACGTTTTTTTTACTGTAAACAAATTAAATGTATTTATTATGGCAATAATATATTGCAGTTAAGATTAAACAGCCATAGTAATAATAAAGACCAAGATAGTGTGCTATACTCGGCTGTGTCGATTACTATATACTCTTTACCACAGATTAATACAGATATGCAACAAATGACAGTTGTCAAAAAATGTATATTTTGACGTTCTACACAGACATTTTTTAATGGTTGTGGTCATAAATAGGGCTGCCAGAATAATTTGGCCAAAATTTCGTCAATATCCCGATAAAAAAGAAAAAAAAAATACTTCAAAATACAAATTTTAAATATTTTTACGTAAACAAAATTTTTTTTTTCATTTTTTGGAGAAAAAAAATTTCGGAATTGTTATTTTTTTTTAAATTTTAAAACAATTTTTTTTGTTTTTTAATTTTTGACCCATTGTACGTCCAACTTACTATGGTCTTATATACGTCGTTGCAAAGGTCTTTGAAATATCTATCATTAGATATCCATATTATCTATATTAATGACTTAGTAATCCAGATATAGGTCAAAAATCGAGGTTGTCCTGGTTTTTTCTTCATATCTCAGTCATTTGTGGACCGATTTTGCTGATTTTAAATAGGAAACTTCTCGAAAGCATGTCCGACAGAATTATTGAAGATTTGGATCCCGAAGATATCTGGGGTCTTCAGAAAATTGATTTCAACAGACGGACAGACAGACGGACATGGCTTAATCGACTCCGCTATCTATAAGGATCCAGAATATATATACTTTATAGGATCGGAAAATTATATTGTGGAAATTTCAAACGGAATGACAAACTTATAAATACCCTTATCACGAAGGTGAAAGGTATAAAAATCGTAAAATAAATAAGTCAAGATTTCTAATAGTAATTTTTAGGTTTTGTTTAAGTAGTAAGCGAAAACATAAACATACAACTAAAAAAAATAAACCTAAATATCTCTTGAACTAAAAGAGATAACCTACAGATAAAAGCATGTTTTTGTAGACCTTCTCAAGGACTATCTATATTTTTAATTTCAGATTTCGGATCATAAATGGCTTTTTGGCGATTTTTTTTTAAATGTGTGACATTGAGGGTCCACTCACTGATCCCCATTCCGAACACCTCAGCCGAGTAAATAATAGAGCAGAACATAGAAGTGTGGACTTGATCATACTATTTTAACAAAAAATCTTTGTTTTAGCGTCAAAAAATAGTAAAAACGAAAATTGTTAAGGTACAAAGTGATCTTTATATGCTATTAGAGTGACTAGACACGTTCAGAATGCATTGATATGTTCTCAAGAGTTGTTCAACTTTGCCATAGCTACAACTTTGCTAAATATTGTTAGTGAAAAATTTAGGAGACACTGGAAGTTATTTTAAAAAAAGTAAAAAACAATTTCTTCCTATATTTTTTCAACAAAATTGCCATATAAAGTTAAGCCGTATCACAAAGTCTGAATTAGATTTTAACCAAAAACTGATGACACCTTTTTTAGAGGCCCACTGATTTTCAGAAACTTTGCCCATAAAAAAAATCGATCACCAAAATGGACAAACTTAGTATAGAGTTTTACTACCCTTTGGTAGTAGAGTCGAACCTATATAGTCATGATCGTGTGTTTTTTTCACTGTTGCACTGTGTTATGGACCGATCGTCACAAAATTTGGTGGTGCGAGTTAGGCTTATATGAAACTTATTTGTGCTGAATTTGGTTTGGAATAACATATGTATAACTAAGATATTTATGAGATCTTAACTATTTTCAGATAGGGCAATCATATGGAGGCTAGGAGATATCGCTTAATCGACTCAGAAAGTGATCCTTTAAGGTGGGTGCTGGAACAATATTTTAGCATGTTACAAACATCAGCACTAATCCAATATACTCTCTCCACTTTGGTGGTGTAGTGTAGTCTTAACTCAAATTTGAGAAATTCATCTCCTTAAACCGACTTAAATCTGACATCTACAAACTCAAAAATTACGCAAAAGACTTACGTAATTAATTGCCTAATGTGAAAGGGGTCTAGTGATTTTTTATCTTTTCTTACATTCCCTACTACAATTGGCTGATTTAATTCATGGACCAAATGAGTAAATACTAGTGTATTCGAATTATTCGATTTTTCTCTTGTTCGAATAAAACGAATAATTCGAATAAGAGATTTTAACTTGTTCGAATAATTCGATCACACGTTGAAAATTAATCGAATTATTCGAATAATTTATTTTTTTTTAAAAAAGCAAAGATGAAGTTTTAATGTCGGTTTTTTAATATTTTATTGTTAAAGAAAAACAAAAAATAACGTTAAAGTTAACAATTCAAGTATTGATCATTAAAAAACATTCGAAACAAAGTCCATTATTAAATTTTCAACAGAAATTTTCTGATCAGATTATCTCCCGAACAATCTGCAAAACAATTGACTAGCAAATGCTTTAGTTTCCGTTTTGGAGCTATGCTTTAAAAAATTTGAGCTGGATATGATCCTGAATTCAAGTACAATAAAAACGTATTAAGAACTTTTTTATGTCGTTCATTAATTCGGGTCTTAAAATGAGTAACTAATTCTTTAGTAAATTAATTATTCATTATTTCTAAATTATTTATAACAAATTGTATTATAGATCAAGCTCTATCAATGTTGCCGAATCTTTGCTTAATAATGTGGTCTTGGGGAATTACACAATAAAGGGAATCTGTCCAAAGTTTGATATCATTGTCAGTGAACGTGGCTAATTTGAAGTCAGGCAGTGCATGATTGATAACATCACTTCTATACATATATTTTAAGATCATGGCCTTCATCTATTTCAATGTAATCATCCTCAATATCACTTTCGACGACCGTTTCAAAATCACATTCTCACATTCAATTCCACTTTAATCTAAGTTAATATTTTGATTATTAATTGCGATTCTTCTAATATTTCGCCAGCTAAATAACAAATATTTTATTCCGTACCTTTTATTTTCATTGGTTCAAGTCCCAATTAAACATTTTGAAAGATTTGTTTTTAGAATTGTATCTTCTTGCAGTAATATTTATATATTTATAGAAGAAGCTATCGGAACACTCATCTACAGTGATCGAAAGTCCCCTTGTCTTTAGTTATTTGTCGAATTTCAGAAACACTACAATTTTTGTGAGTCATTATTACTTATTTAAATTTGAAATTATGAAAAATTTTAAGCAATTTAATAAATTTAAATATATATGAACATTTATTCGTTTTATTCGATTATTCTACATAAAATTGTTCGAATTATTCGTTATTCGAAAATGGCCATTTTTAAATTGTTCGAATAATTATTCGTAAGAAATTATTCGATTAATCGAACGATCATTAGTCGAATGAATACCCTAGTAAATACGTTAAGTAATTAATAAAATCAATAAAAAAAAACTTGAAAATCGTAAACGGCAGAAATTGTTCAGGTTTATTTCTTTATCGAAAAGCCACATATAATAGCAACAAAATGAGATATCGATCATAAAAATCGATTAATTTCTTTCGAATTTATTAACAATTAACTGAATTCACAAGTTTTCACAAAATTTTAGATTTTTGTTTGATATACATAAAATTGAGTAGTTAATGTTCTTCTTTTGAATGATTGAATTCTGAAAACATTTTCCTCATGCTATGTACAAATTTTCACATATATATTGTGTTTCAATCGGCTCAGGAGTTTCGGAGTTATAATAACAAATTGTAGCAAAAACATATATTTTTTAAGTGAAAATAGCTAATTTGTTTGTTATAAAAAACTCATGAAAAATGGAAAACGGTAAAAATTTTTCAGATTTATTGCTTTATCACATGTAATAGGAACAAAATGAGATATCGGTCATAGAAATCGATGGATTCTTTTCGAATTTATTCACAATTAAGTGAATTTTTTTTATATGCCGTTCTGCAGAATTTATCTTGTAATACTTGATTAATACTATCAAAATTGTTGGCAAATGAAAACTTTTATTCACAACTCAAAATTTTCCATAAATTTATTCACATACACGTCTCTAACTACTCCAAAAATTCCTTTCTCATCACTATCTTTTTTGGCTGGAAAAACGACAGTCATTGCTTCTGCACGATCGACTAAATAGTGTTATTTTTAGTTTTGTTACTATTACTGTAAAAAGTGATTAATTTTGTGGTGTATTATTTTCATTTGTGCTTTTTTAATTGAAAAAGGTGAGTTCAATTGACTGTATTATTTTGTTATGTGCCATTTTTGATAAAATAATCATGATTGTCGTATGGTCATAACTCAAAATTGTGTTTTATTTTCACAAACACAAAATAATATTGTATAAAGTATAGCAAAATCATATTCATAATGGACTATTTTCATACTACAATTTTTTTTTTTTTTAAATATTACAATAATTTTTACATAAACTGTTTTTTGAGAATTTTGAGTTGTGACGTTATTGTATTTAGTGTGCGAATTGTATTTTCTGGTTAGGAAATTAAAATTGTAGATATTAAAAACGGAATAACAAACATACATACCTACATCTTATGTATGAATATCTGTACAACTTGTGGTGTAGGGTACAGAAACCTATCAAATAACAAAATTATTGAAGTAGGTCATAAAAATGATAAGGAGTCATAAATAATTATATGTTAAAACTATATGTAAAACTGTTAAATAGAGTCAGACGAATTATTTTGCGATAAAATCAATATAGCTTAGTGTACAAAAGTACAAAACGTCGTAAAATCCTTTGTTTTACATATTTTTGATATTACCTACAACATTCTAGCAAATCCATTGACTGAGATAATAATTTAGCAATTTTTTCAAAAAATGGATTTAGTGCGTTTGCTGTATTCCTACGAGATACAGCAAACGAAAACGTTTGCGACTCCATAAAGTACATACATTCTGGATCGTTATAGTGGAGTTAAATAACTCACATACATTTAATAACTTCATACATAAATATATCGGAACCACGACTACCTCTTGGTTTATTTATATCTGGAGTGCAGAGTAGACAATATGGATATCTAATAATAGATATTTCAAAGACCTCTCATGGTAAATCAAAACAACAATGGACCACAAAAATAATTTATTTTCAGTAACAAATACAATTCAATAAATATTTATTTTTTTTTTAAATTGTTTTTATTGTTATATATAATAGATATTAATAACAATAACTGTTTTTGAAGTTGTTTTATAAAAATTTATTCGTATTGCGAACCCTAAAGTAATATATTAGATAAATGTTAAAAATAACTCATAGAAATGTTATTTTACAAAATAACAGCACGTTTTTTAGAATGAGTTCCATTCATTCTATAATGAGTTCCATTCATTCTATAAAAACGTGCTGTTAGAAAAATTTTTTGTTTCAAAAATAATTAATAACACTAGTTTACAAATCAAACATTTTTGTTTGCTCATGGAATGAAACTTATATTTTTGAGAAGAGCTAGGGACGCTAGTTATTTGACCATTTTTTATTTCCCACCTATACGTCAAAATTTTGAGATATATGGGTTTTTGTTTTTCACCTGCTCTGATTACTATTAATGCATACTGTAGTGTACCGAATTGTAGTAATTAAGTATTTACATCGTTTTTGGGTACTCAACACTCTGGCGAAGCTACAATTCCAAAAAAAATTAACGGGAACCAAATAAATACTGTTTAAAAGTACATCTTTCCTGTAAATAAACGTTAATAAATCGCTATTAAATACAAAACTCTAAAGTAAAAACTATTTCAAAATGTCTTCTAGAAAGTGTAAAGTAAACCCAGACCATTTTTGTTTTATTTGCGGTAAAATTATTAAGTTAAATCGAGGTTTTCCTATAACACAAACACTGCAAAATGCTTATTTACATTAAAAATTTCGTACAAGCTTTAGATAAGACAAAACCAGCATTTCAATATTTATGCAGCGTGTTCCCGAGTTTTTCTGAGGCTAAACTAAAAGAAGGGATATTTGTGGGTCCTCAAATAAGAAAAAATTTGGTTGATACCAAATTTGAGTGTCTATTAGGGTATTCATTCGACTAATGATCGTTCGATTAATCGAATAATTTCTTACGAATAATTATTTGAACAATTTAAAAATGGCCATTTTCGAATAACGAATAATTCGAACAATCTTATGTAGAATAATCGAATAAAACGAATAAATGTTCATATATATTTAAATTTATTAAATTGCTTAAAATTTTTCATAATTTCAAAATTTAAATAAGTAATAATGACTCACAATAAGAAGTTACAATTCTAAAAACAAATATTTCAAAATGTTCAACTTCGGACTTGAAACAATGAAAATAAAAGTTACGAAATAAAGTATTTGTTATTTAGCTGGCGAAATATTAGAAGAATCGCAATTAATAATCAAAATATTAACTTAGATTAAAGTGGAGTTGAATGTGATGGAGAGAATGTGATTTTGAAACGGTCATCGAAAGTGATATTGAGGATGACATTTATAATGATTACATTGAAATAGATGAAGGCCAAGATCTTAAAAAATATGTATATAATTAATGATGTTATTAACCACGTACGCGGTGTTGCAAAATATTTAATAAATCGAATGATAAACAAATTAGAAACGTTCACTGACAATGATATTAAAGTTTGGATAGATTCCCTTTATTGTGTAATTCCCCAAGACTACTTTATTAAGCAAAGATTCGGCAACGTTGATAGAGCTTGATGCATAATACAATTTGTTATATATAATTTAGAAATACTGAATATCGCTACATTAATAGAGAAAGGCCCTAACTAACATTTTCATTATTTTAGAGGAGAAGGAAACAACTTAATAAAACTTAAAATTCTATAGTTGCAATTTTTTTAACACAGACTTTTATGAATTAGTGGTGTATTACGGGATTATCTATCGAGGTATGCAAAAAACTAACTTTTGGGGAAAAACGAGTTAGGGCGTTTCTATATTAATGTAACGATATGTAATTAATTTACTAAAGAATTAGTTACTCAATTTAAAACCCGAATTAATGAACGACATAAAAAATTTTGTTTTCGAATGTTTTTTTAACATTATTAATACTTCAATTGTTAACTTTAACGTTATTTTTTGTTTTTCTTTAACAATAAAATATTAAAAAACCGACATCAAAACTTCATTCTTTACTTTTTTAAAAAAAATTAAATTATTCGAATAATTCGATTAATTTTAAATGTGTGATCGAATTATTCGAACAATTTAAAATCTCTTATTCGATTTATTCGTTTTATTCGAACAAGAGAAAAATGGAATAATTCGAATACCCTAGTGTCTATTAACCGATGTTGAAAATGCAGCATGGAATTCTTTAAACTTATTGTTCAAAATTTTTGGGGAATAAGAAAAGTCAAAATTACAGAGATATTGTTGCGTATTTATTAAATAATTTTGAACTGATGGGTGTAAATATATCTCTCAAAATTCACTTTTTACATTTTCATGAGGATTTTTCCCGGAAAACCTCGGACACATGAGTGACGAACATGGATGGCGTTTCCATTAAGATTTGAAGTTTTACGACAGGAATTATCAAGTTTTTTAGGATCAGAATATGCTAGGAGACTACTGTTGAAGTGTCGTGAGGGAGGCAAATGAAAATAATTATAAAAAGAGGACTAAACACTTCACTTTTAATTTTTTTGTTCTTATTTAATGTACATTTTTATATGTTTCGTTTTCAATAAATATCTCAAAAGTTTGACGTCCAGGATTTTTTTAAATATTTTTTCCGAAGTTAGAAGACCTAAATACACAAACCCCTATATGTTTCAATTCATGAGCAAAAACCTTGTAAACTAGTGTAATTATTAATTTTATTATTATTAATATAATCATGACTTAAAATATATCTTCAACGTTGCAAAATTTAAAAAATAAAAATAAACTTTTTTTTAATAATAATCATGAATAAGAGATCAAAATGTTTGTCAGTTATAATAATTATGATTAACTGAAACAAAGTTATTATTGGTTAATAGTCATAGATAAATACACATAAATCAGAATCTGTCCTGCCAAAGACTTAACTCAGTTGTCAAAAACCTAAGTGCTGAGAATGTATTTAAAAAAAACTAGTAAGACTAAAAAACTCACCAAATTATACTTCAAAATAAAATTTTTTAATATTTTTAGGTAAACAAAATTTATTTTTTTTCCAAAGTTGTTTTTTTTAATTTTAAAAAATATTAATAAATGTGTATAATTTACAATGGTCTTATATACGTCGTTGAAAAGGTCTTTGAAATATCTATCAGTAGATATCCACATTGTCTAAATTAATGACTTAGTAATCCATATATAGGTCAAAAATAGGTCAAAAATCAAGGTTGTTCTCGTTTTTTCCTCATATCTCAGCCATTTGTAGACCGATTTTAAATAAGAAACTTCTCGAAAGCATGTCTGACAGAATTATTGACGATTTGGATCCCGAAGATATCTGGGGTCTTCAGAAAATTGATTTCAACAGACAGACGGACATGGCTTAATCGGCTCCGGAAATTACAAACGCAATGACAAACTTATCCAATATTGGTATTAACATATCGATGCACAACTGGCTGAGATATGAGCAAAACAAGGACAAACACCTCGATTTTTGGAAATATTTTTTAATATAAATCGTTTATTAGACTATCTAAAATTTAGATAGTCTAATAAACGATTTAGATTCTAAATAGTTAAAAGTTATTTCAAAAGCCTTTACAACGATATTGAATATTTTAACAATAGAGAATAGACATAGAGCGGAAACTCACCTGTCAAAGACCTAACTCAGTTGTCAGAAACCTAAGTGGTGAGAATGTATTAGTAGAAAAAAACTATGTGAAAACAAAAACAACACTTGTATGTGTGTTTATTTTGAGTAATTTTTTTGTTTGATTTTTTTTCTAGTTTCCGCTCTATGTTTCTCTATGATTTTAACCACAATTTACCATTTTTTACCAATCAATTTTTAAATTTGTATCTTAGTACACTGAGGTGTATTTAGAACAGAGATTGCCAAAACTAAAACTGGCATTGTATTGGTGAGAGAGCTACCCAGCAAACATAATGTCAAACACTTAACATAAGAACAAAATAAAGAATGTTTAGATTTAGAATTTTTTGCCAGATATAACCAATTTATTAAATGAATGTAATTTAAATTTTAAGGAAATAAAAGAATATACATTATACGGCCGAAATTCTCTCAAATTTTTTATTTATTACTGACTTTGTTGTTTTGTGTTCAATTGTAATTGAAACGCGTGTGTTTGCTATGCTTCATCCAAAAACCAACCAACAACAATGCTTAATGAATTTCTGAAAAAATGAGACATTTGTTATGCTCTTTTAAAGAGAATAAGAATATGTGTGTTGTTCGTCTGCACAATTGTGCTATAAAATGACAATCCCTGATTTAGAATTTAGCACAGCCAAATATAACAATCTAACTTCTTTTATCTAGTCTGAACAACATATTTGAAATTGTTAATCTAAGTAATGTGCTAAATTTGTTTTAATTAATTAATTTATTTTTATTAATTTTCAGTTCAAATGTTTGATTGTCTAATATTAAATGCTCAAGAACTCGAAGAACCCTATTATCTTAGGACATATTGTGAAATTTAGTAATCACAATTCAGTTAGTAACATTTTATTGGGTTGGTCCATAATGTTACAATAATCAATCTGCGTTACAAAAATACTTTGTCGTTATTTTTTCACATCTCATTAATATGAAATACACCAAACCGAACTTACACAAATTTTATTTAATCAACTAAATACAACTTAATATGCATTTAAGGTACGGGGAAAAAAAAATAATGTAATAAACTAAATAATAAAATATATGTAGTAAACAAAAATAGCGTTTTATTTTTGTAAACAATTGTCAACAAATTTGTTTGACATTTCAGTTATGGCGCCCCCTACTAATGCATTTAATAGGGTGGGCTACAGAAAAGCTTTCTTTTTTTATCATATCTATATTTTTTATTCTATCATAAAAAGCTTTTTCTTACATATGATTGCGATTAGGTTTGTTGATCGCGTTCATAAATGCAATTAGGGGGTGCCTTGGGGAGAAGAAATAAATATGAGAAAAGCAAAAAATCCCCAAAATGTATATGAAAAAAGGAAAATATTTAGTAGATTATGATAAAAAGAATATAATTGGTTTAAATAATGGTTTTAAAAATGTTAATTTTATTGAGTTTTATTTTCAGGCAAAAAATGTTGCCCTTTTTCTGCCTTTATTTTTCAAAAGGGTACTTGTAAGTTAACTCTGGCCATATATAGTACCTAATTAAAGCTATTTTCAAGATTTATAAGAATTTAATTTTAGATAACTCACAAAATATAAATAGAAAAATATAAAATTTTACAATTTGGTAAAAAATATAATTTAAATTTAAATATTTATATATCACACAAAATATTGGTGTATTTCCAAGCATAAATATTGAACAGATCATTTAAATATCTTCAATTTCATACCAAAAATATAATTTTGTTAACATGGGGCAGAAAAGAGGCAATATTTAGTATATATTATGGCCACTACATTAAGAGTTTCAAATTCAATTCCTACCACACCCAAATATGGAATTTTTTTACTTCGCTTCCACTTTTCAATTAAGCTAAGAAATATAATTTAAAACGATTTTATTGCAATTCCGCCAAACAAACACTTTAAGGCTCACCCTAAGTTGCAACCAATTAATTTACAATAACAAAATGCAAATAAAATGTAAATTATAATTTTTGATATTTCACACACATTTCTTGCTTTCATTTCACTATATAAAGACCAGAAAAATGGGAATATAGTTTTAGTTCTTAAATACAGTGTGAGATTTAAACGTTACGATTAAATGTGTAGAGTTCGAAATTAATACAGTGAAATTAAAAAGACAGTGCCACAAAAAACATAATGGATTATTTAACTACGGAATGTGCCGCAAGGTCAGCGGGTCCGGCAAATACATTAATGACCTTGTTATTGCAAACATTGATAACAAAGTTTTGTGCATTAAGCGATCGATCGCATTGGCCGGCCGATTATGGTGAAGAAATTGCTAAGAAAGGTAAACAATGGAATGATCCTGCAATCTTGTATTGTAGCTTAGCAGACTGTATATTACTGACTTGAATAGGAATTTAAAAGTCCTTGTACCTAAAAGGGATTAGTGCACAGTGGTTTAGACACATTTATCATAGAGAAATACACATAGAGCGGGAAAAAACTAGAAAAAAATCAAACAAAAAAAATTCTCAAAATAATCATACATACTACTGTTGTTTTTGTTTTCAAATAGTTTTATTTACTAACTGAGTTAGGTGTTTGATATGAGAGTTTCCGATCTATGTGTATTTATCTATGCTTTTTATTTTGGAAATAATTCGGTAGCTCGTAAACGATTGGAGATAACTTAATGAAATTTCATATAGTGAAAGTCACTGCTGAATAGTTTTTGAGTTCGTAGTTGGAATGGTGGCTAGTGGGCCGTCTCCCAAAATTCAGTTCGTATCCGAATGTCAAGAAATTTTGTATTAAGATAGTACTTGAAAATATCTAAAAAAAATACGCTTACATGTGTGGGTTATCTTTTTATATCAAGAGATATTTAGTTGACAAAATTATTTTAAAATGTGTGGCCGAGTTATTTTTGATAAGACTGAAAAATATCAGTTATATTTCAGCAATAATTTCAAATAAAATAGAAAAAAGTTCCATACAGTTATCAGGAACATCTAAAATAGGGCATATTTTTTACGTTTCTTCCCAAAAATTTAAAATAAAAACTGGTTCATTTAAGCCCTCTCCAAATTTGGCCAATTATGAAGAAAAATTTTGAATTTATCGAAAATTTTCTAAAAAATATTATTTTTGAAAGGCCCTATAAAAAGCTCAGATACGCTAAAAGTCAATAAAATATCTCATAATGCCAGAGCGACATATTTGATGAAAAAACTAAAGTTTTTAAACATATTTTAAAGACCCCTCGTTCTAAATAAGTTCTATATTTTATTACCTGATCTTAATTTGTTCGAATATTAAATTGTCTTCTCTTGAAATTTATGTAGTTGAAGATTTTTTTGATGTTGAAAAACCAGGCTGGACTTCGGTCACTATCATCTCAAGAGATGAGATCGTTACATCACAGAACAAACATGGGGTCAATAATGGGTAGACTGGGCCATGCTGGAAACGATAGTGAAACTTGTCGCTCATTTATAAAACTGCAACAATTCTTAGGCATACCACAGGGAAACGCTAGAAAATAATTCTGTGGACTTTTGACAAAGTAACTTAAATGAAATGTTCCATTTTTTCAGAAGAGAGAAAAACTGTTGAATTGGTCGATAATTATTTTATTGTTTGTCCTTAAAAAATTATGAAAGCTCTCAAAGAATTATACAAAGCTTTCTAAGGACATGAAAATTTTAAAAATTCCACTTAAGTTGTTTTGTCAAAAATCCACAGAATTCGTTCTTGGTTTCAAAGAGGATTCGCCCGACAATGGGGTAACTTATCAGTTGGATCCTAAAAGTTGCTATCGCGGGAAAACAACGATCAGAGAATACTTATGGCATGATTTTCCGGATATTTAGTGCAGATTTTCATGATGAGACCACCGAGTTTTGTGACAATGTTCCGATCGTGTAGTGTGAAGTGGCTCGGAATCGAGTCAATGGATTTGTTTTAATTTTTTCCACTCTGTGTACGTTGTGGTGAAGTTTAGCGATGCACAAAAGATCCTTTGGATCGCAGTTGCTATCGATAGCAACTAAAGGATGGTGAATATTAATAT